>NC_090265.1:1035645183-1035969111 GCF_040414725.1 Anabrus simplex | reverse complement strand
TCAAAGAACTAATATTAACCTTTTTCAGGTGTAATCTGCATGAGTCTAAAAGGAAGTACTAAATAAAGGAGAATATGGAGTGCTAAATTATGTACAAGTAGGTCCAGCTGAAACGGTGGAGTGGTTACCGGGATGGATAACTTAAGCCAGTGATTCATATAACCCTGGCTATTCAAGTCAGTAACCGCTTTCCATTATAATGATGTCTTTTTATTGTGTGCATTTTATTTGATGCAACATTCATCTGTTTTTTATTTTAGTTACTAGTTTATTTAATGTAGGTAGTAGTGTATATGTAGTACATGTCCTGAAGTAGTTCGCCAAAACGTAATAGTAATTACATCTCGAGCGGCATGATATTATGTTATTTGGAATATAGGAATTCTTATATGCGTTAGGCGACTCGGCATTCGAAATGATACGATACCATGCGAGAGAATGAACGGTTATGTTAGTGGATGACTTCGATATCGCTTATATTATATTATAGTGCCGTAATTACTGGAAAACGTGAGCCTATGTATACATATGTAACAACATCAACATAGAATCAGCATATTTATCGCGAAGCTAACCTTGGTATGGCAGGTAAGTGATACAAATGTAGTAATGCTGTGAGTAATGACACTGGTATGAATCAACGTGAGATAATAATAATAATAATGATGATGATGGTGTGGGTGTCAGATATATTAAGTACCGGCGGTGATGGTGGTCATTGTGTTGATGAATAATTCAAGTGTATGAAGTGCATGTGGTGGTAATAGTTATTATGATGATGAATAATAAAACGTGGGGATGATATCGTGATGTGCCATCGATGTGTGGGTTAGCTCACATATAATTTAGTGGTTGAAATAATGAAAAGTGTTGTGTTGTGTGGATTATTTAATAAGATGGGAGGTGACAATGAAGGTTTATCTTGATATCGCCACATGGAACGTATTATTTACTTGCTTTATGCCAGTGTGAAGTTAGATAAAGCAAAATGAGGTGTATCACTTGTATATAAGCGAATGCTGAAATTGTAATGGCCTAGTATAAGATGATGTTAAGGTTATAATGCTCTTACATGAGTGAATGCTGGGATCGTAATGTTGTTATGTAAGTGTAGGCTAAGATGGTAAGGCGGATAATTATTAATTGCAATCAGATGTCGGCCACAATTGTCCTATCGATTATCGTTACGTTTCGGATGTCATATTCAAAATCTATGTCAATCATTAGGGTTTTTAGTCGGTATGACGGCGACGTGATCGAGGCGTGCATGAAGCTTACCACGCGTACAGCTTCGAGGACATATGACGTGATGTTAATAAGTTAGATGTTTACTTCATGGACATGGTAGTTTAGTAGATGTAGTAGGGATGTCGTATGTGGTTTTATTAACATTTAAGTGTATATATTCTTGTCTTTATGTATATTATCTTTGATTATTTATTTTATGCATTAGCATTAAGGCAACATGATCCTCGAAGGTATGCGCGAGGGTGGACGTGTAATTATTGTCGCGTTGAGGCGAACCTCATCAGGACGTACGAGTTAGTTAAGGTGGTGATGATTATTTATTTTAATTAGGTTAGGCATCACATATAAAAAGACATTATTATCAGCTGAATTTGACATGAACGAAATTCTCCTATTGAAAATCGGACATCAAATCAAAACTGAAGGAATAAGAACACCTAAAACTTGTGGAGTAAAAGAAAGAACACAGTCATTATGGTAATTTTTCAGGTTTAGGCACGTTATTGAATAAATATAGATTTAGGTTCGGAATTTCAAATAGCCATTATAAATGAGGAATGATCAGTTTGAAATCACTGCATTATGCTGAATCGGGTATAAATTAATTCAATTATGACAGCTATTTTATGTCATTACCAATTTGTACTTCGGTAATATTTTTAATTTGGGTTATACTTTGGTTTCGTCTTAACTAGTAGGATTATTTAAATTAATAAATATAATCCGTTCCAGAATATCTCCATCTTTTCATTATAAAATGGTCATTTATGGCCTTACTTATGAAATTAATTCAAATTCCAAGATCATATTTTGGTATAACCAATTTTAATTCAAGACAGGGTCTCGATTATTATAAGCATGTCATAAATTATGAAAATAGGTGATGCAAACACAATAGCGATTGGCTTAAAAACATTAATATAGTAATTTGAAAATAAGCCGCCCGATAGGATTCCGAATCCAATTTTCCACCGTTGATGCGATTTTTATTTACCAGAACATATTAGCTAGCTGAGGCACATACAAGGTCCTGTGATCCTGTGAAATAGCCCCACAACAATAAAAGAACCCGTCAAGACCCTGGGTGTAGAGTGCTCCCAGTTCTAATTTATAAGGCAGCGCCACGTCGAGAGTGCATATTTATCACTCAACAGTGGGGCTCGATGCGGAATAAGGCCAGGAGTGTGCAGTATAGCCCTACTGACAGTGAACAACCTTAGGAAACTAGAGAACGTTAAAACAAGATTCCTAAAAGGAGCTCTTTCAATATCTAAGTTCACAAGGAGTAGTTATGCGTACACAGTATCACAGGAATCCTACTTTATCGAAGACATAAGAAGTTGCTTCGGGCTGCCAGAAATGCAAGCATACAAAACCGTCATCAAGGAGAGACATAGTAAAGCCAGCGAGATACCGAGAGAAATGATGGACACAGAAGCAATGAAAACAGAAACCTGGAAGAACTTCGAGCTCGGCCATCTCTACACAAGATTCGTCGCCGGAATAAAGCATACCACGAACCCAAGGAGGACTGCGTCTGCAAACTGTGCAACAAACCATGCTCCAAGTACCATTTGGCAACGGCTGAATGATCTTAAAACATATATAATATCTATAGCGAGAGCTATTATCGCTTTTTTTCACTGTGCCAGAAGATGCTATATCATATCAGTGTTTTATACCCTAATGTGTCGTTTCTCAATGTTCTGTGGTAACCTACTAAAGTCTAGAACATCACTTATAGTATCCCCTGCCTGTTATAAGAGGAGACTAAAAGGGGCACCCACGGGCTTACAGCTTGAGTGCGCTAGTTGACGACCACGGTGCACTTAGCTGAGTCCTAGCTAATTACATTATCCACTACATAATAATAATAATAATAATAATAATAATAATAATAATAATAATAATAATAATAATCGTATTGTCTCAGCTACTTGGGTGCGTGGCGTGTCTATTCTTTTTACGATATAGTTAAATCACATTCAATAATACCGCGATAGTACCTAACTTAACGTGACGGCCTGCTATTTCGATTCCCTGCTCAGCCACGAAATTTAGAAAAAGTGGTAATAGGGCTGGTCCACACAATAAAGACAGAAATAATAATAATAATAATAATAATAATAATAATAATAATAATAATAATAATAATAATAATAAAAATAATAATAATAATAATAATAAGAATAATAATAATAATAATAATAATAATAATAATCGTATTGTCTCAGTTACTTGTGTGCGTGGCATGCGTGTCTATTCTTCTTATGATAAAGTTAACTCACATTCAATAATGCCGGGATAGTACCTAACTTAACGTCGCGTCCTGCTATTTCGATTCCCGGCTCTGCCACGAAATTTAAAAAAGGTGGTAATAGGGCTGGAACAGAGTCCACTCAGCCTCGGGAGGTCAACTAAGTAGAGGTGGGTTCGATTCCCACTTCAGCCATCTGCGAAGTAGTTTTCTGTGGTTTCCCATTTCTCTTCCAGACAAATGCAGGGATGGTACCTAACTTAACGCCACGACCTGCTACCTCTAGAGGTAGAAACGGAGTCCACTCAGCCTCGCGTGTTCACCTGAGTAGAGGTGGGTTCGATTCCCACCTCAGCTATCCGCGAAGTAGTTTTCCGTGGTTTCCTACTTCTCCTCCAGCTGAATGTCGGGATACTACCTAACTTAACGGCACGGCCTGCTACCTCTAGAGGACCGGGTTCAATTCCCGGCTCTGCCACAAAATTTCAAAAGTGGCACGAGGGCTGGAACGAAGTCCACTCAGCCTCGGGGAGGTCAACTGAGTAGAGGTGGGTTCGATTCCCACCTCACCTCAGCCATCCACGAAGTGGTTTTCCGTAGTTTCCCGCTTCTCCTTCAGGCAAATGCCGGGAGGGTACCTAACTTAAGGCCACAGTGGCTTCCTTCTTTCTTCCTTGCCTATCCCTTCCAATCTTCCCACCTCTTTACAAGGCCCATAGTTATTTGTCTGTCGGATGGAGACGTAAAGCTTTGAGCTGACCTCTCGATGGCATTCAACAGGAGAAGGGTAGGCGGATTCGCATTTTCACACCAGGCAAATGCTAGGACTGTAGTTCTTTATTGTCTCTCCTTGAAGGAGTTGAACATGTAAGGTTTCCTGTAGGTGTGGTTTACTCTCCCCTTTCCAATGTGCCTCAATTACAGCAATTTCTTTAGAAGAGATAAAATGGTTCGGGATCATTCACCACAAATATAGGTTGTATGCATTGAAAATCGTCAGGCGTGACATCTTGCTCACTTCCGCTACTTGGTAGGGATTACTATGATGTAGTTTGACGATTGAATGTTATTATGATATTATAACCTGACTTTGCTCTTGTAGGTGTGGTTAACTCACCCTCTCAATGTCCCCCAATTACCGACACATTTTTAGATGTATTAAAATTGTTATGCACCAAAAGTAAACATGTAGATGTTCTTTTTCTGATCAGAACACGAGAGATTGTATGCTGACTGCTCAAATATTTTCTGTTCATTACAAAATATAGATGTGAAAATTGGAAACCACCTAAAACCATCTTCAGGGCTGCCGACATGAGGTTCGAATTATGTCTGCCACGATGTGTCTAACAGCTGTTACGTGTAATGATAATTATTAAATTATAATTCCGTTTGATTAATAATAATAATTTTTCTACTTTTCCGAAACCTGTTAGCTGCTACGACCAGAGACCTGGGTTCAATTCCCAACAACGTATTATTAGATAGCGCATCAATTGTAATGATAATTACTAAAATTATAATTCCGTTTAATCAATAATAATTGATGAGAAAGGTAAGTTAACAACAGACAGTATATGCTCTAAAGACAAAAAATTGTCAGGCATACAGCTATCTTGCTTACAATGCATTTCCGGTCCTCTCCCCTCCACCCACACACAGCTGAGACAGGATTGAACCTGCACAGTTTGCGATGGGAAGGCCAGCGTCTCAACAGTCCGAGCCATTCAGCCTAACAGGGTAAGGTAGGTGGTAGTATACAATTTCTAATTGTTAGATTCTCTACAGTGTCTTGTATGAGGTGAGATGAACCCTGCACAAAGTTTGTCCTATCATATATTATGTCATTCTTTTTACCTTACCTGACGTCAGGAAGGCCATCTGGTTATAAAAAAACTCCATCTTATCAGTTTCATCTCACCACAAACCCAAGACACCGTAGAGAAAAAACGGACATCTTCCCTGACGTCAGAAAGGGCATCCGATTATTTAAAAAAACGATCTTGACCTTATTTATCTTCCCTAATAAGATTGACGTCTGGAAGGGCATTCGGTTATTAAAAATTCCATCTTAAGGGAATCATCTCACTGCAAATCCCCCTGACGTCAGGAAGGGCATCTAACTGTAAAACTAAGGTCAGATGAGGAGAGAAGGGCATCTGACCGTAAAATTAGGCCAGATGAGAAGGAGGGAAGAGCACCTGTCCGTAAAATCAGGCCAGATGAGGAGGAGGGACGGGCATCTGACCGTAAAACTTGGCCAGATGAGGAACAGGAGGAGGGGAGGGCATCTGACCGTAAAACTGGGCCAAATGAGGAGGAGGGGTGGGCATTTGACAATAAAACTTGCACAGATGAGGAGGCGAGAAGGGTATATGACCGTAAGACTGGGCCAGATGAGGAGGAGGAGGGATGGGCATCTGACCGTAAATCTGCGACAGATGAGGAGGAGGAGGAAAGGGCATCTGATCGTAAAACGGGCCCGAGATTACGACTGCGAGGATAGGCCCCTCCAAAATGGCGTCTGTGAGGAGGGAAGTGGCATCTGAAAGTAATACTGTTCCCACGATGGCGATGGTATGGTTAGGCCCCTCACAAATGGCGATGAGAAGGGCACATGACCGCAAAGCTGGGCTTCAAGATGGCGACTGTGGTTTAGCCCCTCCAAAATGGCGTCTGTGAGGAGGGAAAGGGCATCTGACAGTAATACTGGGCCCACGATGGCGATGGGATGGTTAGGCCCCTCACAAGTGGCGATGAGAAGGGCATATGACCGTAAAGCTGGACTTCAAGATGGCGACTGTGTTTTAGGCCCCTCCAAATTGCGACGCGAAGGGCATCTGTCCGTAAAACTAGGCCCTGTAAGGTTAGGCCCCAAGATGGCACTGGGAAGGGCATCTGGCCGTAAAACTAGGCCTTGTAAGGATAGGAACAGCATCTGTCCGTAAAACTAGGGCCAGTGGGGTTAGGTCCCTCCAAGATGGCGTCGGGAAGGACATCTGGCCGTAAAACTAGGCCCTGTGAAGTTAGGCCCCTCCAAGATGGCAACGGGAAGGCCATCTGACCGTAAAACTGCGGCCTGTGAGTTTAGGAAAGGCATCTAACCGTAAAACTACGCCATGAGAGGTTAGGCCCCTCCAAGATGGCGACTGTGACATTGGGCTTGCTCTCGCAAAATCCGCGAATCTCCAATGCCCTACTACTCAACTAGAGGTCAATGACCTCGGATCAGAACCCCTCTTGGTACACTGCTATGGGTCAATGACCTCGGGTCAGAATCCCTCTTGGTTCACTGCTATGGGTCAATGACCTCGGGTGCTGACTCAGCACAAAAATGCTGACGATCATTTATGTCTTATACAGTTTTACCATACCGACTATGATAAGAGTGGTATTTGAGTGTCGAAAGAAAACTAAATGTGAAGGCCTACAATATCGAAAGCTCATACAATTTATCAACAATAACATTATGTTGACTATTGTTTGTTGTGGTGTTCTTTATCTCTTATGCTGCCACTCATCTCCGATATGTGGGATTACTGTTGCATACCGAGTATAACAGCCTGCCTGAATATTGGTGCGAAATAGCAGGGGAGTTAGATAACTTTCTTCTCTAGCAAACCATTCCTCTGGTTCATACATTTTCTGATACTGCTGGTACGTAACACGCTGGTTCATCGTAGTATTCCAGCTATTCGATCCCTACTCTGACGCGCTGATTGGATTGATCAGTGTGCACAATTAACGGAATAATGAAATTAAATGAAATGGCGTATGGCTTTTAGTGCCCGGAGGGTCAGAGGATATGTTCGGCTCGCGAGGTGCAGGTCTTTTGACCTGCGCGTCGTGATGAGGATGAAATGATGATGAAGACGACACATACACCCAGCCCCCGTGCCAGCGTAATTAACCAGTGATAGTTAAAATTCCCGAGCGTACCGGTAGTTGAACCCGGGACCCCTGTGATCAAATGCCAGCACGCTACCATTTAGCCACGGAGCCAGACAACGGAATAATGGCAGACGCTCACTTATGACCTTGTCTAGAATGACAATTTCGGCTTATTCCAAATTATAGCACCACAATTCACTAAATCACTCATAACTCAATCCTGAAATGAGCCGTTTCTTAAGAAAAGCTTCTTCCTATTAACTTTTATTAAATTCTACGTTCATTTTATTCCAAATTAGCAGCAAAGAGGGGGTTTCTCCTCTGGCTTGGAGGAAAAATTTGCCTCCAAGTCAGATAGACTTTCTCCCGCCAGTGTAATGAATTGGGATTTTCCAACTCATCGTTTACTTCTAGGAAACAGGGAGTAAATGTTTATAGTTTATGCCCTGGGACTCTCCACTCTTTGCCCCACTTCTAAAATAAAAGAGTGTTCACCACTCACGGCTGTCTGCGGCCTGGTCATTTTAGCTCTGGAACTTTGGACTGTTAGATCGGCAGTGTACTACTGTTCGTTAAAAGCGAGAAAATGTGTGGTTTTTCATTTGATTATTTCCTACTTGCGTCATTGTAATGACCTATGTTGATTCAGTTGAGAAAACAATAATTAAGGCAATCTTTCTGAGGATGTAAAAAGGCAGGTGGAGAGTGAGAGTCTGCCTTTATAAAGAAAATACCCCAACTTGATTGTGACTGAAGGTAAGCAAGAGGGCCTACCCTACAATTAAAATTCCCTAACCCAGTCTTCATATAAAAAAGACGTTTGATGACTTCTTCGTCGCGTTTCTAGGGTAAGCTATGCAATTTATTACGATGTTACTCACAACGTGTTCGCACCTAACCTAGAATTCTGTATACAATGTAGAATTCCGTAGCGAAGCACAGGTACATCAGCTAGTATATATATTTAACCCATAATTCTAACCCTGCTAAATATTGCAACTAGAAAATTGCAACTACAAAGTACAACTACAAGCGCAACCATAATTCTTTATAGCAAGCATCTCACCCTCCGTGGCGAGACAAGTCACCATGAGAACTCGCCGTGGGAACGAGCAAGCCATCTGTTCGTACAATGTCGGAATACTTCGACCAACTTCGAGTAATATAATTAAATTCCACATAATAAGCCTTCTTTGCAAGAGATTTCGGCAACATCATTCACCAAGAAATAAATAATTAAGAATTGTAAGAAATATTAAATGAAGCTAAAATCCACAAGGTGGAAATGTATGTAAGTAGGCCTGGGAAAATTTTGACATCCATACTGATAAACTGTCCGCGCGTGCCAAGGCCAAGCAACCAAATTAGCGCAAAGTCGCATGCATGAAATTATTTAATTACGCCCGTTAAATGCGCGGGGAAAATCTGTAAACAATACCAGCATGACTTGGAAATTAGGTGGAATTTTTGGAGTGAATTTCAAAGAAATCGTTCCAGCGGTTATGAAACTGTAGGATTGCACTACCAGACCTCATGACCAGGGAAGTGTCATCTAAAATCCTATAAATATCCCCCCTCTGGACAGTAGACACACTCTCTTTGTAAGTTCGGAAGGAAGAAACCGCGCCGCGCATCTCTAAGAAGAGGTTTTCTTTAACTGTCACCTCAAAATAACTTGTGATATGTATTGATTTATTTGGTTTGAGTTAAAATATTTAGTGGAATCGACATAGAATTTCTGAACTTCTGCAGACGAAAACCGCGAAGGCATAGATATTTGTCATTAAAGTACTGTGTGTTTTGCACTCAGTGAAGCGAAACATAAACGGGTCCAGATAAGCTTTGGGTCCCGTATCAAGTAGCCAGCTGGCGATAGTCGATAGCGAGGGAGGTTCTCACGGGCAGTACATATTTCTCCGTGGAACCGTGAAGTCGTACATACAGTGGGCGTCCAGAAGATTCTTTAATCATGTGTTTTATATCACAAAGCGTGTAGAATCTGTGGATAATTAATGTATAAGAAGATTATGTATTCTCCAATCATATGTGGCTGTATCTGAGATGAGCTGGCAAAAAATGTAGTCAGGATCCTACATCTGCGGCACCATTAACAGGTCTGTCTAATTTGAATATAATGTTGTAGCTAGATATTGTAAATGCTTGTTGCATTAAATCATTATGTTGCGTGTGTAGAAATGAAGTATATTGCGATGGTAAGGCGAAGTGTCTGTTTGTTCATGTCAGTGCGCGAAACTCCAAAATGTGTTTGAAATTTCTTTAGAGAAATGTAATATGCGAAGTTTTAAATATTGTACTAAAAATCAATGAAATATGTTCAGGCTGATAAAAGTTACGGTAATGATAACGATGAAATAGTCGCGGTGAGCGTGATAAAGTCAAATATCAATTTAATAATAATATTAATTAAATTAATATTTACGTCAGGATAAAGTTGAGATGATAAATTATGTATTCAGCAATACTGTCAAGTGATATTTGCGATTTATACAGAAATCCAGTGAAATCTGATAAAGTTAATATTTTGGAAGCTTAAATTTTGTGACACCGTGTATTTGTGATACAGAAAATCACGGTACGTTATTTTGCTCTTGACCGAGCTCGATAGCTGCAGTCGCTTAAGTGCGGCCAGTATCCAGTATTCGGGAGATAGTGGGTTCGAGCCCCACTGTCGGCAGCCCTGAAGATGGTTTTCCGTGGTTTCCCATATTCTCACCAGGCAAATGCTGGGTCTGAACGTTAACTAAGGCTACGGCCGCTTCCTTATCATTCCTAGGCATTTTCTGTCCCATCATCGCCATATTACAAATCTCTGTCGGTGCGACGTAAAACAAACAACAACAAAAAAATTTGCTCTTCAGGTCAGAAAAACGTAAAGAAGTAAATTGTGAGATTCTTATAAAGTTGTTTATCATGGAATTACGTATACTTGAAAAGTTTCAAGCAGGAAGAAATGGATTGTAATGAAAATAACATGTTATGAGAAGATGTTAAAGGCAAAGTAAGCCTGTATTTTATGAGTGATGTATAATGAACAAGAAGCCGAGGCTCTGTTTGTCGATGTAGAGGAATTTTTGTGACAGGCTGTATGTCAAGAGGTAATATTGCTGAGACAGGCTGTATAAGATAACGATGTCCTGTGAGCAATTCGGAACAGCTGACTAATTTAATAATGGTCAAAAGCCAAGCGAGAGTGCTGTAACGCATATGTTAATTTCAAGTCGATGTTGTTTCGTGGTTATGATTTTGTGAGACCGTAGATTTTGGTAATTAAGTCCAAGTAACGTTTCTAAGTGGCACCAGCCAAGTGCATTTTTCTTGTGGTAGTCGACCTCATGAACAAAGTACGTCCTAGCACACGGTCATGGCAAACTTTGATTATTGTAAGCTGAATTCTACCCTGTATTTTACGAGACGAAAATTATTATTTGAATGGAAACATTGCGGGAGAGGAAACTGAATGCTATTAGAATGATAGTCTAGCTTGAGTAGATAGATGGAAAGTTACTTCACTGGACAGTTCATGGCAATACATGTTTGGAACGTTGAGACGGTAGGCCATTTGGAAGTCTCACACTTGAGATATGTTGTGGATCTCGTGATGGTGGTGGTTACTGTTTTTAGCGATATTACGCAAAAAGAAACGACAGTTGAATTTATTTTTATGTAGCGAAATTCATTCCATGTGGTGAGGTTGTATTGAGAAACGGATTAAACTATTCGGACGTGTTGTTTAATTTTGAATTTCACGCGTTATTATAAGAAATGGACACAGTTATTTCCGGATTCGAGTTCAGCCGTAGCGAGTTTCATTTTATTGTGTTAAAGTTTCAACAAGGATTAAATTTAAATATCCGTGATTGTATTTGAAGTTCAAAATTCGCATGACAGTGTTAATGATGTGTAGACTTCCCAACATCGGCTCGACGATAGGTTTCGGATGCTGAGTGTATTATATAAACTTAAGGATTCGTAGACACTACGTAGGCTCGACGACAGGATTAGGGTGTCGTCTGTGTACAGTCAAGTCTTAGGTTAGTTGTTTTGCGAATCGACTTGAACGATATTAGTGTCTGCAGTAGTGCATACGAATGCGAAGAGTGTTAGTAGGTATTATCAAGAGTAGTATAATTGGATGGTTCTGCCGCCTCCTCCTCCACCCGCGGGAAATTTGAATTTTGGCGGGAAATTTGAATTTTGGCGCGAGATTTGCATATGTAAACAAAGCCACGTGATTTTTGACAGCTGTCATCAACAACAACAACGCATCGCTAACCTCACTGCTGCCATCTTGACGGGCCTAAACCTCAGTGGTACCAACTTAACCTAACTAGCGCGAGATTTGAATCGGTAAACAAATCCACGTGTTTTTTGACAGCCACGTGCTTTTTGACAGACAACAACGCATCGCTAACCTCACTGCTGCCATCTTGACGGGCCTAAACCTCAGTAGTACCAACTTAACCTAACTAGCGCGAGATTTGAATAGGTAAACAAATCCACGTGTTTTTTGACAGCCACGTGCTTTTTGACAGACAACAACGTATCGCAAACCTCAGTGCAGCCATCATGACGGACCTAAACCTTAGTGGTACCAACTTAACCTCACTAGCGCGAGATTTGAATCGGTAAACAAATCCACGTGCTGTCATCCGCCATCTTTAAACTACAGAGCACCGTGCTGCCCTCTTTATCGCGGTAGCTGCAAATTCGTCACCTGTCATCCGCAGTGCTGCCATCTTAACGGGCCTAAACCTTAGTGCTACCAACTTAACCTCACTAGCGTGAGATTTGAATCGGTAAACAAAGCCACGTGAATTTTTGACAGCTGTCATCCGCCATCTTTAATCAAGAGAGCGCCGTGCTGCACTCTATGTGGTGGCGGCAAAGTCGAAGTGCTTTACAAACTCACGTGCTTTTGTCATCCGCCATCTTTAATCCAGAGAGGACCGTGCTGCCCTCTTTTTTGGCGGTGGCAAATTCTACGTGCTCTTGTTTGGGAAACAAACTCACGTGCTTTTTTTCTGACAGCTGTCATCCGCCATTTTTAACCAAGAGAGCACAGTGCTGCCATCTTTAGCTACTTACCTTTGAAATTTGAAAAATGCTTTTTGACAGCAGCCATCTTTGTTGCCCTCTTTAGATAGATACTATTGAAATGTGGTGGCAGGCAATTCTACGTGACAGCAGCCATCTTTGAGCACCGTGCTACCCTCTTTGTGGTGGCGGCAAATTCCACGTGCTCTTGTTTGGAAACAAACCTATGTGCTTTTCTGACAGCTACCATCCACCATCTTTAATCAACAGAGCACCGTACTGCACTCTATATGGTGGTGGCAAATTCCACGTGCTCTTGTTTGGAAACAAAGCCACGTGCTTTTTGTCATTCGCCATCTTTAATATAGAGAGCACCGTGCTGCCCTCTTGTATCAGCTGACATCCGCCATCTTTAAACTACAAAGCACTATGCTGCTCTCTGTAGTAGCGGGTAATTTGAAAAGTTCTGTCAGCTATCATCCGCCATCTTTAATCTAGAGAGCATCGTGCTGCCATCTTGTGGTGGTGATAAATTCCACGTGCTCTTGTTTGGAAACAAACTCACGTGCTTTTTTGACAGCTGTCATCCGCCATCTTTAATCTACAGAGCACCACGCTGCACTCTGTGGTGGCGGACAATTTGAAAAGCTGCCAAGAGAGCATCGTGTTGGCATCTTTATTCTTTGACATGTGGTGGCGGCTACGTGCTTTTTGTCATCCACCATCTTTAATCTAGAGAGCACCGTGCTGCCCTCTTGCGTCAGCTGACATCCGCCATCTTTAAACTACAGAGCACTATGCTGTTCTCTGTTGTGGCGGGTAATTTGAAAAGTTCCATCAGCTATCATCCGCCATCTTTAATCTAGAGAGCACCGTGCTGCCCTCTTTGTGGTGGTAGCGAATTCCACGTGCTTTACAAACCCACGTGATTTTTTGACAATCAAAAGAGCATCGTGCTGCTATCATGCGGGCAATTTGAAAAGCTGCCAAGAGAGCATCGTGTTGGCATCTTTATTCTTCGACATGTGGTGGCGGCAAATTCCACATCCGCCATCTGAGAGCACCGTGCTACGCTCTTGATCGTAGTAGCGGACAATTTAAAAGAACATGTCAAGGAATACCTTTGTTCTAGGAGAAGAAAAGACTACAGTTCTGAACGGCTTGCGTAAGATAGCGATTGTTATAACCTCCTTTTCCATGCTCTGTTAAGGTATAGCTTTATCGAATACTTGAAGATTATATTACAAAAGAAGTGATTAAGAGTATAATCGAACACTGTACTCGATACAACATATGATCAGAACACTGATTGATGTGTTTGGGGTGCACCTTCGTTCTAAGAGAATCGAACCCGAGACTGCCGGGTGAGAGGCAAGCACACTAAACCAAACCGTAGGAGCCGGCAATTCTCTTTCTATATAATAATTTCGTGTGGCTATTTCTAGCCAAGTGCAGCCTAAAATAAATTCTAGTCTTGTTACATCAGGAAGGGTAACTGGCTAAATCCTGGTCTTTCTGCGTCAGGAAGGGCATCTAGCCGTAAAACAGATTCCTGTGATTTAACATCTTGCGTCAGGAGGGGGCACTCGGCTGTAAAACATATTTTTAATCCCAGCCCTGTTACGTTAGGAACCACATCTAGCTGTAAAAACAGGAGCTCCAAACATTTACATTGTTAAGCTTTAGGAGCAGGCTATGTGCTCACACCGGGTTACATTTTTGTTCCGCTGCTTAGAACACTGTCTTTGAAGTTGTATCAACGCAGTCAGTCAGAGTGAGGTGCGGAATGCATGCGTTGACTGAAATTGTACGCTAGTCTTCCGGCTATAGTAACCTTCAGCAAAGACAGTGCGTGTATGATAAGCTACTTGTAACTCACGAAACATTTTCTTAATCGTGTTAGTAATTCCTTCTGGTGTAAGCTCTTAAGATAAAATGATATGATTTTACGGAGAGGGTATAACCTAGTGCAAGCACATAGCCTACTCCTATTGAAAGAGCCTGCACGGTACCGGCATATAGGCTACTCCTGTTGAAGGAGCCTGTACAAGGTTTGACGTCCCCATCAACACCGTTATATACCCTTACTTAATGCTGGCTTTTTGCACACCCTCTGGTTATTCGAAACTGCCTAAGAATGTAATATACAATAGTAGGGAGAGGGTAAAACACGGTGCCGGTACATAGCCTACTCCTACCGATGAAGCCTGCACACAGCTTATCGCCTCAATCCGACAGATGATTCACCATCAACATTTTGTACTCACAATCATTTTCGAAGGAGCCTGCACAAGGTTTAACGTCCCTATCAACAGCGTTATATACCCTTACTTAATGCTGGCTTTTTGCACACCCTCTGGTTATTCGAAACTGCCTAAGAAGGTAATATTCAATAGTAGGGAGAGGGTAAAACCCGGTGCCGGTACATAGCCTACTCCTACCGATGAAGCCTGCACACAGCTTATCGCCTCCATCCGACAGATGAATCACCATCAACATCCTGTACTCACAATCATTTTTGAAGGAGTCTGCACAAGATTTAACGTCCCCATCAACAGCGTTATATACCCTTACTTAATGCTGGCTTTTTGCACACCCTCTGGTTATTCGAAACTGCCTAAGAATGTAATATACAACAGTAGGGAGAGGGTAAAACCCGGTGCCGGCACATAGCCTACTCCTACCGAAGAAGCCTGCACATAGCTTATCACTTCCATCCGACAGATGAATCATCATCAACATCGTGTACTCACAATCATTTTCGAAGGAGCCTGCACAAGGTTTAATGCCCCCATCAACAGCGTTATATGCCCTTACTTAATGCCGGCTTTTTGCACGCCCTCTGGTTATTCGAAATTACCTGAGAATGTAATATGCAACAGTAGGATCGCCTCCATCCGACAAATGAATCACCCTCAACACTCATGTACCCGCAATCATTCTCGCTACTTCGGGAGATAGCGGGTTCGAACCCCTACTGTCGGAAGCCGTAAAAAAAGCAAATGCTAGGCGAGGGACCTGCGCGATCGTCATAACGTGTAATTCCATGATCTAGCCGGATGCGGTCTTAGCTCAATACCTTTAAGTGCCTACAGGTAAGGAATACCGCGCATGTCGGCTTCTTGCTTAGCTTAGTACCCTCCCGTTTAAGTCCAGTGGTCGAGGATCGCACGCTAACTTTCTAAGGCTCGATCCACTGCAGAACTCTTAAATTCTGACACCTCGGCATCAACAGCAGGTTCGATCCCGGCTTAAATACGTCAGCCTGCAGAACTCAGCGTAAGGCACTCAGGAGAGCTCTTGTTGCATAAACATTTAGTTCCAACTGTACTGCAGTTGTCAGCGACTTTCACATCCGCTTGGTAACAAGCAGCATATTTACTCGCTGCAGTCTGCGTGAAGCGCTCACAGTTCTGTGTGTGTGTTTATTACGTGCACATGCCCCGTCTAAGTACTGTCTGCTGTGAATATTATTCTTCAGCCTTCAACTTAAGGTAAGCCTGAACTGTTAGTTACTGTTTGCAAAGCAACTTCTATGCTAGGTAATAAACATCTACATTCATATATTTTCTTTTCTTTTTAGGTACAACTAGAATATTATCATTCGAGTTACAGGCTTGAAAGTACGCATTTTATTCATCCGAGTAACAGTCTGCAGCGCGAACATTTTAAGGTATGTTTCGAACTTTGAGTTGTAAAGATAGCTAGGCTAGCTGATGTACCCTTTTATATATATATTCCTACACTACATTCATATATGTTTGTTCTTTTTAGGTACGACCAGGATATTATCATTCGAGTTCCAGGCTTGAACGCACGCATTTTATTCATCCGAGTAAGTCTGCAGCACGTGCATTTTTAAGGTATGTTTCGAACTTTGAGTCGTAAAGATAGCTAGGCTAACTGACGTACCCTACACTACATTCATATATGTTTGTTCTCTTTAGGTACGACCAAAATATTATCATTCGAGTTTCAGGCTTGAACGCACGCATTTTATTCATCCGAGTAACAGTCTGCAGCGCGAAGATTTTAAGGTATGTCTGACCTCTATAGGTTGAAACTTGGTTTCTTCCGAACATTGTAACTTTAAGCTAATCTCTATTGATAAATAGTTGTTCTCTTCAATCCTCATGCTATAGAAGAGGTTAATCTTATAATTTCAAACTCACAGCCATGTCTGACCTCTATACGTTGAAACTTGGTTTCTTCCGAACATCATATCTTTAGTCTATTGATAAATAGTTATTCTCTTCAATCCACTTGCTGTAGAAGAGGTTAATCTTATAATTTCAAACTTACAGCAATGTCTGACCTCTATAGGTTTAAACTTGGTTTCTTCCGAACATCGTAACTTTAGTCTAATGATAAATAGTTGTTTGCTTTAATCCACATGCTATAGAAGATGTTAATCTTATAATTTCAAACTCACAGAAATATCTGACCTGTACAGGTTCAAACTTGGTTTCTTTCGAACATCGTAACTTTAGTCTATTGATAAATAGTTGTTCTCTTCAATCCTCATGCTATAGAAGAGGTTAATCTTATAATTTCAAACTCACAGTCATGTCCGACCTCTATACGTTGAAACTTGGTTTCTTCCGAACATCGTAACTTTAGCCTATTGATAAATAGTTATTCCCTTCAATCCTCATGCTATAGAAGAGGTTAATCTTATAATTTCAAACTCACAGCCATGTCTGACCTCTATAGGTTGAAACTTGGTTTCTTCCGAACATCGTAACTTTAGTCTATTGATAAATAGTTGTTCTCTTCAATCCTCATGCTACCGGGTGAGTTGGCCGTGCGCGTAGAGGCGCGCGGCTGTGAGCTTGCATCCGGGAGATAGTAGGTTCGAATCCCACTATCGGCAGCCCTGAAAATGGTTTTCCGTGGTTTCCCACTTTCACACCAGGCAAATTCTGGGGCTGTACCGTAATTAAAGCTACGGCCGCTTCCTTCCAACTCCTAGGCCTTTCCTATCCCATCGTCGCCATAAGACCTACCTGTGTCGGCGCGACGTAAAGCCCCCTAGCAATCCTCATGCTATAGAAGAAGTTAATCTTATAATTTCAAACTCACAGCAATGTCCGACCTCTATACGTTGAAACTTGGTTTCTTCCGAACATCATATCTTTAGTCTATTGATAAATAGTTGTTCTCTTCAATCCTAATGCTATAGAAGAGGTTAATCTTATAATTTCAAACTTACAGCCATATCTGACCTCTATACGTTGAAACTTAATTTCTTCCGAACATTGTAACTTTAAGCTAATCTCTATTGATAAATAGTTGTTCTCTTCAATCCTCATGCTATAGAAGAGGTTAATCTTATAATTTCAAACTCACAGGCATGTGCGACCTCTATACGTTGAAACTTGGTTTCTTCCGAACATCTTAACTTTAGTCTAATCATAAATAGTTGTTCTCTTTAATCCACTTGCTGTAGAAGAGGTTAATCTTATAATTTCAAACTCACAGCAATGTCCGACCTCTATAGGTTCAAACTTGGTTTCTTCCGAACATCGTAACTTTAGTCTAATCATAAATAGTTGTTCTCTTTAATCCACATGCTGTAGAAGAGGTTAATCTTATAATTTCAAACTTTCAGCAATGTCTGACTTCTATAGGTTGAAACTTGGTTTCTTTCGAACATAGCAACTTTCGCCTAATCTCTATTGGTTGTTCTCTCTTCAGATGTTCCCCTGCTGTGAGGAATGCAATGTAACGTTTACAAGGCGAGATAACTTCATGCGCCATATGAAATCAAAACACACTAGCATAACATTTGCTTTATGTAAAGTTTGTGGTGTGTATTTCGCTAACGTAGAGCGATATGAGGCTCACTTAGTAGAAGCGCATCAGGTATCTACTTGCAACTATAACCCTCAGGTAATAGGAGAAAAGCGTAAAAAAGCGGATGTAGCTGTAGAAAGTACTAGTAGTAAAAAACCTAGAAAAAATCATGAACTTCAAACTATTCACTGCGAGCACTGTAACACTGATGTACCATCTTCGCATTTTCAGGGGCACGTACGCAGTAATAAGCATAAAAATAATGCTAGTAGAAGTGGCTGTAATGCAAACATCGAGGAAATTAATACTGCATTTAAAAGCAGGATTTTTAGTTGTAGAATTCGTGCCAGTCAAAAGTTTCAGAGCACTTCAAACTTTTTAAATTGTGTTCAACCGGATGTACAAGAGCTTCTCGCTAAAACTTTGTCCAATCAAAATTTATTTAAAGTTAATTTTGAACTTTTCGCCTTGTATATTAAAAGCACGGATGAATCGGAAATAATGGACATTAAATCATTTAATACGAAAAATTTCGTCATAAGTCAGTCAACTAATTTTGGTGATGTACTTAGGGATGTCTCGAACATTATTTCAACTAAGAGCGAGGAATTTCAGGAAAAGGAATCAGGGTGAGCTTTAGTTGAAATAATGTATCTAGAAGTTAACATCAATAAGTACAATCCTATGAGAGGATCTTCGCACATCGAGCTGCCGACATGGATTCAGCAAAGAAAAGCTGTTGTAAACATCCAAAACAATGACGAAGCATGTTTTGCATGGGCGGTGATGTCGGCTTTAAATCCTGCTAAATCGAATGTAGCGAATAGAACATCATCGTATCCACACTATTCAACGCAACTAAATTTCGATAGTATAGAATTTCCTGTGCAGTTAAAGGATATTAAGCGCTTTGAGGAACTAAATAACATTAGCATTAATGTGTATAGTGTAGAGAAAAATCTGTAGTAGGTCCTCTGTATTATACATGTAATAAGAAGAGTACTCATGTTAACTTACTCTATATCAAAAACAGTGAGAATAGCCACTTTTGCTGGATTAAAAATCTGAGTAGACTTGTTGGTAGTCAGTTGTCAAACAGGTGTAACAAAAAGTGGCTATGTGATGGATGCTTGCAGTATTTTAGAACTGAGGATCAGTTAACGAAGCATTCCAAGAATGACTGCAATCATGTATATACAGAGATACCTACTACGGACAATGATGTTTTAAAATTTACAAATTTTCACAAGCAGATGTGGGTACCTTTCGTGATTTATGCAGACTTTGAACCTATCCTCAAGCCATGCAGCACATGCTCACCTAATCCTGACAACTCTTTCACTAATACTACACACACGCATGTCCCGTATAGCTTCGCGTATTACATCAAGTGTAGTTATGGTAGTACGCTTAACAAGTTAGAGCTGTATCGAGGACCTGATGCTGCTAAAGTATTTTAGATAGACTTGAAAGTGATGCAGTACGTCTTGGTCGTATTCTATATAGTAATATTCCTATGAAGCCACTCACCGAAATTCAGTTAAATGATCACGAAAGTGCTACAAAATGTAGTATTTGTAATGGGGAATTTTCCGAAAATGACCCTAAAGTTTTTGATCATGATCATTTAAGTGGTTTCTACAGATGTGCCGCTCATTATAGCTGTAATCTTAAGTACAGAGTTCCAAAATTTATCCCTGTAATTTTTCATAACTTATCTGGTTACGACTCACATTTTATCATTTCACAATTTGGAGCTTCAGATGAAAAAGTAGACATAACCCTCAGAATAAAGAGCGGTACATTGCGTTTACAAAGTCTGTAAAAGTAGATGCGGAGCATTCTATAAAACTGAGATTCCTTGACTCGTTTCGCTTTATGGCGAGTAGCCTCGATAAACATTCTAGTCATTTACAGCCAGAACAATTTACGGAAATTCGACGCGTTTTTCCTGAAGAAGCGCAGTTTAATTTACTTCGGCGTAAGGGTGTTTTTTTGTTATGAATATCTTGACTGCTTAGAACGCCTCGAAGAACATGCCTTACCATCGAAACAATCCTTTTACAGCTCGCTGAATTCAGCAGATATTAGTGATGATGACTATATACATGCACAACATATCTGGGAGCAGTTCCTCATTCAAACGCTGGGTGAATACTCAGACTTATATTTAAAAACGGATGTACTTTTGTTAGCTGATGTTTTTGAAAATTTTCGCTGTGTTTGCAAGAAAACCTACAGCCTTGACCCATGTCAGTATTTTACAGCGCCTGGGTTAAGTTGGGATGCCATGTTAAAATACACGCAGGTGAATTTGGATCTGATAACCGATATTGATATGGTGCACTTTATAAAATCGTCTATTCGAGGCGGTCTTAGTCAGTGCAGCGGGCGGTGTTCTAAGGCAAATAATAAGTACATGCCGAGTTTCGATTCTAGTCAGGAATCTCAGTATATTGTTTATCTCGATGCTAACAATCAGTATGGGTGGGCAATGAGTCAGCATCTACCGGTGAGCGGTTTCCGCTGGCTAACGCAGTGCGAAATTGATGCTTTACAGCTGCACGCCCTAGGCGATGAAGCTGATAAAGGCTATTTCCTCGAAGTTGACTTACAGTATCCTAAATAGTTACACAATTCTCATAATGACTTACCGTTCTGCCCTGAAAATATGAAGCCCCCGTACATCGCATCAACGACGAAAATGATAATTGCTAATTTGTGTGATAAATCTAAGTATATCATTCATTACCGAAATTTAAAACAGTGTTTGCAGCATGGTTTGAAGTTATCCAAAATTCATCGCGTACTAGAATTTAATCAGTCACCGTGGCTAAAGCCATATATCGATCTGAATAATAGTTTAAGAACAAATGCAGTTAACGAGTTTGAGAAAGATTTCTACAAGCTCATGAATAACAGTGTGTTTTGTAAGACTATGGAAAATGTTGACAAACGCGTTGATGTAAAATTGATTACAAACTGAGAAAATATTAAGAAAAGGTATGGTGCTAACTATTTAATAAGTAAACCAAATTTCCACAGCTGTACCATCATACATGAGAATTTAGTTATTATACAGATGAATCGTGTTAGGGTTAAGTACGACAAACCTACCTACGTCGGCTTTGCAGTACTTGAATTGGCTAAAACACTCATGAATGAATTCCATTACGATTATATGATGAAGAAGTACGCGCATAATGCGCAATTGCTCTACACAGATACCGATTCGTTTATTTATCAAATCAAAATTGATGACTATTACAATGATATAAAGCCAGACTTGGGTAGGTTTGATACTAGTAACTATCCTGCAAATAATCAATATCATCTACCGCTAGTGAACAAAAAGGTTCTAGGTAAAATGAAAGATGAATGTGCTGGAAATATTATCGATTCATTTGTAGGTACTAAATCCAAGTCATATTGCATAAAACTCTTAAATGAACTACAAATAAAGAGATTGAAGGGGATTAAAAAGAATGTCGTTCAGAATCAGCTAAGTTTTGAAAACTATAACAATTGCATTAAAAGTAATCCACCTATTTTGCATAAGCAAATGTCTGTCATTAGAAGCAAGAAGCACCAGTTGTACACTCATTTAATTAGTAAGGCAGCCCTTAAGAATGTTGATTGCAAACGATTTGTCATTCCAAATTCTACCAACACTCTAGCCTGGGGGCATCGTAGTATTGATAGGTACTACTTTACATAAAGCAGATGCATGTGTGTGTGTGCGTGTGTGTGTGTGTGAAAAACATTATGCTAGAGGTGTGTACTTTGTAATATATACGTTAAGCCGTCTTACATCACAATTCACTGTACATATTGTATAAAGATAGGGAGAGGTACGCTGAGAGCGTAGTACGGCAAGTTTAAACTTGTACATTCAAGAATTGCGTCGAGGATAGGAGAAGTACGCAAACATCACTACGGTAAAATGATTCGAGATAAAACTTGTACATACAAGATGTAAATAAATAATGTAGAATTGGCATATTCTTTTATTTTAGATTAGGCATTACCTTCTTCCCGCTCCTTATTTGCAAGATAGAGTTTTGTTTATTACTCCAAGAAGAAAACCAAGATAAAAGGTGTTGAGCAGTTTCGTAAGTATGTTATTGTCTAGTTCGTAAGTATGTTGAGAAGAGAATTTTTTCTTTTTCTAAACAGTGTTTGATTCTAGTCTTGCAATACAGTGTTCAACAACATCGAACTATAGTATGTATATATGTTTTTTGAACGGTAGTATGTGTTCAAGTCTAAACTTGCAATACTCTTGCTTTTGCGATGCACGTTCGATAGAGATGTACCTTGATAGAGGAGGAAGAGCAGCTTAGTAAGTATGTTGAGAAGATAATTTTTTCTTTCTAAACAGTGTTTGATTCTAGTCATACAATGCAGTGTTCAACAACATCGAACTCTAGTATGCGGTTCAAGTTGTAATAAGTTTTGAACAGTGTGTTCAAGTCTAAACATGCATCACTGCGGGTATGCGATATGTGTGTTGTCTTATGCATAAGATCGCGTTGTATGCTCGATAAAGCTATGCCTTGACAGAGCAGGGAAAAAGGAGGTTATAACCATCGCTATCTTACGCAAGCTGTTCAGAACTGTAGTCCTATTATTTTTTCTTTCAGAACAAAGGTATTCCTTGACATGTTCTTTTAAATTGTCCGCCACAACAAATAGTGCGTCACGGTGCTCTGTAGATTAAAGATGGCAGATGTGGAATTTGCTACCACCACAAAGAGTGCGCACGTGGAATTCGCCACCACCACAAAGATGGCAGCACGGTGCTCTGTTCATTAAATATGGCGGATGACAGCTAACGAAATTGCCCCGCATGAGGGCAGCACGGTGCTCTGTTCGGATGACAGCTGTCAGAAAAAAAGCACGTGAGTTTGTTTCCCAAACAAGAGCACGTGGAATTTGCCACCGCCACAAAGAGGGTTAGCACTGTCCTCTCTGGATTAAAGATGGCGGATGACAAAAGCACTGAATTTGTAAAGCACTTCGACTTTGCCGCCACCACATATAGTGCAGCACGGCGCTCTCTTGATTAAAGATGGCGGATGACAGCTGTCAAAAATTCACGTGGCTTTGTTTACCGATTCAAATCTCACGCTAGTGAGGTTAAGTTGCTAGCACTAAGGTTTAGGCCCGTTAAGATGGCAGCACTGCGGATGACAGGTGACGAATTTGTAGCTACTGCGATAAAGAGGGCAGCACGGTGCTCTGTAGTTTAAAGATGGCGGATGACAGCACGTGGATTTGTTTACCGATTCAAATCTCGCGCTAGTGAGGTTAAGTTGGTACCAATAAGGTTTAGGTCCGTCAAGATGGCTGCACTGAGGTTTGCGATGCGTTGTTGTCTGTCAAAAAGCACGTGGCTGTCAAAAAACACGTGGATTTGTTTACCTATTCAAATCTCGCGCTAGTTAGGTTAAGTTGGTACTACTGAGGTTTAGGCCCGTCAAGATGGCAGCAGTGAGGTTAGCGATGCGTTGTTGTCTGTCAAAAATCACGTGGCTGTCAAAAAACACGTGGATTTGTTTACCGATTCAAATCTCGCGCTAGTTAGATTAAGTTGGTACCACTGAGGTTTAGGCCCGTCAAGATGGCAGCAGTGAGGTTAGCGATGCGTTGTTGTCGATGACAGCTGTCAAAAAGCACGTGGCTTTGTTTACATATTCAAATCTCGCGCCAAAATTCAAATTTCCCGCCAAAATTCAAATTTCCCGCGGGAGGAGGAGGCGGCAGAACCATCCAATTATACTACTATCAAGGCCATGTTTCGGCACAATTCTTATTAGCCAGAAGGTGCTCCCATAATAGCGTGGCACCAATAGTGGCATGAATGTGAGGATTGTCCCACATGGAAACCTAGCTAATGGGGTTTGATTATATCTGCCTGGTCGTGTGCGTTCAAGTTCGATAAACTTTCATTTCCGGTTTACGTATTTTATTTATGATTTATTGTGCGGATGCCCGGTATCTTGTGATAATGCCGTGTATTGACACAGCTGATTTATCTACGATTTACGTTACGAATGCGGTTTCGATTCGTCAGCTGTTAATATATTTTATTTTCAATTTTCGTTCTTTCACTCTGTATTAGGTGGGACTCTGGCCTACCGATTACTTGTAGTTGGGTTTAAAGGGACAAGTGTAGGTAGGTAGGTAGGTGTAGGACAAGTGTAATGGTAGTCGTAGTTACAGAAAAATGGGAAGATTTCTGTCATTTGTTTTTTAGTGTGGACTTGTAATTTAATAAACTTAATGACAATAATTTCATGACCTGAATGTTGGTTTAGCAAGAATATTTTCAAGTGACTTATCACTTTTCTTTAACTTCAGTGTTTGGCATTTCTTCTAAATGGATAATGGATTAGTGTTTCCCTGCATTTCGCACTTTTTGGTTCCTTCAGGACGACGTAACGTAAGATCCCCTCGAATCAAGTTGTTGTTGGTTCCTTGTGAACATCTGTTTGGGTGATGCATGTTTCAGCATCGGGATTATTCTGTAACTTAAGGGTGTCACGAGATGACAAGACATGGTGAAATTTTTTTTTTGGTTGTGCCAATTGTTGTTAACTTGTAATGAACACCATGCTTTATAATAATATTTCGAAACCTATCCAAAGCAACTGATAGTCAATTTGGTTCGATTAAGGGTCCATTCGGTGGATGTTCCAATATCCGATAGGGTATCAGACTGGTGGATAACCTTCATTAAATGTAAATTTGGAATTCTACTTGTTGAAGGTCAGATTTTCCACGGATCGTGTGGATTAATTCTCAGTTATCGTTTGGATCAATGGTGCCCGATTTTCAGGTTTTATTTTCATTTTTCTAGGTTTTGCTATCCACGAATTTCATGATACTTTTACATTCTCTGAAATAATTTTAAACAGTAATAAGAAGACAACACTCACGCAATGTATTGTGACTGCGTCAAAAATATAATAAATAATTAGGTGATTTCATGGTTGATTTTAATAAATGATTTTATTGTGCTTTGATAAATTTTAGTAAGTACATTTTTGCTCCTCATTTAAAGCAGTTAGGCTCTCTTCTGAACCTCATCGTTTGGTCATTGTAGTGCCAGAAATAAACGCGCTACGACCCTAAGATCTATGATTTCGATATTGCTCTATTGAAGCTGCTGAGGCAGACGACCAACGATGGAATGGTAAGTTCAAGGGTTCAATATATATATATATATATATAAAGCAGAATATCTGTCTGTCCGTCTGTCCGTTCCTTATACTAATGTATACCGTTCCACCAATCTGAATCAAATTGTGTATACCTACCTTTTAGGACCCTATCTACAAGACATTTGAACATCCCTCTCCATTCCCTGGATTTAGACCCTTTGGCACATTAGCACAGGCTGATGTAGGGGAAGTATAGAATTTGTCGTACAAGGACGAGACAAAGCTCACTTTAAGCCTCACGACGTGAAGAACAAAACTTGGCACGTCTCTACGGCACACCGGTCCATTCTGGAACAACATTTCCATATTCTCATCACCATAATTATTATGAATAGCACCAAAGTGCTTCCGCTATTTGCAAGGACGATTTCTAACTAGCGTTAATCTGCAGAGATATTGCCGGCTATTGGATCCACATTTCCATACACTTATCAGCATAATGATTGTGAATAACGCCGATATGTTCCTGCCACTATTTACAAAAGATTCTGCTTAAATATTTTAAACTCATTATCATTCATCATTAGTCGTCTTGCTCATTGCTGAGCATCGAGACCTCATAACTCTATCATTTCTGCATTGCAACCTTGACGAGATGCCTCCTTCCAGAACGGTTTTCAGCTTTCCTTAACATGATCTGATGGTAGGTCAGTGATCTTCTCGCCTGATCTAACCATCTACTTGCTGTTCTTCCTCGTGGTCTACTGCCTTCAACTTTGCCTTGCAAAATGGTTTTTACCACGTTCTCTCCTTCTCTTCTGAAAATGTGACCAAGGAACTGGAGGTAACACTCACTCACACGGGAAGATAGACGTTTCATAATCCTCAGTTTGTTCAGAATGGAAACATTGGTTCTTCTTTCCGTCCAGGATACACGCAGTATTCTCCGCCAGCGCCACATCTCAAAGGCATCAGTTCGATTTTTGTCTCTAGCGTTCAAGGTCCAGATCTCACAGCCGTACAAACAGACTGAGAACACTAGTGATTCCACCAAGTGCATCTTCGTAGCCTTTGATATTGCCCGGTTCTGCCAGATCTTAGTAAGTTTAACCATTGCAGCATGACCTAGAACAATACGTCTTTTGATCTCTATTTCACAGCATCCCGTGTCATTGATGACTGATCCAAGGTATATAAATTCCTTTACTATTTCCAGGCCGTTTAGACATCGTGTAAGTTGGATTTGACCTTGCCGATCAACTACCATTAGTTTGGACATTTTCATGTTTATCTCTAGATCATAGTGAAGGCTAATATTCTTCACTCTTGTAAACAAGTCAGTGAGTTCCTCTTCACTTCCAGCTCTAAGGGAAGTGTCGTCTGCAAATCGCAGGTTGCTAATTTTTCTGCCACAATCGAGATTCCACCACAGCAGCCATCGAGAGCTCTCTTGAAGACACACTCTGCACAGATGTTGTAGAGTCGAGGTATAATATATATCCTTGCCTTAACTCCATTTGTCACATTGAAAATGGCCGAGAGATGGTTGCTGTTTGGTTTTAAACTCATAGACAGCGTTAATCTGCCGACATACTGGATGCACACCGTAATGATTGTGAATAGCACTAAAGTGTTGCTTTCGCTATATACAAGGCCGAGAAACAGTAGGAATTCATTCGTCATGAACATTAATGTATGAATAGGAGTTTTATTCTGTGCTGTCGCAGTTCATTGCCTCAGTCTGTTTCGATATTCTTTTCTGTTAGATCAGTCCTACTTTAGTTATTTCCCTATGTTGAGTGATATATCCCTTTGAAGTCTGTACGATATAATTTGACAAGATATGTGTTATGTTATAAGGCAAGGAATTTCAGAAACATTGGAGCCTTTGAAATCGTTAGACCGAACGAAACCGGATACGACGGAAGACGAAATATCTGGCAAGATCACAAACGCTTACATAATAGACTGTTATGCTTTTTGGCGTAAAGTAAGGACCTCCTTAACCCTGGAGTGGTCGCATGGGTGTTGTCAATATCAATGGTCGCACCGGGTCTCTCAGACCCATTTTTTCTTGGTTTTCTACTATCAGATTTTTGTACTTTATTTCCAATGACAGTATTATAGGACATTGTTTAGTTTATTTTAATGCAGTTTTCATGACTACAATATTTAACTATCCTGTTTCATAACCAAAAAGTGTATTTTTATAATTACGCTGAAAAACTGATGGTTTTCTGTTAACTTCTGGAAGGTAAAACATAGTAAGAATAAAATGTAATTTTAAATGCTTCTTCTCACTTTTTCCTGCATTTACATGCACAAAGCAACACTTTCATATATTTTCTACACAGTAGTAATAAAGCATATTTTTGAGAATTTCACACTTGATATATTGATACAAAAATATGGATTTTTTAAAGTATGTGTGAATTGTGTGTCATAATTCATAAAATAAAAATCAAGTTAGTTTTAGAAACACGTCCAAGCAGAGGGAAACACCACTTTAATCAATTTTTAGCACATTCTGCAGCCTAGTTGTCTATGTTCTCCGCAAATGAAATTTTGGCAATTGGGGCAGGTGAAGGATGTCTTCCTGTCTTTGTTTGTTGTGCAGAAATGACATCTCTTTCTTTTCCTGGGAACTTCTGTGGCAGGTGCTTGCACAGGGTAGTTATACACAAAACTAGCTTCATCCATTTTTACACAGAAGAAAAAGTGTACTAAACTAACAATGGGAAGTTTGACAACAAAGACTAATGTTAATAGTCGCACCGGGTCTACGAGACTCTGAACAGCCTGTACGCTCAAAGTTTGCAAGGCAACTGAGTGCGGGCTACTGTCTTCGGTTGAAAGTCGGGAGCCAAGAAGCTACCAGGGAAGCGGAAGCGTTCGGTGCATTCCAACAACAGGCACACCAATACATATGTCCGCCCGGATCTCGTAGACCCATCGCGACCACTCCAGGGTTAATCGTTCTTTCGCAGTTAGCTTTGGGCCTCGTTACATTGCATGCCTTTCTTCTCTAAATCACTAAAACCTGAGTCTATCGTCCTATTGGTCTCACTCTGCTCCTCTTACCCTGCGTGACTGAGTCCACTATTGTCCTCTTCCATTCCCCTCAATCTGGTCCCGTCACCACGCCCTTCACACGAACAGTTTATTCCTACTTAATTTATAAGAACAACTCGAGCAATCATAACCGTAGCCGGAACAGAACCGAAAGCAGACGCATTATTTTAAAAGGAAGTACAGCTGGAAAACAATCCACTCTTAACATTGATCATAATAAAACAAAGACGAGCAGTAGCGTAGCCAGGATCAACCGATGGGGGCAAGTTATAGTTACAAAATGATGATAGAACATAGTGAAGGTGCTTGTACGTGTGTGGTGCGCGCATGCCCACTGGTACGTGAATTATGTTGATATTCAGATTGCAGTACACTGCAAAATCTTACATTAAAATACAGAACAGGAACAATACGACCAAGGTCAACAGTTTTACGTCGAATGGTATGTTCAGTTTACAATCTAAAATCCAACTTTCGAGCCTTCTTAGAAAATAAATTCAAGAGATCTGTTGACTTTACAGTTCTGTTTCTGTGATTGATCAAAAGAGCCAAAACACTGAGTAGACTTTCACTTGTTTATTGTTAGTTTCTGTTTATGTTATTTTGTAAAAATTCCATAGGGGAATTCTAACTCACAGTTAACCCCCCCCCCCCCTTGGCTACGCCTCTGAAGACGAGGTCTGACCCTTCGAAGAATGAAAGTACATCGGCAAATGGAAGAGAAGTGACACGAAGGGCTTCTAAATGAAAAACTCCCTAGGCCTAGCACACCTAATACTGGTATCTACGGAGCTCGGACAGGAAACGACACAGGCAATGCTAGCATAGCTGTGGTCACCAAACCACGCTCTCAAGTTGGGAATACTCCTTTTAGTCGCCTCCTTCTGCAGGCAGGAGATACCCACCCACAGAGGGATGTTGTACGACAGGCATCGTCAATCGAGAACGAAATGCCTTCAGAGCCAGTTTGCTCCCCGCTCTTGAGGAACGAGAGCAGCTTAGCGAGCAAGTAGGGGAAGTGCATAACGTACTACGCATTGAAGTTCAGTGGGGCAAAGGTATAGCACATCTTTCTGGACAGGTTAAATTGCGACACGATAAGCGTGAACTGACAGTAGTGTGTTCCCGCCTTTATCCTCACACCACACGACGATCAAGCCTAGTCGGTAAATGTTGCATTTCCTATGGAAGAGAGTTCAGCACAGCGTAGGCCATCGACGCCAATAAGTTTCAAACCTTCTTGGGAACAAGAGTATTTGATACTTCAAGGAAATAACACACAAAATGTATACGTAATATGTAATAAAATATTGAATCACATTAAAAAAAATTTAATCTGCAGCGCTTTTGTTCCTTATGTCATTCCAACAAGTATGGTAAATATGAAGGCCGGGAAAGCATAGGGTTACTAGAAAAACTTAAAAATAACATTTTGAGAATGTACGTACATTTCACATTATCCTACTCAACTCTATTTATATTACAATGTTTGATCATTCCTCAGAGATGATTTATTTATGTACCGGTAGGTATTTCATTGCTGTTGTTCATATGGTAGCATTTTTGAGCGGCAAGTACTGTACCGCCACGGTATGCAACCCGCCTGTCCGCTGCTGTCTTGTCACGTGACTGAGAGCCGTCCCGAGCGGAGCAAGTAACACCGGCTTCCTACAGCAACTACGTGATGACATCTGGTGTACGAGACATCTATGATTAGATTTCTGCATGTTCTGTAGAATGATTATGATAAGGTATCAAACCAATTCAGAACGTGGCAGTTCCTTCTACAGGCAGTGATAAAATTGTACGTCCATAAATTATATCGATTGAAATAATTTACCTCTCTCTTTTTACATGACTACTCCTCAGAGAAATTGAAATATGGTAGCTCCCTCATTATTCCCTAGATGGTACCCAATATATCGTGAACTCCTATTATTATAGCTCCGATAATATTTTATGGATCGTCGTAAAGCTTTGTCAGATAATAACAGGCTTTAAGAGGACTGCTCGTATGCCGAGTCTCTACTTCTTTGCCGGTAGTTTCTTCTTTCTAGATGGATCTGTTCTATCCGTCATTACAATAGAGTTAGTGCATTCCACGCATAATTTTTTTTGTTTTTGCTATTTGCTTTACGTCGCACCGATACAGATATGTCTTACGCCGACGATGGGATAGGAAAGGCCTAGGAATTGGAAGGAAGCGGTCGTGGCCTTAATTAAGGTGCATCCCCGGCATTTCCCTGGTGTGAAAATGGGAAACCACGGAAAACCATCTTCAGGGCTGTTGACAGTGGGGCTCGAACCCACTATCTCCCGATTACTGGCTACTGGCCGCACTTAAGCGACTGCAGCTATCGAGCTCGGTACGCATAAATTTAAACTGTCTTATTAGCGATGTTGAGTCTATAGTCGCTCAAAGAAAAAATGAGCGCATTCTATTTTATATTCCCCACACTTAATATTTTATCAGATTTGATCAATATGTTATCAAAATATAATTCACCTCCCGTATGGATGCAAACCCTGTGGATACCTACAATAAACCTTTCATCTATAAGTTCAATTGTTCCTGAGAAATATGTGCCTGCGATGAGCTTACACGCAGTATTGCCAACTTAGCGGATTTTCCGCTAAATTTGGCGGGACCAAAAGACTGTCGGCGGAGAAATACACCATTTAGCGGACAGCGGATTTTTTTGGCGGAATTCTAGATTTATTATAGCGGAATTCGGTGTTTTATCCATTTTACGTTTTTTAAAAATTTGTACTCCAGTCTGTCTCCGAACTATTCCGTATTTCTTATCAGGAACTAGCAGACACATGAGGAAAAAACGTTATTTGGATTTGATGTTATGAGATCATTATATCATAAATTTGTAATGCGTGGGGAAATGGTACTTATCTCTTAGTTGACCAATGAGGACAGATAATGAAACTGAGAGAGTAGCATTTATATTTATGCTATGAAGGAAGACCGTTTAATGAACTGGCCTGTTCTGTTCTGTGTGTGGGCCTTGAGGTAGGGGATTCACCTAGTTTGCACCCGGCACTAAAACGCCTACAAGTTTTAGCTCGGCGGCTCACAGGCAGGGGGTTAATGCCAGTGAAACTCACAGAAGAAAGAAGTCAGTGCAAGGATGAAGAAGTACTGGCAGAATGTGAAGTCAGGACTGGTGAAAAATAACGTAAAGACTGTAAAACGTGGTCCATAGATGGCCGGAACGATAATAAATAAATTATTATTATTATTATTATTATTATTATTATTATTATTATTATTATTATTATTATTATTGCTCATTATTTGAGATCGGATATCTTGGCGGAATTTTGGAGGGTTTTTAGTACTAATTAGCGGATCTTGAAAATATAAGTTGGGAACACTGCTTTCACGCAACTGTTTATCTTAAAACAAAATCGCTGGTGTACTGCTTTGCGTTTACTAACCCGTTACCTTAGAGCACGGGTGTCAAAGCTTGCCCCCCCCCCCCCCCCCCGCATGCTAAAGATACCAGTATACTTCCCCACGTTGCTGACTCAGGGCTGTGATAGGCTCCAGTTACCTGTTTTGGTCTACAACAGAGGTGCTCACTCTGGACATTACATCCCGCGGGCGCACAGCACTGTAGGCTCCTTTCACACTACACGGTTTCGACCGTACGGCAAAAGAACCGTACGGCGACATTCCTTTAGTGGCGTGAAGAAGAGCATTAGACTTTTTACATTACACGGCACGGCAGCAGTGCCGTTGCCGTGCCGTGTAGCAGCCGTGTCTTGCCACTGCCGTTGACTCAGTGGCGCACACAGCTAAATGCGTGCTTTCACACTGTACGGTTTTTTAATCGTACGGCAGCTCTCGAGCAGCTGTAGAGGAGATAACGCGAGGGTATCTAAACACAACTTATACGCATTAGTATCGTAGTGTTTTATTGTTTTACTTTGTTGTTAAAATGTTCAGTGCATTGCTTTGTAGGATTTATCGTTGGTTTTGTGAAATGGCTGACGTAGATTCTGAAATTCTTATTACTCTGGTCCATACTGGGACATAACTCTAGACATTTATACAGTAGTGGTGATTGGGTATTGGACGTGTATGTTGGGGGAGGGGGCGAAATGTACAAACAACAAAACGTACCCGGGTTTGTGGTGTACGGCGGGGGGGGGGGGGTATATACACCAAAACTTTAATTAAAAAAAAGCTCAAAGTGGTAGGCTAATTTCGACAGAGAGGTAAAGGTTGTCAGGACTACACACTACGAAACTAACACACTAAAGAGATTGCCAGATAGACGAATGCGCGGGGCAAGGGAGTGAATCATACCTCAGTGTCCATGACCGTGGCAATAAAATATACCCCTGCCACCCTTCCTCACAGGACATTCAAAGTCTCCACTACTTGGTATGGCGCTATACAAATCGCTTAGCCGCGACAAACTACATTTTGTGCGTATTCCCGCTAATAATTTTATTAATAACTAGCAAGATACCCGTGCTTCGCTACTGTATCATAGACTACTGAAATGTGTAATTGAATGCTTATTGTATTAGATATATAATCCGCCGAAATTCGCGATCTGACTCGTTTGGTGCGAGAATCCACCAAAATTCCCGATCTGACTGGTTTTCTATGATTTTACGGCACGTTTCCTCCCACTTTTAAATCTTCCTTTCCAGCAATCGATTTCGTACTTCCCGGGCTAGGCTCAGGTATTCCTGCCGGTGAGTTGGGTCCGTAAATCTTTGCCATCTTTTCCTATAATATTTTTAATATGGATAAAATCCTTCAGGAGATCCGGCGTGGTGTCATATTGGGTGCCTTGGCGGCACTGAACCCGCGGCCGGACTGCATTCTTAGTCATTACCCGTCCAGGAGCCGTTTCCAGCGCGGTCCGCACATTTGACGACGGTCCGGAATATTATTATTATTATTATTATTATTATTATTATTATTATTATGTGTTGCTGGAATGGCTGATGACAGGGAAAACCGGAGTATCCGGAGAAAAACCTGTCCCGCCTCCGTTTTGTCCAGCATGAATGCCACATGGAGTGACCGGGATTTGAACCACGGAACCCAGCTGTGAGAGGCCAGCGCGCTGCCGCCTGAGCAACGGAGGATCCTTATAAGTACATTAATAACAGTAAAATCAATTTGTCTCACCTCCTTCTACACCCCACCGAAGTTAAGTTTATTTACCGCCAACCCCCCCCCCCCCATAAAAATTAAAAGAATGCTTGTTTCTTTATGTTTAAGGGAGATTCCAAACACCAATGTTCACGTCTATTACCTTCAGTTTTGAGATATAAGTATCCCCATAAAAATAATTCACTTTTTTTCACTTCATTTCACAATAATTTCCCCCCCTTAAGTGAATTTTCCCGCAAATAATACTTGTTTCTTTAATAGCAAAGGATCTTATAAATACAAATTATCACGACTCTAACTTCTTCAGTTTTCGATTTATGTGTCCTCATGAAAGGAATTCAACTCCTTTACACTCCCGCCCTCCAAGATGGTTTCCCCACCAAAATGCGTTCTTCTTTGTTTTTAAAGGAGGTCCAAATAAGGATTTTCACGTCTGTAACAACTTTAGTTTTTATTAGATGTATTCTCATACAATTCAGTCAATTAATTTTTCAATTCAATTCTCTCACCCCCCCCCCCCCCCCGAGAATACGTGTTTCTTTGCTTTTAAAGCAGATTGCAAATATCAAATTTCACGTCTGTAACATCTTCATTTTTGAGATATCAGTAGCCTAATTAAAAAAATTCATCACCATTTTCAGTCACTTTTACCCGCCCCCCCCTTCCACCCAAGTGGTATTTTCGAAAACTAAAAGTACACGTTTCTTTATGTTTAACAGAGATAAAAAATACCATTTTTCACTTCTGTAACATGTTAAGTTTTTTTAGATATACTGTAAATATTCTCATTTTAAAATTTCACCCCTTTTAAGTTCCCCTTAAGTGGAGTTTCCAAAAACAAATCACCTATATTTCTTTACATTTACAGGAGATTTACACCCACTCTTTACGTCTGTAACATTTTACGTTTCCAAGATATTCTGTAGATATAGTCTTTCAAAAAATTCACCCCAATTTGTCACTCCTGTTTAACCGCCATTAATTGGCTTTTCCAAAAACTAAAAAATACGTGTGTTTCTTAATTTTTAAAGGAGATCCCATATGCAAATTACCAGTTCTGTAATATCTTTAGTTTCTGAGATATGTGTATCCTCAATTAAGGCATTCAACCCATTCTTCACTCTTTTACACTCCTCCTATTAGGATTTACAGAAAACAAAAAAAAAAAAAGTTCCTTTATTTTTAGAGGAGATTCTAACTACCGATTTTTATATCTGTAAATTTTAAAATTTTTAAGATGTAGACACACTCATTTAAAAAAAATTCACCTCCCCTTTTCACCCCTCAATATTTGGATTTTCCAAAAACGAAAAAATACGTGTTTCTTTACTTTTAAAGTAGATCCAAAATACCAATTTTCAGGTCTGTAATATCTTCAGGTTCTGAAATATAAGTAGCCTCATGAAAGGCATTCAACCCATTATTCACCCTTTTACACCCTTCCTATTGGGATTTTCCGAAAACAAAAGAATACGTGTTTCTTTATTTTTAAAGGAGATTCTAAATACCAATTTTTACATCTATAAACTTTAAAAGTTTTGATATATAGATACACTCATTTTAAAAAATCACCCCCTTTTCACCCCCCCTATTAATTGGATTTTCCACAAAAAGAAAAATACGTGTTTCTTTATTTTTAAAGGAGATCCCAAACACCAATTTTCAGGTCTATAATATCTTCAGTTTCCGAGATATAAGTAGCCTCATTAAAGGCATTCAACCCATTTTTCACCCCTTTTCACTCCTCCTATTGCGATTTTCCGAAAACAAAGAAATACGTGTTTCTTTATTTTTAATGAAGATTCTAAATACCAATTTTTATATCTGCAAACTTTAAAAGTTTGGAGATATAGATTCACTCATTTTAAAAATTCACCCCCTTTTCACCCTCCCATTAATTGGATTTTACAAAAACAAAAAAATACGTGCTTCTTTATTTTTAAAAGAGGTCAAAAGTACCAATTTTCAGGTCTGTAATATCTTCAGTTTCTGAGATATAAGTACCAGGATCCTGATTAAAGGCATTCAACCCATTTTCCCCCATTTCCACCCTTTTTCATCCCTCATCTTGGCATTTTCTGAAAACAAAAAAATACGTGTTTCCTTATTTTTAAAGAAGATTCTAGATACCAATTTTTACATCTGTAAACTTTTAAAGTTTTGAGATATAGATACACTCATTTTAAAATTTCACCCCCATTTTCACCCCGTTACCAAAGGAATATCCAAAAATCCTCTCTTAGCGAGCACCTACATCATAATATGAATATATCCTCAAAATTTCATTTCTTTATGTCCAGTAGTTTTGGCTCGGCGATGATGAATCAGTCAGTCAGTCAGTCAGGACAAGCTATTTTATATATATAGACTAGCAAGATACCCGTGCTTCGCTACGGTATTATACTGAAATTTATAATTGAATGCTTATTGTTTTAGATATATAACCCGCCGAAATTCGCGATCTGACTGGTTTTTTGCGAGAATCCACCAAAATTCCCGATCTGACTCGTTTTCTATTAGATTACGGCACGTTTCCTCCCATTTTTCAATCTTCCTTTCCAGCAATCGATTTCGTACTTCCCGGGCTAGGCTCAGGTATTCCTCCCGGTCAGTTGGGTCCGTAAATCTTTGCCAGACCGTATTTTCCTATAATCATTGTTAATATGGATAAAATCCTTCAGGAGATCCGGCGTGGTGTCATATTGGGTGCCTTGGCGGCACTGAACCCGCGGCCGGACTGCATTCTTAGTCATTACCCGTCCAGGAGCCGTTTCCAGCGCGGTCCGCACATTTGACGACGGTCCGGAACATTATTATTATTATTATTATTTTTATTATTATGTGTTGCTGAATGGCTGATGACAGGAAAAACCGGAGTATCCGGAGAAAAACCTATCCCGCCTCCGTTTTGTCCAGTACGAATGTCACATGGAGTGACCGGGATTTGAACCACGGAACCCAGCTGTGAGAGGCCGGCGCGCTACCGCCTGAGCAACGGAGGATCCTTATAAGTACATTAATAACAGTAAAATCAATTGGTCTCACCTCCTTCTACACCCCACCGCCGTTAAGTTTATTTACCGCCAACCCCCCCCCCCAAAAAAAGAATTAAAAGAATGCTTGTTTCTTTATGTTTAAGGGAGATCCCAAACACCAATGTTCACGTCTATTACCTTCAGTTTTGAGATATAAGTATCCTCATAAAAATAATTTACTTTTTTCACTTCATTTCACAATACTCCCCCCCCCCCCCCAAGTGAACTTTCCCGCAAAAAATACTTGTTTCTTTAATAGTAAAGGATCTTCTAAATACCAGTTATCACGACTCTAACTTCTTCAGTTTTTGATTTATGTGTCCTCATGATAGGAATACAACTCCTTTACACTCCCGCCCTCCAAGATGGTTCCCCCCCCCCCCAAAAGGCGTTTTTCTTTGTTTTTAAAGGAGATCCAAATACGAATTTTCACGTCTGTAACAACTTTAGTTTTTATTAGATGTATGTATTCTCATACAATTAAGTCAATTAATTTTTCAATACTTTCATCCCCCCCCCCCTTATTGGATTTTCCGAGAATACGTGTTTCTTTACTTTTAAAGCAGAATGCAAATATCAAATTTCATTTCTGTAACATCTTCATTTTTGAGATATCATTATCCCAATTAAAAGAATTCAACACAATTTTCAGTCACTTTTACCCCCCCCCCCTCCACCTAAGTCGTATTTCCCAAAACTAAAAATACACGTTTCTTTATGTTTAATAGAAATAAAAAAATACCATTTTTCACTTCTGTAACATGTTAAGTTTTTTTTAGATATACTGTAAAAATTCTCATTTTAAAATTTCACCCCTTTTGAGTTCCCCTTAAGTGGAGTTTCCAAAAACAAATCACCTATGTTTCTTTACATTTACAGGAGATTCCAAACACCCACTTTTTACGTCTGTAACATTTTACGTTTCCAAGATATTCTGTAGATATAGTCTTTCAAAAAATTCACCCCAATTTGTCACTCCTGTTTAACCGCCATTAATTGGATTTTCCAAAAACTAAAAAATACGCGTTTCTTTATTTTTAAAGGAGATCTCATATACAAATTTTCAGTTCTGTAATATCTTTCGTTTCTGAGATATATGTATCCTCATTAAAGGCATTCAACCCATTTTTCAACCTTTTACACCCGTCCTATTGGGATTTACAGGAAACAAAATATACGTGTTCCTTTATTTTTAGAGGAGATTCTAACTACCAATTTTTACATCTGTAAATTTTAAAGTTTTAAGATGTAGACACACTAATTTTAAAAAATTCACCCCCCCTTTTCAACTCCCAATATTTGGATTTTCCAAAAACGAAAAAATACCTGTTTCTTTACTTTTAAATAGATCCCAAATACCAATTTTCAGGTCTGTAATATCTTCATGTTCTGAAATATAAGTAGCCTCATTAAAGGCATTCAACCCCTTTTTCACCCTTTTCCACCATTCCTATTGGGATTTTCCGAAAACAAAATAATACGTGTTTCTTTATTTTTAAAGGAGATTCTAAATACCAATTTTTACATCTATAAACTTTAAAAGTTTTGAGATACAGATACACTCATTTTAAAATATTACCCCCTTTTCACCCCCCCTTAATTGGATTCTGCAGAAACACAAAAATACGTTGTTTCTTTATTTTTTAAAGGAGATCCCAAACACCAATTTTCAGGTCTGTAATATCTTCAAGTTCTGAAATATAAATAGACTCATGAAAGGCATTGGACCCCTTTTTCAACCTTTTCCACCCTTCCTGTTAGGATTTTCCGAAAACAAAAGAATACGTGTTTTTTTATTTTTAAAGGAGATTCTAAACACCAATTTTTACATGTATAAACTTAAAAAGTTTTGAGATATAGATACACTCATTTTAAAAAATCACCCCCTTTTCAACCCCCCCATTAATTATATTTTCCACAGACAAAAATACGTGTTTCTTTATTTTAAAAGGAGATCCCAAACACCAATTTTCAGGTCTGTAATATCTTCAGGTTGTGAAATATAAGTAGACTCATGAAATGCATTCGACCCCTTTTTCAACCTTTACCACCCTTCCTATTACGATTTTCCGAAAGCGAAATATACGTGTTTCTTTATTTTTAATGGAGATTCTAAATACCAATTTTTACATCTATCACTTTTAAAAGTTTTGAGATATAGATACAATCATTTTAAAATATTACCCCCTTTTCACCCCCCTTAATTGGGTTTTCCAGAAACAAAAAAATACGTGTTTCTTTATTTTTAAAGGAGATCCCAAACACCAATTTTCAGGTCTATAATATCTTCAGTTTCTGAGATATAAGTAGCCTCATTAAAGGCATTCAACCCCTTTTTCGCCCCTTTTCACTCCTCCTATTGCGATTTTCCGAAAACAAAAAAATACGTGTTTCTTTATTTTTAATGAAGATTCTAAATACCAATTTTTACATCTGCAAACTTTAAAAGTTTGGAGATATAGATTCACTCATTTTAAAAATTTACCCCCTTTTCACCCTCCCATTAATTGGATTTTACAAAAACAAAAAAATGCGTGTTTCTTTATTTTTAAAAGAGATCCAAAGTACCAATTTTCAGGTCTGTAATATCTTCAGTTTCTGAGATATAAGTACCGGTATCCTGATTAAAGGCATTCAACCCATTTTCCCCCATTTTCACCCTTTTTCATCCCTCCTATTGGGATTTTCTGAAAACAAAAAAAAATACGTGTTTCTTTATTTTTAAAGAAGATTCTAAATACCAATTTTTACACCTGTAAACTTTTAAAGTTTTGAGATATAGATACACTCATTTTAAAATTTCACCCCCCTTTTCACCCCCTTGGCGACGGAATATCCAAAAATCCTCTCTTAGCGAGCACCTACATTTTAATATGAATATATCCCCAAAATTTCATTTCTTTATGTCCAGTAGTTTTGGCTCGGCGATGATGAATCAGTCAGTCAGTCAGTCAGTCAGTCAGGACAAGTTATTTTATATATATAGATTAAAGGAAATAAAAGAAAGATTTATCTGATAAGACAACAGGGCTTGTACAAATTGCTTTTTTTAAATAATTAAAATAAGTCCTAGTTTCAGCCACCTAAAATGTAATAATAATGTAATGTTTTCTCCACAAATTGGGGCGGGGGCGACAGCACCCCCTCGCCTCGCTAATCGCCGCTACTGCATTTATAAAGATCGGAATGCGACAAGAAATGCCTGGCGTGAAGTTTACTTAGAAATGAAACCAGATTTTGATCTAATTTAAAACAAAAAATGTGTTTGGTAACTTAAGTGTATTTTCAGTATATTATATATACACCGTACGGTCGAAACCGTGTAGTGTGAAAGGAGCCTTTAAGAGGGCGGGCAGGCAGCTGAAGAGCGTATACAGATATATATATAATACAGATAATACAGATTCACAAATATATACTTATGATACAATTTCGCAGTTTAGTGTTCAGCCACAAACTACTAATATTAAGAAATCATCCTATTATTAAAATGACTCTTTTGTATGAATAGCATCAAGACATGCACTGAGCTTCCCACGGCAAAAAAAAAAGTACGGCAAAAAAACCGTTGCAGTGTGAAAGTAATGTCTTTATGTTTTATGTTTATGTAATATGTTTTGCCGTACGGTCGAAACCGTGTAGTGTGAAAGGAGCCTTTAAGAGGGCGGGCAGGCAGCTGAAGAGCGTATGCTATTCAGCCACAGTTACGTTGTGGTTACGTCACAGGCCATGCAGGTGGGACGAAATTCTCCCAGACACTTTCGATCACTGCGGTGATACCCGAGTTTGAAATGAAGGCAGAAGTCCACGTAATTTTCAGTTTACGTTGCAAGAAATAAGTTTTTATGCTCATGACAGTTTATGTATTTTGACCGGATACAATAAAGACTTAGGCCTACAACCTCAAATATTTTTGTAATGTACGTAATGAATTACAATTTTTACTATTATATTTTAAGAGGTGTTTTAGAAACATTTCTAACATAATACGGAGTTAAGGTAGATAAGCTGTGGATTTTGGTTGCTTGGATTTACATTAACTGATAAACTCACCAATCCAATCATGCTTACTTCAACCTCAGTTAGGTTATTTATTTGAAGACATATTGTGTATCTATTTGGTAGATGCATTTACACTGCTGTACTTTAATCTTCGATAGTAAATATCTATGTCCTCTCTCGTGATGAAACTCCTCGCCATTATCATCGGACGCCTGATAAGTTTTGAAGACTACTTTCAGAAATTCAGTGAATAGAGGAAGTCACGTAACACTACAATATTGTGCAAATCAGTGGCAACGCGTGACGTTTTGAAAAGTGTTACCTCACTTCTTCTGAGAGTATATTGTCGCTCGCACCGCAGCATTTTTACGAGCAGTACAGATGCCATTTCATAAAAGTGAAAGACTTGATAATTGCTATTTGCTTTACGTCGCACCGACACAGGTAGGTCTTATGGCGACGATGGGACAGGAACGGCCTAGGAATGGGAAGGAAGCGACCGTGGCCTTAATTAAGGTTCAGCCCCAGCATTTGCCTGGTGTGAAAATGGGAAATCACGGAAAACCATATTCAGGGCTGCCGACAGTGAGATTCGAACCCACTATCTCCCGGATGCGAGCTCACAGCTGCGCGCCCCTAACCACACGGCCAACTCACCCGGTACTTGATAATTGATATTACACTCTACAACAAAAGAACGGCGTTGTCCGATTGTAAGGAAATTACGTATGCAAAGACATTCGGACAGAACATGCAAATTATTTAAAGTTTCTTGTCCAATGAATGAATAGCGGGAGCTCCCGCGCATCCGAACTGCGCATGCATCAGGTGTACATAAGGCGCGATTCTGAAGCGTATGCTCAAAATAGCTGTTGCATACGACTGCGCTATCTTAACGTCGGCTTAAGAATGCCACGCCGAAGGTTTCGTGCTCATTACGAGCAGATGTCAGAGTTTGAAAGAGGTCGTGCGATTGGATTGAAAGAAGCTGGTTGGTCGAATCGAGCTGTCGCTGGACATTTGGGTCGAAGTGATGCGGCAATCAGACGATGCTGGCAAGCGTGGATCAGCAACGGCAGGCATCAGCGTCAGGACGGCAGTGGTCGACCGAGGGCCACAACAGCACGGGCAGACAGAGCGATTGTCAGAACAGCTGTCACAGCACCGGAGTCGTCGTTATCAACGATCCAGCGTGTGACCCGCACACATGTGTCCACCATGACCATCAACAGACGCCTGAGCGAGAAGAATTCGCGCTGGCGCCGCCCGTTACGCCGCTTACCACTCACGCCTGTTCACCGTCAAGCCAGATTACAGTGGTGCCGCGCTCGAGCAACGTGGAACTGCGCTGACTGGGGACTTTAGTCTTTAGTGACGAGTCCCGTTTCCAAAGGTGCCCAGACGACAACCGCAGATGTGTTTGGAGACGTCCAGGCCAGCGTGGAGATCCTGCCTTGACTATCGCACGCCACACAGCCCCACAACAGGGGGTGATGGTGTGGGGTGCCATTTCCTTTAATAGTCGGACTCTTCTGGTAGTCATTCCTGGCACACTGACAGCACAGCGGTATGTTGACGACATTCTACGGCCGGTTGTGTTACCGTTCCTTCAGCGACATCCAGGCCTTACTTTCCAACAGGATAATGCCCGGCCGCACATGCAACGTGTTGCTATGAACTGTCTTCAAGTTTGCCCTATCCTTCCTTGGCCAGCTCGGTCGCCGGATGTCTCTCCCATAGAGCACATTTGGGACGTCATGGGAAGGCGATTGCGAACATGCCGGAATGTCGCCGATTTAGCCAAACAGTTGGAGACCATTTGGCACGAAATTCCGCAGTACACCATCCGGGAACTTTATGAGTCCATGCAACGTCGAGTGACAGCTTGCATCCAAGCCAGGGTTGGACTAACACCTTATTGACGTCCTCACTTTATAACGCTCTAACTCTGCAATCAATCATTCGATTGTTCTGCACTTTTGATCGTTTGTTTTTTCTATGACTGTTCCTCACATCAACCGATTTTTATCGCCATCGGACAATTCTTTGCTAGTGCGTTGTTTTTTTGTTGTACAGTGTACTTTTGTATAAGATAACATAATTTGAAAATGATGAAATGGCACATACTATATTGTACACTAGTGAGCATCAATATCGTAGAAAGTAGCAGTCTCGATCATGCACTAATTGAAAATAGTTCACATAATAAAAAACGTATGGCAGGCTACTCATGCACTCATAAACATAAAGTTTGAAATTAATTTCTAACGAAGCTTCAAGGCTTACCTCAGTATTTCCTATTAGGTACTTCAGGTCGATACGACGGCATGTTGTAGCATCAAACATATCTATCACAACATCGAAGAAATTAGGCCTCTTCATTAAGTCACTCAGAAATTTCTTCTCAATCGCAATCGCAAAGTGCGGAGAGCCTGCCCTTTACTTGTGAATTTATTTGGGAAGTGTGTATCATTTTTAAGCCCGAGAAACTTCTTTCAGCTGAAGCGCTAGTTGCCGGGATGGTGAGAATGAGGTCAATCAATTTCGTTGCTTCTGGACATTCTTTTTTAAGACCACTGGCGTGAAAATATTGGTATAGGCCATATGCATTATTTTTCACAAGGGCCGGCTTCGTGTAGAGGACAGACAGTTCACTTTTATGTTTCATGCAGTCAAAATTTCGTCCATAGGTCTTCACTAACGACTGATAGGCACTGTTCGGGAACTCCTTCGTGAAATTGTTAAATTGGTCAATATCAATTACAGTAACTGAAGGGACTCCAGCTTGTTAATATCAGAAAATATATCTGATAGTTGCACGGATATGATGTAAATTATTTCCATATACATTCCGAGATACGATGTTTTCTCAGTTCCTATAAAATCAATTCTCTGGCATTTTTGAGGATAATCTTGTCTCCCTTCATTGTCTTGCAACTTTGACCACATAGTTTCAAAAGTATTTCTGGTTGTTTGCAAAAACGCTTTAAATTGCTGGATCTCTTTGGATCAGAAGGCAGTATCACATATTTTCTTCTGCAAGATCTGATACATAACATCAGATTGAGGAAGCACTTCAGCAAATAAATTTAATAGGAAATAGAAATCAAAGTCTTGCAGGGTAACATAGTAACCCTTAGCTTGAATTTTCGTTCCACCGCCCCATTCGTCTGTGTTATCTTTCATTTCTCTGAATAATTCAAGGAGATCTGTATGGAGAGAGGACACAACTTCAACGAGCCTACCAGCATATATCCATCGGATAGGCGCTACTATTGGTAATTGTCTCTGTATTATTTTGTCAAGAGCAGCGACCCTTTTAGGGGATAATGAAAAAAAACCCTGCTAAGCCGGACAAGGTCTGAAAAAGTACTTTGCATTCCTTGATGTGGTTAACAGACTGCTGTAATACCAAGTTGAGCCTATCACCATAGCAGTGAACAAATATAGTCTGGCCATATTTATCCCTGACTTACTTCTGCAACCCACTGTGCTGTCCTGCCATCACTGTTGCGCCATCAAATGTTTCTGCTACTAACTTTTTACCACACTGAAATTTTGTAACACTCCAAAGAGATGTTTAGAGAGGGAAAAAGCAGAACGGTCACCGCTTACATCAATGAATCTCAAAAATCTCTCTTGAATTTCGCCTTTGGAACTAACGTATCTAAATATAGTCGAGACTTGTGCTCTGTTAGAAGCGTCTGTATTTTCATCCAAAATAACGGAAATAACGTTTGCTTTCTTAACCTCGTATTTAATTTCGCTGGTCATAAAAGTAGCTATGGCTTCAATAATATAATGTTGTATATCAGATGAAAGTCCTGAGGAAACTGTAGATGTTTCTAAGTGGTGCCGAAATACGTCATCTTTCTTCCTTGCTTTGAAAGAAAACACACATTATCTATTAAATTGCTGACAATATATCTGTTATTTTTACTAGCTTATTATGCTCGTCGATTTTCTTTCTGTAAGCTGCACTAGCACAGAACTCTATTCTGGACCTTCCGAACTGAATCATATCGACCATAACGTTGATGTGTGCTTGAGACACCACATGACGTCTCTTTAAAACTCTGAAACTATCTAAATTGTCTACACCGCCTTTATTCCAAGCATTAGTTTCTGAGGAAAATAGAATACATGGCCAACAGTAAAGTTTATTAATTTTTGTACAACCACATAACCAGTCCAGATTTATGTACCACGAGTCATGAAAATATCGTACTCTTCTTTTCGACTCCTTGAATAAATATTTAAGAGCAGGTGTGGGTCTACCTTTTCCAATTGTTTTATTTTCTTCTCTTCAAAAGTTCTTAATGAAAATGGCGTGTTCATTAAGCTTTCTATTATACATGAACATTCTGGGCCCGCCAACTCATTTTTTAAGTGGAAGAGACAGCACTCATTTTAATATTTAATACGTTGTGCAGTGCTATAGGCTATCCATACCTAACATAAATTAAATATAAATTCACACTTTAACAAGAGAAGTCACATTGTATTTTAATAGAAAACAATAACACAATAATATAACAATGCATTGTTGAGCGCGGCGGAACGAACGGACGAAACAGCTCAGCACCGACGTTATAAGCTTTTGTTTCCACTTTCCACTGTGGTAATACGACCGGAGAAAGTAGTAGGATACATCTGAGTGTCGAGGGGAAAAGGGCCTTGCTCGGCGCAGGTGCAGTAATACTCGCCTGGCCGTTAGAGGAGATTCAAAGCGTAACCACTGCATGGAGTGGTAACAGCCTCTCGCTCAGCTTTGACGGTGCACCAAGAGCATGCACCCTGAGAGGCCCTGCTCTACCCCATTCAACATTTCGCAGAGTAGCGGAGGAGAGTTTCATAGTCACAGTCGAACGTTACTGCTCTACGTCCCTGCAACGTGTGTTCGCTCTCTCGCTTCACTCTGACGTATGCTTGCTACGTGAACTCCCCGCATTTACGTCACGCCAGCCCGGCCGCACTGGGCTAGCCTCAACGGGCGCCCAGCTGAACACCTCTGGTCTACAAGTAATGGTGGAAACATTCCGCTGCATAGGTTGTGAAATAAGGATTTACACTGTAATTTATTAGAGTGTGTTTGTGTACATCTGTATCAACATGGTCGCTTGAAGGCATGATACTTTTATCACAGCCTAATTTATTTTGTTTAAGTTTATAAATGTTTTGGTAGAGAAGTGATATAGTAGCGGGATAGTATCAATGTTATTCTGGTTCATAATTATTCATAGAAGAATTAAGCATGTTAAGCCCCTCTGTAAATGCCTTTTATTTTGTACTTCATTGTTTATGACAACCTCTAAGTAAGGGTTAGTCTGCCCGAAGGCAGGTCCGAGCCTCCACAGAGGTTTGCCTGAGCTGGAGTTTACGTACGGTAGGGTGGCCAGGTCCTTTCCGCTCCTCCATTCCCTTACCACCCACCAACAGCGCGTGGCAACCCATCCAAATCTTGACCACGCCCAATGTTGCTTAACTTCGGAGATCTCAAGGGATCCGGTGTTTCAACACGGCTACGGCCGTTGGCACAACCTCTAAAGTCATTATTTATTTTCCTCGTACACGGTGATTACAAAGCATGTTGTTCGGCACATTTTATACAAACGCCGTGCTGAACACATTTAATTATGCATGTTCTTAGTTGAAAGAATGTATTATTATACATGTTTTTTACGGAGTACTGTAGTATGAAAGTGTAATGTACACCCCTCCAGGCTTGCGCTGTCCTGGGCTAGCGCTCGTAAAGGGCCCCATAAACGGTCCGTCTTAGCGTCCGTCTTACCTGCGCAGTTCTAAGACGACAGGTAAGACGGACCGTGTGTGGTAGAATTTTCATCCCTGTACCGTCTTAGGCTTGGCTCGAAGTGAATCTGGCATCGCCTGATTTTTTTCTGTGCGTGTACAGGTAAGTCGGCGAGTAAGTTGGAGCGTGTGTGGGGTCTTCAGACTTAGCGTCAGTTTTAACCAATTGCTCCTACAGTGCAGTTCGCTCGTAGGACATAATGTCGGATTTAAGAATCTTGCCTCGAGCGTTTCTAGTGGAATTCATACAGCTATACCGTTGTAATCCGTGCTTGTGGAAAATAAAAAGTAACGAGTACACGGATAAAAACAGAAAAAATGTTGCTTATGAACAATTACGCACAAAGTTGTCGGAAATTGATCCCGAAGCTACGAAAGAAGCAGTGGTAAAAAAAATTAATTCACTTCGAAGTTGTTTTCGAAAAGAATTGAAGAAAGTCAAGGAGTCTCAGAAGTCAGGAAATGGTACAGATGACAATTATATACCACGTTTATGGTACTACGAGGACCTATTGTTTTTAGTGGACCAAGAACTTCCCAGACAGAGCGTGAGCAGTTTGGATTCCCCAAAAGAGGTAAGCATAAATAAACTAACGGTATTTAGTATTTAGTGATAGATTTCAGTTTTGATAAGCACTGTTACAATACCGTGTCTCTAAATAAGGAATAAAATGCATGTTATTTATACTGAATTTAAAAAGATCTTAACTAATTCAAGAACTGTGCATTCTGAAATAGTCACCCTGCTGGAATTGTTCAGTACGTTTCTACAAGTACATAGTGCTTAATCGATGAGAGATGTAACAAATGGAGATACTCGCTATCTGACTGCATTTGTCTAATACACTGAATATGCGTGCCTTTGTTTCTCCATCTTTAATTCGTTTAATTACACTGACTGACAGAGCAAATGCAGCACCAAGAAGGAGTGGTTCGAAAGGGATTAAAGTTAGGGAAAAAACAGAGACGGCACGGACGAATAATTGATGTTTATTTCAAACCGATATGCAGGTTACACAATGCGCACGGCATCGACTCAGTAGGATGTAGGACCACCGCGAGCGGCGATGCACGCAGAAACACGTCGAGGTACAGAGTCAATAAGAGTGCGGATGGTGTCCTGAGGGATGGTTCTCCATTCTCTGTCAACCATTTGCCACAGTTGGTCGTCCGTACGAGGCTGGGACAGAGTTTGCAAACGGCGTCCAATGAGATCCCACACGTGTTCGATTGGTGAGAGATCCGGAGAGTACGCTGGCCACGGAAGCATCTGTACACCTCGTAGAGCCTGTTGGGAGATGCGAGCAGTGTGTGGGCGGGCATTATCCTGCTGAAACAGAGCATTGGGCAGCCCCTGAAGGTACGGGAGTGCCACCGGCCGCAGCACATGCTGCACGTAGCGGTGGGCATTTAACGTGCCTTGAATACGCACTAGAGGTGACGTGGAATCATACGCAATAGCGCCCCAAACCATGATGCCGCGTTGTCTAGCGGTAGGGCGCTCCATAGTTACTGCCGGATTTGACCTTTCTCCACGCCGACGCCACACTCGTCTGCGGTGACTATCACTGACAGAACAGAAGCGTGACTCATCGGAGAACACGACGTTCCGCCATTCCCTCATCCAAGTCGCTCTAGCCCGGCGCCATGCCAGGCGTGCACGTCTATGCTGTGGAGCCAATGGTAGTCTTCTGAGCGGACGCCGGGAGTGCAGGCCTCCTTCAACCAATCGACGGGAAATTGTTCTGGTCGATATTGGAACAGCCAGGGTGTCTTGCACATGCTGAAGAATGGCGGTTGACGTGGCGCGCGGGGCTGCCACCGCTTGGCGGCGGATGCGCCGATCCTCGCATGCTGACGTCATTCGGGCTGCGCCTGGACCCCTCGCACGTGCCACATGTCCCTGCGCCAACCATCTTCGCCACAGGCGCTGCACCGTGGACACATCCCTATGGGTATCGGCTGCGATTTGACGAAGCGACCAACCTGCCCTTCTCAGCCCGATCACCATACCCCTCGTAAAGTCGTCTGTCTGCTGGAAATGCCTCCGTTGACGGCGGCCTGGCATTCTTAGCTATACACGTGTCCTGTGGCACACGACAACACGTTCTACAATGACTGTCGGCTGAGAAATCACGGTACGAAGTGGGCCATTCGCCAACGCCGTGTCCCATTTATCGTTCGCTACGTGCGCAGCACAGCGGCGCATTTCACATCATGAGCATACCTCAGTGACGTCAGTCTACCCTGCAATTGACATACAGTTCTGACCACTCCTTCTTGGTGTTGCATTTGCTCTGTCAGTCAGTGTATTTCTAATATATATTGGTAAAAGTGTATTTCTTTTTTATTCACCTATTATTGCTCTGTTCGAACGGACATAAGGAAATACGAATACTTTGCCTTCATTGCTTACTGTAGATGTTATCATCCCCAGGGTATTTACGTGGAGGATTCGTGGGATTCCACATCCAGAAATAGTACAGGGATCTGCAAAATTCCTTTCAACACCGAGGGTGTGCAAAACTTGTTTTCAGCTCTGAAAAATTCTCACTGCAATTATATTGAATTATACTCCAATCATATGATAATTGAATATTTATTGCTGAGACGGGAGACATGAGAGAGTTCGGGTTATATTCGATTCTGCTGTATTATTTTAATTATTATTGGGGGCGTGATACCGCAGTGGCTTAGCTGCTGGCTTCTCACCCAGGCGTGTGGGGTTTGAATCCCCGTGACTGCAGGGAGGAATTTTTATCTGAAAAACTACGTGGCGTCCGGAAGGGCATCTGGCCTTAAACTCCTGCCCAAAAGTCCAAATGAGCCAGGGTGAAATATGCGGAAGATTATTATTATTATTATTGAAGAAGATTATAAATTAACGTTACGCACCTCCGTAGTGTAACGGTTAGCCAATTGTCTGCCGTACTCGGGGCCCGAGTTCGATTCTCCGTACAGATTTGATGAACACCCCTACACTACATTTGTACATCAGGCTTCCCGGGTGAGGAGAGATGATGATGATGATAATAATAATAATAATAATAATAATAATAATAATAATAATAATAATAATAATAATAATAATAATAATAATAATAATAATAACGTTCCAAATGCTAATTAATAAGATATGACTTTACTTATTAAACAAATTTTATTTTACAATAGTATACACTACATCAAAATAGAAAAATATATAGAACAGAAAGTATAATATTTCTATTTACTTCTTCGTAGGTTGATGATGACGGCGTTGATGAGACTGCAAGTGTGAGTGCATCAAATTCAGAAGTTTCACTGTCAGGAGGATGTTCATCAAGTCAGTCGTTCAGAAAGAGAATGAGGCTTGATCGGTCTGATGAGGTACTGAATTTGGTCGCTACGAAATTGCAGTCCAGCGAAGGGAAATTCTCTGCATACGGCAAGCATCTTGCACAAGAGCTGGAAAGCCTTCCCGACGAAATGGCAGTGTTCTGCAGAAAAGTAATGAATGACGTACTTTTCGAAGCACAGATGGACACATTAAATAGGACATCACGAGTTGTAACTGATCCTCTCTATCCACCATCAACAAGCACACCACATGAGTACGTATGTCCTGAGCCATCGTCCCACAACTCTAATCCCAACGTCTCGGTGGGACAACTCTTCGCAAATTTTCTTCAGTGATAACTGTTATTGAGGTAGGTGGTTTTTAATCTTGTTTAAGAAATAATGTGTTCACAACAATGATTAAGGAATCAGCTGATCACTGTATTTTGCCAAGGCACTTGACCTTCTTCATTAACGTAACTCATGAACTTGTTCCTCACAATTTTGCCCTCTTCACCATGACGCCTACTGTGCCCACATTGTAACGGTGTTAAAATGTTTACGTTCTCTTCCATTTCATCCCCTATGTCAGCCGTGTAGGAACTGCATGAACGACGTAAATAACTGTGTAAAACACAACAAGTCAAGACAACTATTTCTATTCGATCCAATCTGAAATTCATTGCCGTGTGGAATATGCGGAATCTTGAATCCATTATTCCAAACACATTTTCTACAACCCTCCGTGCTCGTGACAAACGGTAATTAAAAACTCTTCTTTCATTTGTAAGGGCTTTCTGACTGAAAGGTTTTAAAAAGTCTTTACGTAACGCGAAAGCCTCATCCCCGATAAACACATAAGGCAACTCATATGTAGCACCCTCAGGTTTCCTAGGCGAGGGGAGATTAAGATTTCCATTCACTAGTTTGGAATAAAATGCCGTGTTCTCAATGACCCCTCCATCTGAAATTCGGCCATTTGTTCCAATATCACAATATACGAACTCGTAATTAGCATTCGCAACTGCCATTAAAACTAAACTGTTGAAACCTTTGTAATTCCAATAGTATGATCCACTTCCAACTGGTGGGGTTATTTTTACATGTTTTCCATCAACCGCACCCAGACAATTTAGAAAATTCCATTTTCTTTCAAACTACTGTCCAATACATATCCATTCATCTTCTTTTGTTGGAAACTGAAACAAAATAAAATTAAAATTATTATTATTGTTATTATTATTAAATCATGCAACTAAAATATTAACCCAATGCAATTAATTATATTTTTTGTTTTTAGGTTGGTTGGACGAAGACTGTTAATTTTCATACTCCGTTATATAATTCTTTCTTATTGTACTGTAAGCATACATTATACCTTGTTTTATATTAAATGAAATACATTTCCTTTTATCTTGTACAAGAAACTTATAAATAAATTTTACTTACTTTGAGATACTGTTTCTTGAGCACCTTATATATTGCAGCGCAAGTCTCAGGAATAATTACTCCCAAAGACTGGGCTGAAATTGCAGCGGAAAATTTCAGATCTTCGTAACTTCTACCGGTTGCTAGGAAACGAAGTGTGACGCTGAGTCGTTCATGCGGTGTTATTGCCCGTCTCATTGCATTGTCACTCTTTCTGATATGGGGCGCTACCAAGTGAAGAAGGTGTAAATACGTTTCACTGTCCATCCTCAAATAATTGCACCAGTCACCTGGTTCAAGAGTTCAATCTTTCATTAAATTTATATGCGACAGTGTATCTCGTTTAAGTAACCAAGCTTTTGCCCATTTTGATCTAGCCTATTTTCTTTTTAGCTTTTGATCTCAAAGCTAATGCTAGAGCGGTGTAAATTACAAGTTCCTCTAACATGTTATCCGTGCACGACTAGCGAAAACTGATAGCAAGTCTGACAGCAAAACGGAGCGTCTGTGTCCTCTTCCGTGTTCCGTCTTACCTCTCATCTTAGAACTGCACAGGCAAGACGGACAGTATGGGGCCCTTAAGAGCTGTTTCTTTTGCACGTAGAGTTGTCAGTCAGCTTGTGACCTTACAGGTTCGGCTTCTCTCTCGGACTATGGAGACGTCTTCAACAGGTGTCGTTTATGAAATGACACTTTTAGATCCGAAACAAAACTGTTCTAATTTGTAATATTTGAGCTGACTATTGCAGAATTGTTGTAACGGTCACTTCTACTAAAGAAAAGTAGTATCGTCGTAACAGATTGTACAGCTCGGATGTTTATAATCAGTAATTGATTAGAATTAGAGGAGCGAGTATCCCTTTGGGTGGAGGCGGTAGAATAACACCCATGATATCCCCTACCTGTCACAAGAGGCGACTACAAGAGGTCCAAGGACTCCTAACTTGGGAGAGTGAGTTGGTGACCACGGGCCCCTAGCTGAGTCTTGGCACTGCTTCCACTTATTCGTGCCAAGCTTCTCACTTTCATCTGTCCTATCCAACCTCCCTCGGCCAACTGTTGTTCTTTGTCGACCCCGACTGTATTATAGTATTCGAGGCCTAGGGGGACTTTCATTTTCACGCCCTCCGTGGCCCTTGTCTTTCTTTGGCTGGTACCTTCATGTTTCGAAGTGTAGGTTCTTTCCAATTTTTCCCCTCTGATTAGTGTTAATCTTAAAACAATAATCACCACCACCACCACCACCACCACCACCACCACCACCACCACCACCACCACCACCAACGAGAAAGTGGCAAGTAGCTTTTAGCCCGCTGAAAGCTCCAGCAATAAAATTTGAATATACTTCTGGGGCATGGGCCATTGGAACCACTACACATAACGCAACTCTCCCTACATAACCAAGGAGGAAGAACACCTGTTATTTGCACAATAAGTTTGTAATCTAGCCTAATACTGCATAAAAGTTCGGGCTTATAATAAATTAAGTGGTAACAGGGGTGGTTTTTCGGTGGAGGCATGGGTGGCCGGGCCTCCTTTACTTGTATTTTAGAAGCATTCAGATTTCTCTATGAACCAACTGAGGACCTAATTTATTTCCTATCAGAAGTTCAGGCCAAACTTCATACCCTCTTGTTTGGATTCCTCTCGCGTAGCTAATACTAAAATAATATTTTCATATGTATGTTCAATGCGAGACGCACGGGATGATTCGTGTGGAGATTGTTATTTCTAAAACGTGCGCGTGAGGTAATTGTTGCTATAGCAACTAGTGAACCTCCCATAATGACAGATTACTTCAGCGGAGGCACCTATCATTCTGACAGGCCATGTGGTGCACCGGTATACTAGCTTTCTTCCACCGATCACCAAAACGTACTATGGTGCCGGATAGAGTGAGAGAGCAAAGGATGCTCACACATTCTGAAGTAAGATGGAATTCTAATGCTAAAAAACAAAAAAAAAAGTGCATACTAACAGCGCGAAATTAATACAAGCTTTCACTGAATTATGGTTCATGGTGCGAGTTACTGTAGTCACGTCCTAGTTCGTGAACCATGGGCAACGGCTGAGTGGCCTAGTAAGTGGTCCTGAGAGTCGGAATACCAGTTGCTATGGAATGGGAGTGGGCATCTCGGACATATTCTCCGTCATGGCCCTCCTTGTGTTCAGGCGGCTAGGACTATACGATTCAGCGGTGGTCCATAACCCGTTAGAGGAGAGATCCTCACTTGGACTATGTGAAAGTAGGGTAGCATCCTGCTTCATGAATTTACGGAGCTCAGAACATTTTAAGCAAGCCTCGGACCTATGGGAGTAACGGAGTCCCACTCCCATTTGACAGGCGAGGGACTCTTTGGAAACAACTTGGCGAATGAAATGGAATTCGATGGGGAGCTATCAATATTAATGGGGCTTATGGAAGAAAGAAAGTAGAACTGGCTGAGTCAGCAAGGAAAATGTATCTGGATGTGCTAGGAGTAAGTGATATTCGGGTAAGAGGAGATAACGAGGAAGAGATAGGAGATTATAAAGTGTACGTGATGGGTGTTAGAAAGGGAAGGGCAGAGTCTGGGGTAGGGCTCTTTATCAGGAATACCATTGCAACAACATAGTTTCTGTTAGGCACGTAAATGAGCGAAAATGTGGGTAGATTTGTCGGTTGGAGGAATCAGGACTAGAATTGCCTCCGTGTATTCACCATGTGAGGATGCAGATGAGGATGAAGTTGACAAGTTTTATGAAGCATTGAATGACATCGTGGTCAGGGTCAACAGCAAGGATAGAATAGTGCTAATGGGCGATTTCGACGCGAGATTTGGGAATAAAACTGAAGGATACGAAAGGGTGATTGTGGTAAATGTGGGGAAGATATGGAAGCTAATAGTAATGGGAAGCGTTTGCTGGACTTTTTTGCTAGTATGAGTTTAGCAGTTACGAATTTATTCTTCAAGCATAAGGCTATTCACCGCTACACATGGAAGGCTAGGGGTACCAGATCCATAATAGACTATATCCTAACCGACTTCGAATTCAGGAAATCTGTTAGGAATGCACGAGTTTTTCGGGGATTTTTCGATGATACAGACCACTATCTGATCTGTAGTGAACTAAGTATATCTAGGCCTAGGGTGGAGAAAGTGAAATATGTCTGCAAACGAATAAGGGTAGAAAGTCTCCAGGACGAGGAAATTAGACAGAAGTACATGGATATGATTAGTGAGAAGTTTCGAACAGTAGACAGTAAGCAGGTTCAGGATATAGAAAGTGAATGGGTGGCATACAGGGATGCTGTAGTAGAAACAGCAAGGGAATGCCTAGGAACAACTGTGTGTAATGATGGGGAAAGGTGAACATCTTGGTGGAGTGATGAAGTGAAAGCAGCTTGTAAACGTAAAAAGAAGGCTTATCAGAAATGGCTCCAAACAAGGGCCGAGGCAGACAGGGATTTGTACGTAGATGAAAGAAACAGAGCGAAACAAATAGTTGTTGAATCCCAAAAGAAGTCGTAGGAAGATTTTGGTAATAACCTGGAAAGGCTAGGTCAAGCAGCAGGGAAACCTTTCTGGACTGTAATAAAGAACCTTAGGAAGGAAGGGAAAAAGGAAATGAACAATGTTTTGAGTTATTCAGGTGAACTCATAATAGATCCAAGGGAATCACTGGAGAGGTGGAGGGAATATTTTGAACATCTTCTCAATGTAAAAGGAAATCATCCTGGTAGTGTTGTGAACAGCCAACCTCATGGGGAGGAGGAAAATGTTGTTGGTGAAATTACGCTTGAGGAAGTGGAAAGGATTGTAAATAAACTCCATTGTCACAAAGCAGTAGGAATAGATGAAATTAGACCTGAAATGGTGAAGTATAGTGGGAAGGCAGGGATGAAATGGCTTTATAGATTAGTAAGATAAGCATGAAGTGTTGGTAAGGTACCTTCAGATTGGACAAAAGCAGTAATTGCACCTATCTATAAGCAAGGAAACAGGAAGGATTACAACAACTATCGAGGTATCCCATTGATTATTATACCAGGCAAAGTATTCACTGGCATCATGGAAGGTAGGGTGCGATCAGTGGTTGAGAGGAAGTTGGATGAAAACCAGTGTGGTTTCAGACCACAGAGAGGCTGTCAGGATCAGATTTTCAGTATGCACCAGGTAATTGAAAAATGCTACGAGACGAATAGGCAGTTGTGTTTATGTTTCGTAGATCTAGAGAAAGCATATGACAGAGTACTGAGGGAAAGGATATTCGCCATAGTCGGGGACTATGGAATTAAAGATAGATTATTAAAATCAATCAAAGGCATTTATGTTGACAATTGGGCTTCAGTGAGAATCGATGGTAGAATGAGTTCTTGGTTCAGGGTACTTACAGGGGTTAGACAAGCCTGTAATCTTTCAACTTTGCTGTTCGTAGCTAAGAAATGTTTTCAATGTTAAAACGCAATTACTCTTTAACGTGATTCGGTAGAAAGCGAATGATATTCAGCTGCTGTTTCTGAATGTATTATATTTTCCAGGAACTTACGAAATGAGGATAAATACACTTAGTTTTCTCAGTTTGCCGAAAGGATCCCAGGATCCTTCAAACGTCTTGATTTGAAGGAAGGACATTTCGGTATATCTAAGTATTATCGGCACACTTTCTTGGCGATAGATTTACACCTTAGTGCTGAATCGGTAGACCTCGCCAATCTTCGAGATTCGTATTGGCAACCTTTGACACACGAACTATGAATAGCTTATGCATCGCTGTGCGACATCTGGCGTACAATTTACGTACTAGTGCTGTTGTTGTTTACACAGCAAAGCCAAACCATGACGAATATAAGACCAAGTGTGAGGACTCAGCCATTATAGTATGGTAGTTTGTGGTCCCGCCACTGCAAGCACTGCAAGCGATTATATCCAACACGTGCTCCAGTAGTCCCGGCAACCCGGGTATAGAAACGTGCGGGAGACGTTACTGTGCGAGATATTTCAATGAATAAGTTGAAGGTTCTTTGCTTTCAGTTCCTAAACTCAGTTCATTGTGTGTTGTGAACTTCAAGCATGTGGCTTAATTGAATAGTTCAGCATGCCGTACTGTTTTGTGCCTGGCTCTAAGTCAGGCTATGGTAGACTAGTTGATGATATGCGAATTTTTTCACCATCGAAGGATAGAAATCAATTTTAAAAATGACCAGAGCTATTCCACGGAATGATACTGAGTTAACGCGTAACAGCAGAATTTTTCATGTTCTTTTTCCCTGATGACTTGATAGTAAAATCAGATAAATTTATAGTGAATGGTGAAAAAGTGGATATCTCTCATGTGAGATGGAATTTACGTCCAGGTGCAGTGACTCACATTTTCCCTAATTTGGTGCCAAATCTTCACGCAACCTTTCGAAAGTTCAGTGACCGACTAATTTAGTTCATGGGTGTTTGTTTTAATATGCTGGATGTATGATTTTTTTCCATTGTATCCTGCCGTGGTATTTTAATTGTAATCTCTCATTATTTTTAAAAGACAGTGTATATACTTAACAGTTACGGAGTAATGAATTTCCTCTGGTATCATTCCTAAGACCAGCTGATCGGTACTGTGGAGCTTGCGCACTCGAGCGCTGCCTGGCGGGGCGCGCTTGAACTCGAGGAGTCCTCACACTTGTTCTTATATTCGTCATGGCCAAACTATAGAATTCATGCTAGGAACAAGCCTCGCATCGAGAAATATAATGTTATATAATGTGTGTGTGACACAGTTGTTGGCTTAAGATAATAAAGGTTTAGAAAATGCATATCGATCGATTATATTATCGATTCAATTCAGATTTCATTTTCCATTTAGTTGGCAGCATTACCGGAACCGGGAGAGCTCCCTCCTTACACCACAGCCCCGTACACAAATCCATCGCTAAAAAGTGTGCCTATAATACAAGCAACTTACTGAACAACATTATAACCTAATTGGAAGTTAGATGTTCATGTGAAAAACTAGCATATCTTAAATTAGGGCATACCACTCAATTTTTAGTATATGGTCAGAAGTTCCTTTTAGAAGCGTTACATTTATTGATGCAGGAGTATGGCAAGTTCTTTATCATGGATAAATTACAAAATGAACTCCAAACAATATTTTCGCCGCTGTATGAGAAACATTTCGTGGTTTAAATGTGAGTAGAAGAGTAGCTTAAAAAAGCTAAAATGGCGGACTTTGAGGTGACGCTGTGAGTGTGCTCCGTGTTTATCCCGCGCTAACTGCATTTATAACAACATATATAGTCCGTAAGTTGTATGAAAAGCGGTGTTAAGTAGTAACTAGTGTACGTTGGAAGATGCCTTCAGTCAAAGGTACACTCGAAAGACTGGATCAATTTGAAGCGGCTATGAACAGGTTCGAGGCACGCCTAGAACTTGTTGATGGCTCCCAAGCCTCCAGCACAACCAACCCTGCTGATAACTCCCTAGCTACCATGAGGCAGGAATTCATGGAATTCAGGTCCGCGATAACCAGTGAACTCAAGATGCTTAGGGATGAACTAAACAGTCTTGAACATAAACTGGAGGAACATGACGAGCTACTGTATGAGGCAGAGCAGTACAGTAGATGAAACTGCTTGCTGATACATGGTATCGCCGAGGAGCCAAATGGAGACCTTTACAGAAAATTGAAGGACGTGTTCTCCAAACATCTAGAGTTGGAAGTGCCCATGGAAGAGATCGACAAAATCCACCGAATTGGAAAGCCTCAGAGGACAGCAGCTGACGTACTAACAGCGGGTAAGCGGCAAGTTCGCTCACTACTGGGAACGTGAACGCGTGTGGGGTGCTAAGCACAAGGTCAAAGGCACGAAAATCCTGATCACTGAATCGCTGACAAGCACACGTAAGGCAATTTTAAATTCTCCACGGGACCGATTCGGCATGAGAAATGTCTGGACACTAGATGGTAGTATCGTAGTTCTGCTTCCAGACGGCACTAAGAAGATTATTAACACGAATGCGGATTTGAAATCTTTAAAGTTTTAGTGGTATAAACGATAACAACTATGTTTCTTGTAATTATTATTGTTGTTATTATTATAGTGTTCATAAGAATGTGTGAATGTGTGTGTAAGTGCCAGCAAATGATAGTCAACTGTCTCATTATCGAGGAAGTTGAGGTGAGTTTCCTTCTTTTAAATAGCATGTATTGTTGTCTTATAATCTACTTGATGGAATTCATAGTATTCAGCTAGACAGTTATTATGCTTCTGGACCTGACCTTGGTAGTGACAGTATCAATAATCCATCTCTCCTGGCTCACCCTTCTCAGCAGGTACTCTGTTGAAACAAACATTACCGAGCTCGATAGCTGCAGTCGCTTAAGTGCGGCCAGTATCCAGTAATCGGGAGATAGTGGGTTCGAGCCCCACTTTCGGCAGCCCTGAAGATGGTTTTCCATGTTTTCCCATTTTCACACCAGGCAAATGCCGGGGCTGTACCTTAATTAAGGCCATGGCCGCTTCCTTCCAATTCCTAGGCCTTTCCTATCCCATCGTCGCCATAAGACGTATCTGTGTCGGTGCGACGTAGAGTAAATAACAAATAAAAGAAACAAGCATTGTCGTCCTTTTCTCACAGCCTGCAGTGTTGCCATATAAATGCTTTTTCTTTTCCGGCGCATTACGACGAAATTCAAGTAATACTAACCGAAAATAATTTACATATACTTTGCATTTCTGAAACCTGGCTGACTCCTAGCATTACGTCCTCCATGGTTGATGTCGATCGATATGATCTAATACGTTTCTATCGGTCGGATGGAAGGCGTGGAGGCGGGAGAGACCGAGTGATATGTACTGTAACTGTACAACAGGGTTACAGATTCCTTTCAGTATTTATTATTATTATTATTATTATTATTATTATTATTATTATTATTATTATTATTATTATTATTATTCTGTTTTTCATCATTTATTCTGTAATATAATTAGGTATCACGCATATTATTTTATTTAATCATAGGTTAAGTGAATTTTGTTTGTAATTATTCTGTATATTAATAAGTGAGATTTGTTGGTTTCAAATAGTCATGCTGTGGCTTGTAAACTCTGGCCAGATGAGCTGGCATATTATTCTGCAATCGAGGCTATGTTTAACCGAGACTGTATTGAGCAAGTAGATTTTCCGCTGACGCATGCAGGGTAGTCATCGGTAGTCCGCGTGGGCAAGCTAATACGACCCATGACTGATGACATCAGTGCGTGGGCACGTGATTTCGACCAAGTGTCTGTATTCGCCAGCTACCGTATCTTCAGGTGGAAGGGATGACCAGAGAGTAGGGAGATGTGTGGTCATCACGAGGTTATAAAAGTCGATGCAACAGTGGTGAGTAGGAGGAAGAGTGATGGTCAGTGATCTAGGAAGAAGTGGTTAGATGTCTAAGAGTGGTGGTGAGAGCTAAGAAGTGAAGGAAGCAGTGCTAAGAGGTGTTTTTCAAGAGGTCTTAGAATCGTCAAAGAGGTCTATGAGTGGTGGTTGGATCTGAGTAGAGACTGGTAGTATGCTGATAGTGAAACATCATTTACTTGTGAGGATGGACTCCACAATATGTTTCAATAATATTTTTCATTTTCTTACAATCTATTGAGTGGACGTGACCGCATTGGAGGTCACTACACTCGGGAAGGAAATGTAGGTCAACTCCAGGTTACATAATAATATAAGATTACAGCAGACTACTTCTGACTTCAACTCAGTGGTTTTTCCAGGAATTTCAAGTTCAACAGTGGTGTGTGTGCAGCCATCAGGTAATTACAGAATCCGACATGTTATGCTTTAATAACATGAAGAAAAATATAATCAGTGGCGATATCATATTTCACTTCAAGTTCATGCCAAAAGTTTTTTAAATTTAGATTAAATTTTCTTTTTGATTGTAACAACAAATCGCACTGGGTATATATTTTTTGTTAAATTAAAATACGGCAATGCTTGTTCATTGTGACGTAAATTCTAGTCATAAACTCAGTTTTATTTTAATTATAATAAGTGATTCTATTTCCAAGTACAATCCTCAATTGTGGAAATGCAACCGTAGTCTACCATTGTCCTGATCCATATCCCTGTATATTGCCAGATGTGTGAGTTTATCACCTCACGCCTTGAGAAAATTGAGATAAGAGGCATGCTCTCCGAATTTTGTTGTTTCTTGCAACAAATGTCGCTCAACAAATGTAATGTATATTGTGTGAAGGAAATTAATGCGTTAGAGTAGTGGTAGGAGTAGTAACAGTACATCTTCCCAGGGTGTACGAACACGCCCGGAATTCACGTTCTTTGAAGTAACTATTAACAGATAAAAGGTGATGATTTCTGTCATGTACAAACCGCCTGGTGTAACAGATATGACCGAATTCGAAACGTATTTACTAGACTTCCAAGCTATTTATGAAAACATAACCATTATGGGTGACTTTAACTCGAACCTACTTAATACGACTCATGAAAGTAATATATTAATAGATTTGTTTACTACTTGTAACGTGACTATTCTCCGCTGCAACCGACGAATCACGTCTATGCAGCTAACCGTTCATCACACACACTCATCGATCTCAATAACGAATAACTCAGGTAAAGTAGTAACCTGTAACATCCACTTCGACCCATCCTATTCCTTAAAAGTGCCTAAATACAAACCGAAGTACATAACTGTCAGAAATACGAAGGACATTAACTTGGATTACTTGAATTATGACGCTTATCAACTACCGTGGGACAATATACGGAGTCTAAATGATACTGACGCTAAAGTTAACTTGTTTAAAAAGGTTGGTAAATAACTTATATGACAGACATGCCCCCAAACGTCAAATAAAGGTTTCTCGCCCTTCTTGTCCGTGGCTAGATGATGAAACCAAGAGAATGATGGCCCACCGTGACTCGTTATTTCGATATTATAAACAAACCCTAGATTACACAGACTTCGAATCTTACCGCATCTTATGAAATCGCACAAAGCAGTTAATCAGAAATAAGAAATGTTCATATTTCCGGAATTTAACTAACAACATAAATTCTAATCGTGCATGGGACCAACATAGAGTTCTGAGAATAGGAAAACATCAACAGAAACAGACAACTCCTGACATTCAACTTGACGAACTGAACGATTACTATATTCAACCTATCCCAATTAACTGCACCGACTCACCGCCCTCCCCTCCAGCCAATCCACTATTCACATTTCACAGTGTCACAGAAAATCAGGTTAAAAAGGCTGAATAAACTTGAAAATAATTATTTAAGTATTGTGAAGTGGACTGTATTGCCATGAGGCTGGTTCTCTCACAGGATGCAAGAATGAATAATATAAACAACGGTAAACTTGAGTAACTATATTAAACATTGTCATGTGAACAACCAATGCAAGCTGTATAGGTAGTTAATACACTGGTGTAGGACTAAGCTGCAAAATGCAGGGCTACGCTGCCACTAACACTCAAGTAAACATAACATCTCCGTCCAATATGTCCAGAGCTACCCTCACTCACTCTCCCCCTCCCTCACACCCCCACACACCGAGCTGCCAGGGAACATCCGGAGGCCATCTGGTAGCGCCAGAGAGAAGTGCACCACACCAAAGGGAAGTGGTGCTACCTACAGGCTACTGACATATATACATTATTCTAATATTACACATCCTCCGCCCCGTTGAACCTGTTCAAAACATAATTATATGACAATATGCACAGAGAATTAAGGAGGAGGCAGAGGCACCAGCTTCGTGATAGCACGCCTTAAGATATTGGAATTGCATCTGACGTCGGCAACTCTTATTAAATTGTCCCTTCCTGGAAACACCTGCTCAATAATGCCCATCTTCCACTGCAAAGGTGGCAGATGATCTTCCTTTAGCAGAAAAAGTGTGCCTGCTTGAAGATTCGGATGCGACGTGGACCATTTCTTCCTCTGTTGCAGAGTGTGAAGATAATCCTTGGACCATCGACGCCACCAGTGCTGCTGCATCTGCTGAAGGTGTTGCCAGCGTGACAGTCTGTTTGGATGAGACTCAGTCATATCAGGGTCAGGGATGGACATGAGTGGAGCTCCAATGAGAAAGTGACCAGGTGTGAGAATAGAAGGATCGCTAGGGTCATCAGATAATGGACACAATGGTCTAGAATTGAGGCAAGCTTCAATTTGCGTGAGTAAGGTAACCAACTCTTCGTAGGTTAAAACTGTTTGATCCACAACCCGAAGGAAGTGGAACTTCATCGCTTTCACTTCGGACTCCCATATTCCGCCAAAGTGTGGTGAACGTGCTGGAATGAAGTGCCATTTGAAATTTGATGCTGCAGCATGATTGCTCATTTCCTTGTTGAATTGTTCGTCCTTCAGCATTTGCTGCAGTTCCTTATTAGCCCCAACGAATGTTGTAGAATTATCACTGCAGAGATCTTGAATCTGTCCAACACGGGAAACGAATCTTCTGAAGGCTGCGATGAATGCCTGAGATGTCAAACCTGTGACAGGTTCGATATGTACAGCTCTCGTGCTGAAGCAAACGAATATCGCAACATAGCATTTGTAGATCGATTTACTCTTCCTGGATCCTATTTTAACATCAACTGGCCCTGCAAAGTCAACACCTGAGGACAGGAATGGACGAGAGATCTGGATGCGAGCCTTTGGCAGTTGGCCCATGAGTTGACTTGCATTATTTGCCTTAAGCCTAAAGCACTGTATACATTTGTGGATGACTGACCGAATGGTTTGTCTTGCTCTAGGAAACCAGTACCTAGATCGTAAGGATGTGAGCAGCAGCTGAATCTCAGCGTGGAGAAATATGTGGTGCTCATATTGAATGAGTATACGAGTCAAATGGTGATTAGGAGGGAGGATTGTTTGATGCTTCCTATCGTAGTCTAGGTCTGAGTTGACAAGTCTTCCTCCAACTCGCAGAATTTGTATTTCATCCAGAAAAGGGCTTAGACATAAAATCTTGCTCTTATGGGAAATAGGCTGCCCCTTGCTTAAGGCTGCGATCTCACGTGGGTAGCTGACCTGCTGAATCAGTCTAATACAGGTCAGGCTTGCCTCTTCAAGCTCCGTTGAAGAGAGTGGTGTGATGTGTTTGTGTTGAGGGTTGCGGCAGTTTAGGACGAAGCGTTTGCAATAAGCAACTATTCGGACTAGTTTACTGTAAGAGGAATATCTTTCGGTTACATCCTCGGAGGCTCTTGTAGTAGTTAGCAGTGAGGTGACTGGTCGTACTTCAGGCAAGTCTTGAGGAAAGTCTCTGGGAGTTGAATTTAATCCGAATTAATTTTGTTCTTCGAGCCACTTCGGGCCCTTCCACCACAATGGCATTGACTGAAGTGCTGAGGGATCTGCGCCCCTAGAGATTAGATCTGCTGGATTATCGTGCGTCGATACATGTCTCCAGGATTCCATGTTGGTCTGCTGCTGAATCTGAGACACTCTGTTAGCTACAAAGGTCTTCCAGCGGGTGGGTGTGCCCATTATCCAGGCGAGCACAATCATAGAATCAGTGTATAAATGAATGCTATGGATGTCGAGTCCAAGAACAGGAACTACCCTTTCAATTAATCTTGCGAATAATGCTGCTCCACAGAGTTCCAGTCTGGGCAGAGTGATCCGTTTCACTGGAGCCACTCTTGATTTGGCGCATAATAGTTTGCTTGTGATTGTGCCGTGAACATCCATGGCACGGATTTAGAGGCAAGCTCCATATGCTCTTTCACTAGCGTCACAAAATCCATGAAGTTGTATATTGGAAGCGAGGTGAGGAACCACAAGACGCTCAATTCTAATGTAGTTCAAGTGTTGTAGAAGGTTGACTAGGCTGAGCCACTTATCCTGCAATTCGTCTGAGAAAGGATCATCCCAGCCCAAACCAGAGCTCCATAAGTCTTGCAAGAACTCCTTATATGTAATAACAACTGGGCTTATAAGTCCCAACGGATCAAATGTAAAAGCAACTATGGACGCGACCTCACGCTTAGTAATAAAGTGCCTTGGAGGGATCTTGTTATCCATCGTTCTTGAAATGCTTCTTATCAGGAAATGGTCTGTTGACGGGTTCCAAAGTAAGCCTAGGGTGTTGACACTATCATGTGTATCGAGTGAAATCAAATCTTGAGTCTCCTTACAGCTGGGTGGAATTCTTTCCAGAAGCTCGCTACGGATGGCTGAAAACTTTCGAAGCTCAAACCCTCCCCTTTCGAGCAAGGCGATTAAATCTTCTTGTAGTTGTACAGCTTCTTCAACCGTTCCAGTCGCGGTGATTAAGTCATCGACATAGAAGTCCCTCTTCAGGATTTGAGATGCTAATGGAAATTGTTTCATTTCATCATCGGCTAGTTGTTGTAGAACACGTGTTGCAAGAAATGGTGTACAACTTGTACCGTGCGTTACCGTTGTCATTTCATAGATCTTAATCTTCTGATCTGGGCGTGGTCTCCAGAGGATGCGCTGGAGTGGAGAGTCTAGCTGGTGCACGTAAACCTGTCTACATTTTGCAAATGTCAGCAGAAAATGCTACAGGCTGCATCCGGGAACGCAAAATAATGGAGTAAAGATCCTGTTGTATGTTAGGGCCCACCATTAATGTGTCGTTCAGTGACAATCCGTTGCTAGATAGCGTAGAACCATCGAACACTACTCGGGTTTTCGTGGTGCTACTTGTATCCTTGAAGACGGGGTGGTGCGGCAAATAGAACACTTCTCTTTCGAAATTGTGATTGTCTGGAACTTCTGTCATGTGACCTAGTTGCTCATATTCCGACATGAATTCATTGTAGGCACGCCGAACATCTGGTTGTCTATGCAAACGACGTTCCAACTGTAGCAACCTCTGTTTTGCGTGTGAGTATGAGTCTCCAACCGGACCCACTTCTGAGCGACGAGGAAGGCGGACAATGTAGCGACCTGGAGAATCTCTCGTTGTGTTGTGAGTGAAGTGTTCTTCACATCTCATCTCTTAAATCGTTCGAGGTTTGTTTGGGAGGTCTTCTAGTTCCCAGAACCGTTAAAGCTGGCCATCCAATGAGGTTTCTCCACGGATGAAGAATGAGCGTTGCGGCTGTACAGTTGAAGACGGTGTGCTCGATGCATTTATTGTTCCGGACAGTATCCATCCAAGCTCTGTTTCTTGCAACACTGGATAGTTCCCTGGTTTGGTCATCTTCCCACGACGCAAAATTTCGAAAAAGATTTCAGCACCTAGAAGTAAATCTATTCCTCCTGGCTGATGGAAGTTAGGATCCGCGAGTTGGATGTCATCTGGGAGATTCCAATCATCATAGCAAAGCTTCACAGATGCCATGTCTCCCGTAATACGTGATAGTACAGCGCAAGTGACTGTTGTCTTGTAATTGCTTGCAGTAGACTGTAAGTGCAGAGATACTGAGTGTTTCGACTCGGACATTACCTCATTAATCCCTTGGATTGGAAAAGATATGCGAGACTTCTTCAACCGGAGCTTCTGAACTAAGGATTATGTGATGAAATTAGTTTGTGATGCAGAGTCTAGAAGAGCTCTGCATTTGTGAAGTTGTCCCAACTGATTACGGACCATGACAATGGCTGTAGCAAGCAATACATGAGCAGAAGCCTTAGGTTTAAAGGAACAATAGGAACCGAATCCTTCGTGTGAGTCTTGTGACGAATCCGACTGCGTACTCTTCTCGGCACTTACTGGCATGGCATACTGTGTATGCTGCTGATGGACAAGTGTATGATGTGCCTTGCCACACTGACGGCACACATTACCTGATGGACAATTAACAGCATTGTGCCCACTAGCCAGGCAATTGAAACACAGTTGATGTTCCTTAACAATGTCTAACCTTTTTTGAACACTAATGTCCCTAAATCTTCCACATTTATACATAGGATGAGAGAGCTTACAGGCTACACACGCATTGTTAGTTGAAACGTAGCTGTTTTTAGTATCTCTGTTTAATTTAGGTTTTGTTTTCTCTTGTTGAATAATGCTAGGCATGTTAGATTTAATTAATTTAATTAATTCTCTAAGAATTGTATAAATTCGTCGAGTGATGGAGATTGTTTTGCTGATAACATGAGTTCCCAGTCCTTCCTAGTATTGGCATCAACCTTATCTAAATACAGCTGTGAAATGATTAGTTCATGTAGTGGAGTTGACAATTTTAGTGCTGCAATAGCATTGAAATGACCCTTACAATGACTTAATAAAATGCGTAGGGAATGTGGGCAATCCTTATTTGTTGCTGGCGGAGATAACAATGCCTTTATATGTGTACTGGCTACTAAGCGTGGATTGTCATACCTCTCACAGATCAGATTCCAGGCAATATCGAAATTGTCAGCAGTGACCGGCAAGTTCTCAGTTAATTTATGCGCTTCACCTGATACTGCTGACAATAAACAATAATATTTCTGAATCTTATCTGTAGTGTCATTATTGATCACCAAGGAATTGAATGTGCCATAAAAATGTCTGAAATCAATAATATTGTTATTAAACACAGGCACCTTTATAGGCGGCAGTTTTACATTAGCCCTGCCTAAGCCCACAGAATGTAAACTTGGTGGAAAATTACTGCCCTCTTGATCTTCGATTAATCTCGTCATATGAGCCTGCAGATCATAATACACCTCTGAGAATTGTTCCCTATCCCTTTCATGATGTTGGGAGTCGTCATCTTCTATTTCTAGTTGATCTTGCACGACAGTATAATCCTGCCACGATTTATCAATATGACCAGTTAAAAAATCGGTATATTTCTTTATGTTGGTTACCTTCGATTTCGCGATCCCACGCTTCTTTATTAATGACTTTCTAATATCGGGATCCATTGTGTGCAAGGATTTGACAAATGAAAGGAAGTATATGAACTGAGCTTACCAATTGTTGATTCTGCTGATGAACTCACAATGGTGCTGGATCCAGTGTCAGCGCAATGAATGTGACGTCACGCCGCAAGATGGCTGCTTCCAACACATGTTCGAACGACTGGCCGATATGCACAAGCGTATATTGTATCACAGTCACAACACTCTCGAAACTACATTTAGTTCACAGTATGCACAATCCGTTAATTTTAAAGTATACCTTCTATGCATCCGGCCCGTGATGGCCATGAATAAACTTGAAAATAATTATTTAAGTATTGTGAAGTGGACTGTATTGCCATGAGGCTGGTTCTCTCACAGGATGCAAGAAGGAATAATATAAACAACGGTAAACTTGAGTAACTATATTAAAAATTGTCATGTGAACAATCAATACATGCTGTATAGGTAGTTAATACACTGGTGCAGGACTAAGCTGCAAAATGCAGGGCTACGCTGCCACTAACACTCAAGTAAACATAATATCTCCGTCCAATATGTCCAGAGCTACCCTCACTCACTCTCCCCCTCCCTCACACCCCCACACACCGAGCTGCCAGGGAACATCCGGAGGTCATCTGGTAGCGCCAGAGAGAAGTGCATCACACCAAAGGGAAGTGGTGCTACCTACAGGCTACTGACATATATACATTACTCTAATATTACACAAAGGCATTGTACTCGATTAAATCAAAGGCCACAGGTGTAGATGATATTCCTATTACTTTTATACATTAGGTACCGGTTGGTACACCTATACGCCGCACATTTGAATTTTCCGCCTTAAATTACTCCTCTACAGCTGAAACTCTGAACTTTAAAACTGAATTAATTCTGTACCGAGCAGTACACCTCTACGCTGCAAAGTTAAATCTTCCGCCAATAAATCCTCCTCTACCGGAGAAACTGTGAACTTTTAGAACTGTATTAATTCATGAGTTTTCTCAGAAGAGGTCTCTACTATAAATTTTGGAATTACAAAGTTATCTATACTGTGTGGATTTCAAGGTGTTTTGTTTTCTATGCATCAAGAAGTGTGGACATTCGCTAACAGATGTCTGTACCCAAAAAACTATGATTATGCACCCTGGTGCGAAGTGAAGGAACTTTTGTTGAAGAAATTTTGTATTTATAAGTTTTGGTTTTAACTAAATTTTGTTCTTTCATTTGTGGGTTGGCAATATGAAGCTTTCTTTCTTTTTTTTTTTGCTAGGGGCTTTACGTCGCACCGACACAGATAGGTCTTATGGCGACGATGGGATAGGAAAGGCCTAGGAGTTGGAAGGAATCGGCCGTGGCCTTAATTAAGGTACAGCCCCAGCATTTGCCTGGTGTGAAAATGGGAAACCACGGAAAACCATCTTCAGGGCTGCCGATAGTGGGATTCGAACCTACTATCTCCCGGATGCAAGCTCACAGCCGCACGCCTCTACGCGCACGGCCAACTCGCCCGGTAAGCTTTCTTTCCGCCTGTTTTGAACTTAGCCAATCAGTAATTTCTGTAATTAATTTTCCACCTATCAGAGGTTTCTTCTTCGAATTTCCATGTGTAACTCTTAGCTACCCAATAAAGTTGAGCGGGTGTGTCATTATTATTCATGAAAGGTCTCGAATCTTCCACGAGGGTTTAAAAACTGCTGATTTTCTCGGCTCTTCGCCACTTCAACAACATCTAGCTTAGTGTATGGAAGTATAGCAGGGGGCGGGTTGCGCCTCTTCCTTCGAGCAGCAGTTCTTCAGCAAAGGCAATGGCCTATTAACATCTTTATTTCTTTCTTGGTCAGCAGTTTAACCCCCGGGGAAGGTTCGAAACCTTTTCAAGTATCCTACCTGTTTAAAATGTAACTTAGTGCCGGCTTATGTAAACATTTTCTTATTACTTTAAATGTAAATCGGGGATAGAGAGTGCTTTACCCTCTCGAGCTCCCCTTCATTTCGACTTGAGGTGACTATGTTTTCGTAACTGATTTTCTAATCTTTCATAATGTGTTAAAATTTTCTTATACAAGTCACCTATATAGTATGGGAATAGCCCCTGTGTATCGGGCTAGCGCCACTTAGGTTTTAAAATATGTATTTAGGAGTGCTCATTCACGCCTCCATTCCTTTTGCGTTTTGGGCCGTTTTTATTAACCTAGTATTTGTCCACTAAGGCCCGGTAGAATGGGTACAAGATACCCCTGTTTCTTTGTAAGTGTGCCTTGAGGGCAGTTTGTAGTAAAGTCCGTTTATGGCCTTTTGATAGGCTTGAAAGATTGAGAGCGGTCAGCTCTTTCTGGTATTTTGAAAGGTGCCTCTAGGAGGCTTGACATTACGAGGTGGGAACAAATGCTCCATGTAATTAGGGGTTTTCTGCCCTTTGGTAATTTGTGGTTATGAGCTGAGAGCTCAGAAATTGTTAAACTTGGGGGCTCGTAGCCCAGAATTGTAAAAACCCCTTAACTTGTGCTTTCGTTTGTAAAGTTGCATTGTACCTGATTTTTCTTTGTTATTTCACCTAGTGAAAATTGTTAAATCTTGTTATCAGTTGAAAATATAAATTTTATTTAAATTTTAAATTCATCTTTCGGACTTGTAGTCAGACCCATTCCAGCCCGCACCTTCTTTCACCTCTGCTGATCCACCAAAACACGGTAACACGTAACATTATGGGTGCTGCCCTGCCTATATTGACGCACATGCTGAACTACTGTTTACTAAACGGAACTTTCCCTGTCTGGAAAACAGCCAATATTATACCGATACCTAAGAGTTTAGATACACAATCACCCTCTGACTATCGTCCTGTGTCCATACTCCCTGCGCTTTCTAAAGCCTTTGAACGTTTAGTATAAGAGCAAGTTCTGGACTACCTGAATAAAAATGCTCTTTTGGACCCTTTGCAATCTGAATTTAAGAAGGGCCACAGTACCACGACATCACTTTTGAAGGTTACTGAAGACACTAGAAACGCTATGGACAAACGACTGCTCATTATATTTATCCTTCTTGACTTCAATAGCGCCTTTGACATTATAGAGATTTAACCTATGATAAATAAAATGGAACTGCTAAATTTCGAGCTGACTGCGCTTAAGTTTTTCAGTTCTTATTTGAGTAACCGTCAACAGCGCGTAACATTAAACGCCAAGGCCTCTAAATGGAAAATGCAACTTAGTGGTGCCCCACAGGGCAGTATTCTAGGACCTTTACTTTTCTGTATTTATATCAATGACATACCATCTGTGACAGGAAATAAGACACACCGCCTCTATGCTGTTGATCTTCAAATTTATCGATACTGCAAGACTTCAGACTTAGGTGAAACAATACGAGATATTAACAATGACCTCCGACGACTCAGTATATATGTACAACGAAATTCTCTTATACTAAACTCTACAAAATCTCAGGCAATCATAATTGGGTCACGAAAATTACTGAACTGCTCAAACAATGGTAACATTATTCCCTACAATAAAACGTTTAAAAATCTGGGCGTAATTATGAATGAAACACTTGATTGGCCTACCACACGAAAAAAAATCCGTAAAAAGATTTTTGGAGTGCTTCACCCTTTTAAACGGCAAAGGGATGTATTTCCATTTGACCTAAAGGCCAAACTAATACAGACACTGGTTCTCCCTATTTTTGATTATTGTTACGTCGTTTTAGTTGATATGACGAGAGAAGGAACACTTAAACTTCAACGACCGAGCTCGATAGTTGCAGTCGCTTAAGTGCGGCCAGTATCCAGTATTCGGGAGATAGTAGGTTCGAACCCCACTGTCGGCAGCCCTGAAAATGGTTTTCCGTGGTTTCCTATTTTCACACCAGGGTTGTACCTTAATTAAGGGCACGGCCGCTTCCTTCCCACTCCTAGCCCTTTCCTGTTCCATCGTCGCCGTAAGACTATCTGTGTCGGTGCGACGTAAAGCAACTAGCAAAAAAAGAAAAAAAAGAAAAAATTAAAACCTTCAACAAACACTGAATTACCGCTTGCGATTTATTTAGAATATCGGGTACGATGTTCATATCACCCCATACTGTCAGGCTCTCTCATAGCTGAAGCCTGATAAACGTCGGCAGCTACACATTTTAACGATGGTGTTTAGAGTGTTAGCTGAAAGTCAGTGTATATTACTTCTAAATTCACCTTTTTTAATGATTTCACAACTTAAATACACGTTCCAGGTCCTTTCTTTCTACTCCAGTGCACGGCGCAAATAAAATTAATAGATCGTGTGTAGTGGCCGGCGCCAGATTATGGAATTCCCTGCTAGCTCAGGTCAGAGAAACTAGCTCTTTACCAGGATTTAAGGTCACCTGCCGAGACTACCCTGTTGAGGACAGCTGACTGAATGGTTGAAGTATGAATGTGTGCGTGTCTGAGGATTAGTCAGTATTAAGAGTTTTTAATATTAATTGGTTTAAATATTAATTTAGTTAGTATTTTTTAAATTATTTTCAATTCTATTAATGTAATTTTAACTATTTTAAGTATCCCAGTATTTGATTTAAGATTTTGATTAGTATGTGGTTATTTGGAAGAAAGGGCCTCGGGCCCTAACTTCACCACTGTAAAAAAAGGCATAAATAAATAAATAAATAAATAAATAAATAAATAAATAAAGCAAATGATTTAAAACGAATTTAATGAAATTCTCCCAGAGGCTTTCGGATTATTTTGTTTACTTGCAACAATCCCAGCTACAAGTGTTTCTATGGAAATAAGTTTCTCCTGCATGAAACATGTTAAGACTTACTGTATTTAAGAAACTGTATGGTTCGGGATCGTCTATCAGCATCAGCCTCAGTATCCATTGAAAACGGGATCCTCCGCAAACTTCAGAAAAGAGAAACGTGGTATGATGCAGTAATTGACCACTTTGCTAAAAAGAAAGAACGGCGTAAAAGACTTTTTTTGCTACTGGCTTTACGTCGCACCGACACAGATTTGTCTTATGGCGACGATGGGACAGGGAAGGGCTAGGACTGGGAAGGAAGCGGCCGTGGCCTTTTTATTACGGTACAGCCCCAGCATTTGCCTGGTGTGAAAATGGGAAACCACGGAAAGCGTAAAAGACTACTGTTCAATTAGACCTGGGCAAATGACCTAGATGGTAGGCCCCTTTAAACAACAAGCATCATCATAAACATCAATTAGACCTAATTCTCGTCATTATTCTCAGCCTTGATCCTTCCCACTCCATCTCATCAGAATATAATGTGAGTACATTGTACTTTTTTGAAGTAAAGACCATGTCGAATTGAAGTATTAATCACGAAGTGTAGGTAGTCTTGCACGTTATGTTATTAATATGCACTCAAACTCTAATTTGGTACAACTAATATATATGTGCATTTAAGATTATTAACCTTGGCCTCCCCATCATATGAACTCATGAGCTGCCACTGAATATTATATGTATGGGTTGTGTGCCTGCCTCTTATCTGTAAGTTTCGGGTTTGATTCGTAATCAGGTTGGTAGATTTAATTCATGACTGAGGGCTTGGATGAGGTTCATTCAGCCTGAACGAGAGGCAATGGATCCAATTAGGAAAGCCAAGCTTTAGGCTGAGATGTCACTGTCTTCTCCGCAGGCCAAGGCCCTAATGGACTGTTACATCACGGGTCTTAACCAACTAATTAATAATAAAAAGAGTACTCCCGAGAAGTACAAGGCACTTCAAAAGAAGTGTTGTTGTAGAGAAGAGTGCATAAAGCTTAGGATAGCTACTAACTACTGTAGTAACGTCCCGGTGTGTTGTATAGGAAGCCTTAGAGCGAGTCATACCAGCGAGAGGAGAAGGGAATACAGGCACTACGCTTTGCAGAGAATAACTGTTCACTAAGACTCGTTTTCCTGTGACTTTATGGTTCTAGTACACGTACCTCGTGCCCTAAAAATGTTGAAATATGACTTAAGTACGGTACTTGGAAATATGACGCAAAAGAATTCTCCAAAAATTGCTTAGAAAGCTACTTTTAAAAAATTCAAACAACACACCGCACTGTTTGGAGGAGAAGTGGGAAACCACGGAAAACCACTTCTAGGGTGGTTGTGGTGAGAATCGAACCCCGCTCTACTCAGTTGACCTCCCGCGGCTGAGGGGAACCCGTTCCAGCCCTCGTACCACTTTTCACCTTCATTTATCCTTTCTAACTTCACTATTTTCTTCTCGCTAAACCTGTTGCACCGGGCGATATGGCCGTGCGTGTAGAGGCGCGCGGCTGTGAGCTTGCATCCGGGAGATAGTAGGTTCGAATCCCACTATCGGCAGCCCTGAAAATGGTTTTCCGTGGTTTCCCATTTTCACACCAGGCAAATGCTGGGGCTGTACCTTAATTAAGGCCACGGCCGCTTCCTTCCAACTCCTAGGCCTTTCCTATCCCATCATCGCCATAAGACCTATCTGTGTCAGTGCGACGTAAAGCCCCTAGCAAAAAAAAAAAAAACCTGTTGCATTCCAGCTTCATTTAACCACAACGTATTTCGAAGGAAAGGAATCCAAAATAATCAAACACAAACAAAATCACTTGGCATTATCGGTACAAAATATATGAATATACAGGGTCTCTCATATAAATAAAAACTGTCGAAACACTCCGATCCGTAAGTTGCAGTACGGGGCGCGCGCTCATGACCTCGCAAGCAGCCTGCACGTGTTCGACGTGGCAAGCATCATTCGCTAGTCTGAATCTCAGCTGTTATCATGATGAGACAGTTATAATTGCAACACCGTATATTCGTATGTAAAAGTTCTGGTTTCATCCGAATGGTTGTGTGAACAGTCATAACTCTCGCTCTTGGGGTGCAGAAAATCCTAATGGTGTTTAAGAAGTCCCTCATTATGATAGGAAGATTGGTGTTTGGTGTGCTGTTAGAGCGAGAGGAATAATTGGGCCTATCTTTTTCGAGACGACAGTAAATGAAGAGAGATACCAAGACGACATGTTTATGCGTTCTTCCATCAGTTAACGGAAGAAAAAATCGCGTGAGTGGTTTCAACAAGATTCACTCCCTGCTCATACAGCAGAAGATTCCCTTCTTACAATCTCGGAAGTGTTTGAAGACTGAGTGATCAGTGCTGGTCTATTTCCCCCTCGTTCTCCAGATCTAACAGTGCGTGATTTTTACTTGTAGCGTCAACTGAAAGAAAAAAATGTATCGAACAAATCCTCACACAATGGAGGAACTGAAAGAAAACATTACGAATGAAATCAGAAACATTCAGTAGCAGAACTCACTCGCGTCAACCAGAATGTGGTTAGCAGATACAGTGCCTGTATAACCCAGGAAGGACGGCACTTGCAGCATCTAAGGTAAGATTTCATATAAGATTGTATACACGTTTAAAGCAGGGCGGCCGCGCGCGACATAAGTTCGGCTGAGGTAGCTGCCTTAGCGCAGAGTACAAACACCGTGCGTTCGGTCTGGGTTTATATGAGAGGCCCTGTAGTTGAAGAACCTCTGCTTATTATTCCTCCCACTCTATTTATGTCGGTATTTGGTAGTGATTCGGACTTGTTTTACGGTTGAATGCCCTTCCTGACTCCAACCTATTTGGAGGGATGTATTCATTATTGCGTGTACCTCTGGCAGTTAGTAGTGTTGTCCATTGTATGCAGATGAAGATATATTTATTATGACAAATACGGAAAATTCCTAAGCCAGAGGAACTAACCATAGAAGTTAAAACTCCCAGCCCAGCCAGGAATCAAACCTGGAACCCTCTCAATCGAAGGCCCGTACACTGACCATTCAGGCAAGTAGCCAGACATGAATAGTATGTGGAGAACAGCTAAACAATTATAATATGACCAACAAAAAGCCTTTATTCTATTTTTTGGGTCAAATATGGCTTAATAAAATAGAGTAAAAATGCATTTACATGACTAATAAAAGTCCTGTCATCATGATCACTGAAGCTAGTTTTATGTTTTTTGCTATTGGTTTAACGCCGCACTAACACATCGAAGGTTTTTGGCAATGCTAGGATGGGAGAGGTAGTGGCCGTGGTCTTAATTAAGGTACAGCTCCAGTTCCAGCATTTGCCTGGTGTGAAAATGGGAAAGCACGGAAAACCATCTTCAGGGCTTCTGACCGAGAGACTAGAATTCACCATCTCCCGAATGCAAGCTCACAACTACGTGACCCTAACCGCGCAGCCATCTCACTCGGCCACTAAAGCTAGAAATGAGTGTAATTTAACTAAAGTTTCTAAAAAGAGACGGAGATTTTTAACAAATGTAACGTCATAGAATTCCGATCGTTACTGGCCCATGCTGTTGTAAATGACCAGCAAGCATCGTGACCAATTGCAGACTTAATGACTGGTTAGATATAATGCCTGTATAATGATAGGATGGGGGTGGTGGTCGTGATTATTATTTTAATAGGAAGTACAACTGGACAATTGTCCTCTCTTAATTGTATCAGTAATAAAAAGAGGAAAAAGGAAGGGGGTTGACTTCGAAGAATGTAAGTATCGGAAACAGAAAGCCATGAAAATGAAGGACTCCGTAGGCCTCACAAAACTAACATGGAAGGGAACGAGAGTTGACCAAGAGAGGTCGAATAGGAAAGAGAAAGTAAGAAGCCTCGAACAAGTGAATGGAAGCAATGTCAGTCAGACTCACTTAAGTTTCCCACGGTCATCAACCCAGCTCCCCTTTCGGTTGGCTCTTAACACAGGCGGGGAACTGTGGCTGTATTCTACCACCCTCACCCAGACCCACAGGGGAAATAATGACTCGAGAGCATAAAACGCAAACAAAGAAGAAAGCGACAATCATGCAGCAATATCTTAGACGCCCGCTGTGTCCTCTTGACTGACAGCGACCTTCTCCCATTTCGTGCCTTCAAGGACTGCCATGTTCAGTAAGTGATTTTTTAAATTTAACATTCCAAAAATTGCCATAATTTTAAGAGACGCCGAGGTGTTATAACTTTCTCCCACAGGATTCTTTAACATGCCAGAAACCAACACCTAGGACATATCCCATTCCATTTAATCCGTAATATTTTTTTTTCATGGGAAGCTGACACTATTTGTTTATTTCTTCATTAGATCTAAACACATGATCACAACAAATTTTGTCACTGCAGATATATTCTTTCTTTCTTTCTTTCTTAATCCGTTTACGTCCAGGGTTGTTTTCTCCCTCGGATACAGCGAGGGATCCTACATCTACCGCCTTAAGGGCAGTGTACTGGAGCGTGAGACTTTGGGTAGGGGATAAAACTGGGAAGGAGGACCAGTACCTCAATCAGATGGTTAATCTGCTATGCTGAACAGGGGCCTTTTGGGGGATGGGAAGGTTGGAAGGGATAGATGAGGAAGAGGCAAGGAAGCGGCCGTGGCCTCAAGTTAGCTACCATCCCGGCATTTGTCTGGAGGAGAAGTGGGAAACCACGGAAAAACCACTTCTAGGATGGCTGTGGTGGGAATCCAACCCCGCTCTACTCAGTTGACCTCCCGCGGCTGAGGGGAACCTGTTCCAGCCCTCGTACTACTTCTCAAATTTCGTGACAGAGCCAGCAATCGAACCCAGGCTCCAGGGATGGCAGCTCATCACAGTAACCACTACACCACAGAGGCGAACTACTGCAGATAAATTTGTCACAAAAATGTGTTCCCGTTTGGGAACAATGGGAGCGAATGGGTAGGTGCAATTAAGAGTGTTCTTGAATAAGATTTGTAATTGTGAAATAAAAACTCTTATGCCATTTTTGCCTTTGCTGGCAGGACCTAGTGTTTACAGTGCACTATGTCTTCTGGTATGGGCTAGAGTAATTTTGTTACTTTCATTGATCTGTCTCTGGCTTTGATAATATGAAAGTGACTGAGGTATGAGTGATGCTAGTAATGCCATTCCTTCTGCAGCCAGTCCCTGCTATGAATGGTGTGAAAATGTTGCTCATAGGGTCGGTTGGTGCATGCATTTCAGTGGGCTTGGCAGACTGATCTGTAATAGCAACTTCTGGCTCAGTGAGGAAAGCAACGGGAAACTACCTCACTCCTCATTTCCCTAGTACGCCTCTTCAGTGATGCCTAGGCCATCTATGACAGCTGATGGCGGAGCTGTTGAGGATCCAACCAGCCTTAGGGCTGAAGACTGAACATACGTACATATGCCATTTTAGTGACCATTTTACAGAAATATAGGCTATGCAGGTTGGAACTATATTTCATGAAGGAATCCCTAAAATAAGAAATTACTGAAATTTGAATAATGCCGTAACATCAATTCGTATTAAAACTCGGACCTATGATCTAGCTGTTAGGCCACTTTAAACAACAAACAAACAAATATCATCATCATCATACTAAGATTTGTTCCATTTTTACGGAAATCAACATAAAGAAGAGTCCAGAGAAATATGACATTTACTATTTATTATCTGAATTGTATTGTTTTGCATCGTTTACAATGTAAAGTCGAGTTCTCTTAGTTGTTTATTGTCTATGAGACAGCAAAACAATGAACATGTGGCGCAATGTTGCATTTTCTGCACTCCAATCGTACAGTTTTCTTGCGACGTCCACATAAGTTTGTATTGACAAGCAAATAGTTCTCACAAACAAATCGGACGAAATCGTGACTCTTATCCACAACTGTCACATTGGCCACAGGCATATCAACAGATGCCCGCTGGGATTACTTCTGTAGGTATACAAGACATAATTCACGTACGAATTCAAGAAAGTGGAATTGATCGGATTTGCCTTTCTTTGTTCATCTGTGTACTTGCCATGTATAGTTGGCAGAAGCATTCAGAGGGAAGGAGAACAATTTGCCAATACCATGTAAAGGAGAGAGCATATTTCTGGTGAGACCCCAACTAGAGTATGGTTCCAGTGTATGGGACCCTGAGTAGGATTACTTGATTCAAGAACTGGAAAAAATCCACAGAAAAGCAGCTTGATTTGTTCTTGGCGATTTTCGACAAGAGAGTAGCCTTAAAAAAATGTTGCAAAGTTTGGGCTGGGAAGACTTGGGAGAAAGGAGACGAGCTGCTCGACTAAGATGGAAAGATGGCATGGGAGGACATCAGTAGACGAATGAGTTTGAGTGGTGTCTTTAAAAGAAGGAATGATCACAATGTGAAGATAAAGTTGGAATTCAAGAGGACAAACTAGGGTAAATATTCGTTTATAGGAAGGGGAGTTAGAGACTGGAATAACGTACCAAGGGAGATGTTCAATACATTTCCAATTTCTTTGCAATCATTTAAGAAAAGGCTAGGAAAACAGCAATCTGCCACCTGGGCGACTGCCCTAAATGCAGATCAGTTGTGATTGATTGATTGATTGATTGATTGATTGATTGATTGATTGATTGATTGATTGATTGATTGATTGATTGATTGATTGATTGATTGATTGATGAGTACCACTTTATCCCTTGGGGCAAAGGTGATCAGGTTAAAATACTCTATCCCAATTAGTGCCAAGTTTACATTTAGTGGAAGGCTTTATCTTCCACTCCTTCAAGGGCTTTCAATGCTTGTTCAGAGATGGCTTTTCTTTACAGCTATATCAGCCTCGTATCGGTAGATTTCGTCTACGGTTCGTAAAATAACTTGAAGAGAAAAGGTTCCAGCACATCCGTGACTCTGAAATCCGTAAAAGTAGTTACTGTTTTACAATGTAAAAACCGATAATAATAATAATAATAATAATAATAATAATAATAATAATAATAATAATAGAAGAAGAAGAAGCAGACGATTTTACTAAACATAAAACGAGAAATGTTTAGAAAGCATTCAAAGAGGAAACAACAAAGTATCAACCACCCAGTCTCAGTTTTAAAGATGAAAATGAAAAAAAAAAAAAAAAAAAAAAAAAAAAGATCCGACTGAACAACAAAGACAATTGAGAAATTTTGGCATGTTATTTTGAAAAACTACTGAACTGCGAAAAACCTGAAGAAAAATTAGAATTCAGTCAACCGTAAAGAAAAGCTAAACCTTCGGACCCACCAGATGAGAAAGAAATATATGACATAAGTCGGAGTCTGAAAAGCAGTAAGGCTGCAGGGGAAGATTTGATTGTTATAGAATTGTAGAAAGAAGGAGGCAGTCAAGCAAGACAGGACACATCTAATACAAGAAATTTGGTGAATGGAGAAAAATACCTAATGACTCGAAGAAGACACTAATATACCCGTTACGCAAGGACGGTGACAAAACAAATGCGAACAATTAGAGAGGAATCTCCCTGGCAGCAATCACATATAAAACACACTCAAAAGCTCTTCATAATATAATTTAACCAATAATAGACAAACAAATCGGATAATACCAAGGTGATTACAGAAAAGGCTGATCATGTGCAGAACCGATTCTAAATCTGAAAACTATAATACGAGACAGGGTTACGAAAAAGTTATATCACAGTCTTTGTGGACCTCAAAAAAGCGCACGATTCAGTAGAAAGAGTTTTGCCAATGAACATTTGAGAGGAATTTGGAGTTGCTACAAAATCAATCAACATAACGATGAATATTGTAAATATTGTATATTAAATATTAAATTAAATAAATTAAATATTGTAAATTAAAATCGCTGTAGGGAGGGAGGTTGGCTTCCCGATTATTTCCAATAGTGTCCTGGAAAAGGTAATAAGAGTGTGGAAAGAAAGACTCAAAAACAGGGAACTCCATCATCAGATAAGATTAGGTTCAAAGCACAAAGGGGTTGGTGAAAACCGTTTGGCCTTTGCTGATGAGTGATGACATAGCAGTCCACTCTGGAAGTATAGAGACTGCCTTAGGACAAATCAACCATCTGAAAGAAATAGCAGGAACAGTTGGACTTCAGATGTCTTTTGAGAATAATTTCATGACCAGTGTTAGAGATACACGGCGACCCCGCGGTGTAGGGGTAGCGTGCCTGCCTCTTACCCGGAGGCCCCGGGTTGGATTTCCGGCCAGGTCAAGGACTTTTACTTGCATTTGACGCCTGGTTCGAGGTCCACTCAGCCTACGTGATTACAATTGAGGAGCTATCTGACGGTGAGATGGAGGCCCGGTCTAGAAAGCCAAGAATAACGGTCAAGAGGATCCGTCGTGCTGACCATACGACATCTCGTAATCTGCGGGCCTTCGGGCTGAGCAGCGGTCGCTTGGTAGCCCATGGCCCTTCGGGGCTGTTGCGCCATGGGGTTTGGTTTTTGGTTACACATTCACCCACAGTGCTAAAAACAGAGCACGGAAAAATCAACAAGGTTAATAAATTTAAATATCTAGATGAAGGAAGCCAACAGATAAGAGCAAGAAAACTGGAACTAGCATACCATCTTACTTAAGATACCTGCAATAAGAGGAATCTCTCAAGTGAAACTAAAATTAAACACTACAACACAGTAATTAAAACAGAGAGTCTGTATACCACAAAATGCATATTCTCTGTTAAAACCGGTGAAATAGAAGAGGCAGATAAAAAGGAAAGGAAAATATTGAGGAAAAACCGGGGACCATTGAAAATGGAGGAGGGAGAATTTAGACGTAGGACAAATAAAGACCTATACAAGGGCGAGGAAAATGAAACGATTCAGACACGATCAGAAAAAGGGAAATTAATTCTTTTGTTCTCATAATGAGGATGGATAACGGCAGATGGACAAAACGAGTGTTTAACCATGGTTACAAGAGCAAGAATGGCAGCCAGTGGATCCAAGGAGAGATTGGAATAACAGCGGATGTAATATAAGACAGAACAACTTTCACAAGACTCATACGAAATTTCAAGGGTTTCCAGAAGAGGACACAAGAGGAAAGGAAACAGCAAAGAGAAAGGATGAAGAACTATTGGAAGTCAATAAAGGAATGGCCAGTATGAATACACAGGATTACTTTCCGTTGTCTGTAGATGGCCAAACTTAAATAATAATAATAATAATAATAATAATAATAATAATAATAATAATAATAATAATAATAATAATAATAATAATAATAATAATAATAATAATAATAATAATAATAATAATAATAATAATAATAATAGTAATAATAATAATAATAATAATAATAATAATAATAATAGTAATAATTGTTACGGGGTTACCCGTGGAGCAGAAAGAGGTTAAAGAAGGTGCCGGGGTGAATGGGTCTAACTACAATATCAAGAACTGAATTAAAATTTTAAACGGTTATATTTTTCTTTTAGAACTTAACAATCTTTCACTGACTGGACACAACAATCTATCAGGTACCATGACAATCTTGAAACAAGTCAATGAAAATACAAGATTAGTGAATTCGACAGGTCCTGGGTTTCAAGCCCCTCGCTTTACAATTCTTGAGCTCCCAGTTCAAATTTACAAAAGAGCACAAATTTATTCAAGGGCAGAAATCCCTAAATCAAGAGCGCTTGCTACCTAGATCACCATATCTAGCTTCCTAGAAGTACACTTTACATTTACACAACTTGGAAAAGCGCTAACAGGCTCTCAGGTCTCCAAGCCTACTCAAGGCAACATCAACTTACAATTACTGGCCTCTCAAGGCACAACTTACAATTTGAAAATGATTTATACAGGGGTATTTAATACCCAACCTACGGGGCCTTCATGAAAACAGAACAGGTTAAATAACTGGCCCAAACACAAAGGAATGGAGGCGTACACAGTGCTCCAAGATAATGAAAAACCTAAAGGGCTCTAGGCCGATGAAACAGGGGCTAATCCCAAACTACTGAGGTGATTCGTATAGAAATTGCTTTAACACATTGCACGAAGAAAACCGTTACAAAACAAAGACGCCTCAAACCAAGATGAAGGGGACCTCGAGAGGGTAAATCACTCTCTATCCCCGATTTACAGTTATAGATTTTATGACATTTTTACATTAGCCGGAAGAAGATTTACATTTTATAAGAGTTTGTTACATACGGTAGTAAAAGTTCGGACCTTTCCCCCGGATTAAACTGCGGAGGTAGCAAGAAAGAATGAAGTTATGTGGCCATTACCTTATAGATGTTCTAGCTGCCGACGAAAGAGGCCTCCTGCTTAACACATACACTCAGAAAGATGACGATTAAATTGGCCAAGAAACGTGAAAAGCCGCAGTTTATAATCCCTCAGGGAAGGTTCGAGATCATTAAAGATTAAACTAGCCACAACCTCTCAATTTTGTTGGTTAAATTCAAAAGTAACACTCAGAATCGAACAAAAAGCCTGTGATAGGTTGAAAATTAATTACAGAAATTAGTGATTGGCTAGATTCAAAACTGGCGGAAAGAAAAAGGAAATATTGCCACCCCAAAAATAAATGAACATCAATCAGTTACAAAAACCTAGAAATACAAAACTTCTTTACATTGTAGTTCTTACACCTCGCACCAGGGTGCATGATCATACTTTTTTGGTAGTGTCATGTATGGAAGAATGTCCAAACTTCTTGATGAATGGCGAACAAAACAAGGAGAAATTCACTCAGTTTAGGAAACTGCACAATAACAACATTACATAATATTTCGGTGGTGGCATCTTCTGATTAAAGTTCCAAGTTGGTGTAGTTTCAGTTTCACTGTTTGACCAATAGAGGAATTCATTTAGGCGCTGCTTTTGAGGTGTACCTCCCAGTACAATAATAATAATAATAATAATAATAATAATAATAATAATAATAATAATAATAATAAGAAGAAGAAGAAGAAGAAGAAGAAGGATTACTTATCGGCTTCTCAACTACTGGAAGAGCAGGAAGATAGGGACACCATGGCTAACACAAGTGAAGAAAGACATGCAGGAACTGGGGGTAACTGAAAGTGACATTAGAAACCGAGCACCTCTCAGAAGAATAATCAAACAAATGAGGTTTCAGGACAGACCGCCTTGTAATAAAGCAGACGCCCTCTGGACAAAGGAAAGAGGGGAGAAACATAGCCAGACAATGTGCCAAGTACTGGGCAAACATCAAGTCCCCTTCGGAAAAGTTGAACATCGTGGTCCTCAGGTGGCCCATTCGAAAGAAGAAGAATGGAAAAGGAGAAAGAAAGTTCCTTCCAAAAATCTTGAATCCAACAACGTCGCAACATGACTAACGTACTTTCCGGTTGATAGCAATCCGGGAACTCTATAAAACCATAATAACGATGGGGAAAAGCTGACCTTTTATGGACACATTGATAGGATGAATCAAGAAAGGTTGGCCAACAAAATACTCCTTCTAAGTGGAAAACACTGGTGCACAAAGACCTAGCGAAGGTGGGTATCAATGAGGAAGAGATACAGGACAGAATAAGATTTAGGAGAAAGTTTGCGGGAGTGAAGAATGTACCCGAAAAGCCATTGGCCAAGCCACCGAACATTTCGGCGGAAGAGCGATAGACTGAGGGATCTTTGGCAAGAGTGCAAACAGAAGGGCATTAGTCTGCGTTACAGAAGGGCAGGCAGATTGTGTAAAAGTGACCTAAAGATGGCCGTATCGATGATGAATGAATGGATAACATTTGTTGAGCTGTGTGGCCCAGACGGTAGAGTGCTGGCTTTTAGGACCAAAGTTAGTGGGTTCGATACAGGTTTAGTCCGGTGATATTCTGAAGTGTTCAAATATGCCAGAGTCATATCGGTAGATTTACTAGTACGCAAAAGGACTTCGAGATAAAATTCGGACACCTCAGCGTCTCTGAAAATTGTAAAAGTAGTTAATGAGACGTAAATTTTAAGCCACTAGGAAAATGAAAAATTAATATGCCTTTGTATTTCTATGGACGGAACCTTGATTTTTATTAGGAAATAATTACGTTATTATTTTTATCCTTACAGAGCAAACCAAGAGCAAATATCATTAGTAGAAATTTATTGTAAATATTGATTTGTAGTGGAAACATATAAAGTTCAGTGTAGTTAAATATGTATAGAGAGAAAAGAATATGTTGGTCATGTCATGCATGCTGATTTCATTTTTGATAATTCTACTGCTTTGTTTATTTTTGTCGGGATAGCATAACACGAACAGCTTTGAGTGCACGGCGTGACAGTAATCGAGAACCTATTGACTCTGGACAAATAGCAGAAAGGTAAGTCAGATACACTTTGAGCATTCCTGGGCACTCTTCCATGTGTTTGAATTCTGTCGCTGACTGTTTCTATGCTACAAGTGATTTTTCCCAAGTGTTTCACTGTCACTCCAGGTAAATGATGAATGATATCTTATTTAAATTGGGCAGCAGCAGTCTCGATGCTCTTGTAATTATAAATACAAGTAGTTATACACACTATCATAGACTAGGTTCTTGGAGTTGGCTTGCAGAGAGAGCATTCTTCTGTAGTGCCCAAGGTTGCTGGGTCGCAGGTTGCTGCTACTGTACCGCCAGCTAAGTATGGGCTTACTGTCGCTTATTACGACCCTTTAATTCCGTGTGGCTTTTTCTAGTCCGGTGCAGCCCTTGTAAGGCAGACCCTCCGACGAGCGTGGACGGCATCTGCTGTGTATGGAATACTGCGTTTTGTTGTGGCGGAGGATAGGGTTGTGTGAGGTATGTGAGTTGCAGAGATTTTGGGGACAGAGCAAACACCCAGTCCAAGCCAAGGGAATTAATAATTTTTAAGATTAAAATCCCAGACATGGGCGCTGAACCCGGGGCGCTCTAACCCGAGCCGGATATCAGGGATCCTGACCCGAACGTTACTTTCAGTAATGGGGTCAGTTCTTCTCCGATTCTCCCCTACCCACCAGCACACGGACTAATTTATCCAAGTACTATTGACATCCTAGTATGGGGACGTTAAGCCTTGAGCAGACCCCTGGGTGCTATTCGACAGGAGTAGGCTATGTGCCGGCACCGAGTTTCACCCTCTCCCTTCCTACTATCATATATCACATCACTCATTTCGTCTCATTAACTCCTCTGATGAGGTTGACGGCAGGAAGGGCATCCGGTCACAAAAACACGCCACAACAGATCATCTCACCTCATGCCCGACTCCGTAGAGAAACGGGACAAGGGTTGGACAAACAAACAAACTATTCACGTCCTAGTGACGGTTAGTTACAAAATACGCGTTCATAATAAAATGTTATTTGAGTGATTACTGTTGTGGTGTCGGTATTCGAATCCCGCGCGCAGCGCGGCTTGTATCCAGTGCCCACCGGCAGAGCTGGCCAGGTGACCAGCTGACATTCCACGTCACCGCTCGAGACCCTATATTAGGGATGGGCTGCGAACGGAGTCGCGAAGAGTCGAGACTGCTACCTCTGGAACCGACACTCTCGACTCCAGTGTCGACTCCACTGATGCACTAACGCCATCTAACAAGTATTGTCGGAACTGCTTGGAATTATAGTTCCACGTTCGTCTCTTGGTAACTTGTGATACGATGAATACAAGATGATTTTATTAGCCAGCAAACATTAAATATTGTTTCGGGAGGCTTTAGATGGCTTAATCTATGTTCGAATTATGTTAGTGGATTTACCCATATTAGATTTGTTTTCATCGTTCATGTGGAATTCATAATGATTTACCATCGATATATGTTTAACAATTTCCTGATCACTACAAATAAAGACGTGGAATTAAATGTCCGTGGTCTGCTATGACGGTACTTTCTGACTTGACACGTTTAGTTTTATTTCAACTACACCATTACGCTCGTCGTCTTCGTTAACGATACCGTACTTCACTCTACAATACTCTTAAAAAACGCAATGGGCAAATGAGCAGCAACATGTATGATATTTTCCGCGCCTCGACACGCAAGTGGCCCCGAAATGAGAGTCAAGTTCGCTTGGAGTCGTGAGGCTTCATGCGAAGCGACCGTGCGGCCCCGCAATGCGCATCAGGTTAACTTGGAGTCGAGAGGCTTCATGCGAACCGAGACCGGTGTTCGGAGTCGACGGAGTCGACGCTCTCGATTCCAGGCTTCAGTCGCGCCCATCCCTACCCTATATAAGCGAGTGGGCCGGGCGCGGTCCGTCCTGTTGGATACACTTGGACTGGACTGTCCGCGTTCGCCGTCAGTCTCTCCAGCCAAGACGCCAAGACAGCCAAGCCAACCTGCCAGTGTGCGGGCACACGAAGCAATTTGTCTAGCTCTTAATAGTGTTGTGGCTCGAAGCTTGTCACTGCGCAATCAGTCTAACTATATCTGATTCGACCACAGCCTATTAAGTTGCGCCAACCAAAGCAGCTGGTCCTCCAAGGAGTTTGACCGTTCCAGTGCTTTATTCCTATCCTGTTCAAGCACTCCTCTCCCACCCCTATCCAGGAATATGGCCAACTCCGGTGGATTGAGTAGCTGGGGCCCATATTCAGACCCATATTCAGATTTCAACACTCCCCTCACAATCACTTTCAACCGTATCGTTCCTTACAACGTGGACAACTACATTATTGTTGCCGGACCAAATTCCCACTCACCCAAATCACTAAACCGCTTCAGACGGCGACTCGTCTCAATCCTACAGCCATGTACCCACCTGATCCACACCATCGCTGATGACGACGCCCGTCAATTTTACATTATCCCCAACAGGCCTTCCGACAACCCAACTTCCCTGCAACTCCTGAGAAACAACAACCTCACCCACAAACTACAGCAACCCACACCCGGCCATAAAAGCACACCACTGCCTAACATCCTTTCCCCAACTACCTCTAAAGAAGCTGACGAAGATGGAAATTAAGAACAACAAGAAGAGGAACACTCCTACGAACAGCCGTTTTTCTACACCCGAAGAAATACCATATTTCCAATAGCTCATAAATGCACCTTCCTCCTTATCCCACTCTCGAACCTAGGACTCGTACCACTCACCCGCAAGGAAGTCATCGAAGCCCTCATACCCATAATGAGCCACCATATCGCCGTCATCGAAGAGACCCATAACAACCACCTAATCATCACCCCTATCAGAAACAAATCAATTCCCATCATAATCAATAGACTCCAGCGACACACCAATATCCCCTACTGTCAATTTCAAATCGACCCTATGCACGACTCATCCGATGAACGAGACCCCTCGCCCTCACCCACCCCCTACTCCCCCTACCGTACAAACCTGCACCCAAACCTCATATTCAGCAGATCAAACCATCCCAATTCCACCCCACTGCCATCCAACCCCACCTGTTCCCACACCACCTCCCCCGCCCCCTACCATCCCAACTCAAACAGTAACCAGGACTGAGGGAGAGACACCTCCGAAAGAGGCCCAACATCCGACCACACTAAATAAAAGCACACACACTAGGAGAAGGTGTAACAAACCTCCCCCTAAGACTCACCCACAGTCAACACAAAAAACCAACACAGTGACTCGAACCCACACACCTCCCCGTCCCGCCCTGGTCATACAATGCTTCAATTGCCTGAAGAGCTATCATTTTGCAGCAAATTGCTCAGAATCCACCGGCTGCAACAGATGTGGCGACCCCCATCAGCACTCTGTCTGTAAGGTACCACGGGACCAGCCGAATCGTGCCAACTGCCGAGGCAGTCATGCCGCTTCGGTTCCTGGCTGCCCTTATCTTAAACAGGCAATCAAGAAGCACTATAGGTACCAACACCACCTTACCCACACTAACACACACCCCCTTCCCTCCTAAACCTCAACATCCCACCCCCTCGAACTCAGTACCTTCAATTCCACCCCCGCCCAACCTAACTCAAAATCCCAATAACCTCCTCCTCCTCGTCAATACCCAGAACTGGCCAGCCCCTACCCCACCCGCCATATACTAATTCAAGTCCAAATCAGCCACCCTCTCTCCCGCCAAGCCGCCTTGTAACCTCTTGCCACACAACCACAACCTATGCATACTTCTTCTTCGTTAAAGCACTGGAACAACAGCTGACAGTTAAGCAACATCGGGCGTGGCCACTCACAGATTGGTGGCCAACGTCCGCACTTCTCTCCGCGTGAATGCTCACTAATCAACGCACATGACAGCACGTGCGCCCGGTCACACCCTGACCAATGAATGAGTATAACAGTTCCACATATCCCAATTCCACAGCTATATTAAGGTAATGGGATAAATTTGATTGACATGGTACTCAAGACCAATAATGTCGAGGGCCAAAAGTTCGCGCATAGACCCGCTTGGTCTATGCATTGAACATGGGTATGGCATGGCACGGTCAGTCGTCCAATGGCTAGCTACACCTTACTTAAGAAGCTCAGAAGATGCTCTGTATAGACAGCTTACTGAACAAGTGGACTGAAGCTAGCTCGTGAGGTTTCTATCTCTGGACTCGCAGACATCTCTGCAAACTTTACATTCTCAAGTCTTCAGCTCTTGAATGAGCACGTCGACTTTGCAAGTCAGTTGCTATGCAACATTTCTCACTCAGCGAGTCATCATTTCGTTTGTGTACTGGCAACGTGTAAATATTTTATATATCTCAAGTGTTGTAGTAATCTGTTTATGTGACAAAACCGTCCGTTCTATGAAAAGACTTTACCTTCACCAGAAGCTGTACTTTGAGTTTAATGTGCAAGTGACATATATTTCGCAATACTGTATTACTGCAATTCTTCTTTAATAAAATTTTGTTTCATGTGTATGAAATAACTCTCTTAATATACAACAACTACCACTAATCAAACTTCCACTATTTTTGTCTCTTGCTAAGGCTATCGACATTTTATTGTATGTAATATTACTTTTGCCTGATTTTTGTGCCAAAGATAGTATTTCTCAGACAGGATTTTAACTTGTTTCAAGGTCGGACAACTGCCCTCGGGGTATTGTCAACAATTCTGTGGAGTTCCCATATTTGAGAAGTTTCCCTATCTAGCTCGTTTTCGAGGAGAAATTGTAAGTTGCATGCCGGGCCGGGTACACGGACTGCTTCTCTTCCGACGACTGAAATAGTGATAGATTTCCTGTGGGTGCACTACAGTTCCTTTGACTCTACAGGTTCGTAGGCATTTCTGGGCCGCTCGATAGATTTCCTATGGGGGCACTATAGTTCCTCTGACTCTACAGGTTCGTAGGCATTTCTGGACCGCTCGATAGATTTCCTGTGGGGCACTATAGTACCTCTGACTCTACAGGTTCGTAGGCATTTCTGGGCCGCTCAGTCATGGCAGCACTGACACAGCACAGCAAGCTATTTACAGCTAGTTTTAGTTATTACAATTTTTGACTAATTTCGGCTCTCGGACTTATAATTTCGGGTGAGTATGCGGTATGTTGACCACGACGGATGTTGCTTAACTGTGTATGGTTGGTAAACTTTCACTCTACCATAGAAAATAACTTCCACTGTATAATGCCTCTGCCTCTCTCCTGAGATGTGTTCTATATGGAGAGGGGGCACTTCCGTCGAGTTGTGTCATTGACACGTTCTGAATTGTTGTTAGAGAGATACACTTAAGAAAATGGAAATTGCAACACCATGAAGTCATTAGTCGTTTGTGCTGATTTTCAAGATATAGCACGATGGCATGTAGGTGTGTAAACGATCAAAGTTTCAGACCCATTGGATTGTTGCTACAGGTCTCCCCACGTGATTGGATTATCGTTAAGGACTGTCGCTGCAGGCATCTACGGTACAATGTGTATGGCAGCAGTGGTCAAATGAAGGTACCCACACTCGTAGACCTGGCACAGGCCCAGCGCGACAGACAACTGTGAGAGAGGATCGCCGCATCATTCGGATGGCCCGGATGGAACCCCATGCAACAGCAGCGCAAATTCGAGCAGCTGTGGCACCCCACGTTACACAACAAACAGTTGGTAATCGGCTGGCCTGGTGTCGAGAAAGATCGACGTGGGTCGACGAATGGCATAGGGTCGTCTTTAGTGATGAATCGCGCTTCTGTCTTGCCCGCAGTGATCGCCGGAATCGTGTGCGCCGACGTACCGGGGAGAGGGGCCGCCCAGATCTTATTGTCGAGAGGCACACGGGGCCAACACCAAGCATTATGGTCTGGGGAGCTATTGGCTTTAATGTGAAATCACAATTAGTGCTTGTTGAGGGCACTATGACTGCTCGACAGTACATTGATAGGGAACTCTATCCAGTGGTTGTCCCTATGATGGCGAACGTTGCTAATGGGATGTTTCAGCAGGACAATGCCCGGGTTCACACTGCACGCATCTCCAGAGAAGCTCTCCACGACATCACAACCTTAGAATGGCCCGCCAGGTCCCCGGACCTCTGTCCTATTGAGCATGTGTGAAACATGATGGGTCGACAACTGGCCAACCGTCCTCAGCCACCCACAACTCTGGAACAACTGACCCGTGCAGTGCAGCAAGCATGGGCCACAATTCCTCAGAAAGCGATCCAGGGCCTTATTGACTCCATGCCTCGACGAATTCATCAATGTATTGCAGCTCGTGGTGGGCCCATCCTATATTTGTTGTTCGGTCAGAGGGACCTGAAAGTGTAATCATCGAATCACAACCGTACACTCGATCTGCATGTTCAATTGCAGCAATATAGCACCACTTCATCTGGGTGTTGCAATTTCCATTTTCTTCAGTGTATATGAAGTTTTATGCTTTAGGCCCCTTCTGAATCATCCCCTTCTGATGAATTTTATACCAACTTATAGCTAAGATCCTACTCGACTTTATTCTAAACTGAAACACTGAAGTTTCATTAAAATTCACTCATTCATTTGTCCATGAGGCTGTAACACACACAGCCAAATATTAAAGTGAACTCGACATAGTTCATTACAACGACGTTGATATTCTTGGATAGAATACGATATTAACAGACTGGAATGTCGCGATTAAAAGAAGTGTTATGATATGAAATGCTGGCGTTCTAGCAGTGCCCATTTCCAGAGCTGGGATGATCCGGCCACAGGCAGCGGTGGGCACTGCTATGCCGTATTCCATAAAGTGTGCACACTCATTCGTATCAGCATCTCAGAGCAGGGAAAGAATAGCTGGAATACTGTGATGGGCCAGTGTGTCACGCACCAGTATTATCAGAACCTGTAGGAACCAGAGGAATGACATGCTAAAAAAAGAGAGCTATCTAACTCCCCAGCTACAGTATTTCCCGCCAATATTTAGGCAGGTTGTTCTACTCGCGACGCAACAGTAACCCCATTTATCGTGGATAAATGGCAGCAAAAGAGACAAAGGATGTCACAAAAAACATTAGTCAATATAATGGTACTGTTGCTCAATTTTATGGGCTTTCGATATTGTAGGTAACTTATTCGCATTTAGTTTTCTTCAGCGCCTGTGATATTAGAGCCTCTAATGTAAAGGAAGTCCTTCTTCCTCTTTTCTTTACTCCCTCTTGTCTTATTCTTCAAGCGATCGTTCCTTTACTAGTTTTTTCTTACTTTGATAATCAGCTTCACAATTTCCTTGTCGACATCGGCTGATGACCACGGGGCTTTTCAACTTGAGGCAATCACGATTAAAACCACCACCATCACCAGTTGACACGATTGAAGAGTATTCCCTTATTAGCGATGCTCGGTGTTGATATGGAATTCTGTTATCATAATCGGTACGGTGAAACTGTACAGGACATAAATTATCGGAAACTGTATTATGTACAACTTTTGTTAGGCCTATATAGTATTTTTCGATAGGGTCACTAATAACAGATATTTGAGAAATTGTAGGCATTTTCCTAAACTACCATTTCACTCAGCGTGAATAATTATTTATAGCCTAAGGTATAGAGTCTTATTTCCCGAATTTACATACAGATTTTCATTAAATTCTGTTCAACCATTTTGTCATGACAAATAGATAGACAGGCAAACAGAGTTCTTATTTTACAGTATATATATATCAGGTGGCCGTCCATCCCCGTACTTAAAGTGTCCCGCATACACCAATGATGAATGGGAAGCCTAATCGCTGGTTTACAAAGGAGCGCAACAACGTGCTATATTTCGGATGTGAAACAAATAGCAGTCTTTTTGCTACAAATCTTCTGTAACAAAGTGCATTTGTAAATATGCCAAAGATGCAGAAAATGAAGTTTAATAGCACATTTATTTATACACGTACATACCAAAGAATTGCAGGCAGTAGTATCCCTGTGAAATCAGTTATTAGACATCCCATTCATCATTAGTGTATGCGGGTCACTTATAAGTACAACATACGGCGCTGGTGGGACACCTTGTATAGGACCTATAGATTTAGGACAATTGTAACGACATTCCCAGGTGATGTCCCACGCTCACTTATGCAGGTCTCCTAAAAAGCAACAGCTTCTGTATTTACGAACCCGTCTCTTACACAATAATAATACCCTCAACCTGACTACAGGGGATTCTGTACTCAATATGAATAATTTATTTTTAACTAGTGAACAAGCAGCAGTAGAGGTACTAGATCAATAATAGACTTTTCGGCAGACAACGTAGCTGACTCCTTGGTTTTTAGAGGACGTGAAATAGTCAGCGACAATTTTAGAGTTATGAGAAATTCTAACAAAATGAAATCAATTAAACTAGGTACCACATTCAGAGAAGTAAATATATTTTAAAATGAGAGTGCTAAAATATCATCTTATAGAAATATCAAAATATTCTAAATGAATATTTGAAGAAGACATAGAAACCACGATGTATGATAAAGAACTACATTAATAAAACACATTGCGAAATGCTACAAAATAAAATTTTAAAGAGAAGTTATTTCGGACTCTGGAATAATATGTAAACTATAATAAAGGGAGACCCAGTGTAAATAAGTGCTTCTTACTTCCCTAGCAACGAGCACGTGAGAGAGGACGGTTGGATAGTTGTATTTTCCTTTAAAGAAATAATCACTACCACCACCAATGAATAAATGTTATTTGAAAATTATAAGTAATACGCTAGGCCTACTGAGATAACGGGAACAAATTTTCAGGAGAAATGGAACATTCTGAACATGGAAAGAAATGCATTTGTTGTCGAACTATAAAACAGATCTAATAAAGAACAAATATTTATAAGTAATAAATGTGATAAATCAAGAATAGAAGAAACATCATCCAACCTTCCGATTAAGAAAAAAGTAGCTGATCGAGAGAGATCGAACAGGAAATATGACAGAAAGAGGCTACAGAAGTAAGTGGAAGTAAAACTAGACTTAGGCTTGCCAACTAAGGTATAATAATAATAATAATAATAATAATAATAATAATAATAATAATAATAATAATAATAATAATAATAATAATAATAATAATAATAATAATAATAATAGGGTATGACCTCCGGAGAGGCCTTGTGCAGGTCTTTCGACTTTAATACAGCACAAACACCCAGCATGAACATCCGAGCCAGAGGAATCAACCATTTAAGGTTAAAATCCCTGACACAACCGGGAATCTAACTCCGGATCCCTTGGACCAAAGGCCATCATGCCAACCATTTAGCCATGATCCGCCTAAGTTGAACGGTGTAAACGCTCGCTTTCAGCTGGCAGTTCCGATATTATGTTTTCTTTTGCGAATGAATACACATTCAGCTAGCCATCCCGTGGTCGTTAATCCACGGTCCCAAATTGATTCCTTTCAGTCCTCTTGCGACAGGCAGAATATACTGTGGATGTATTCTACCCCCCCCCCCCCTCCACCTATAGCGAAAGTAAAAGCAATCGGTAGCAATACCAGGCTCAGCTGGAGCCATGCTTACCACACAGAAGATGCGAGCTTATGTGTAGAGAACACTGAAGTACCTGAACCAGCTTGAGAATCGAAGAATATCCAGAGGCCATCTCTGTGAAGATCTCTTGTTTTTGCAATTGGCTTTACGTCGCACCGATACAGATAGGTCTTATTGCGACCAAGGTATAGGAGTGGGAAGGAAGCAGCCTTGGCCTTACCTAAGATACAACGCCAGCATTTGCCTGGTGTGAAAATGGGAAACCACGGGAAACCATCTTGAGGGGTGCCGACAATGGGGTTAGAATGCACTATCACCCGACAGCAAGCTACGCGCCTCTAACCGCACGGCCAACTCGCTCGGTGAAGATCCTTTACAAGCTACCGTCTTCTTTACAACACAAAGGATTTGTTAAGCTCGTTGGCTTTCTGGTAGCCTCTGCCTTACCCGCCGTGGAGGAGAGGATGTGAGTTCAATTCAAGGTTGAGGAGGGTAACCAGGAGACGTAGAGAACAGGAACCAGTCGGGTTGGTCCTAAGAAGAGTCAACTCATCAATCAGTTTAATTAAAATAAATTGAGCCGTATAGAAGTCATCAGCACAAATGCACATGCGCGAGCGACAAAATTGATCTAGGCTAAGAATAAATAAGGATCCTTGAGTAATTAAGTGTAGCACCCAGCGTCCATGGAGAGAATGGGGCAACGTCATACTTGGCAGGATGACAAGCACGCAATTAGCTTAACAACTTTACAATCTAGTACTCAAGAACTGGTAATATGGAGTTGAATATATCTACATATGCAAGACAGTATCGACCTTACATCGATCAAGTACTAAATGCTTCCGAATATAGAATTACGTGTATTTGAGCTGTTTCATTCAGTGCTTGTGAGTTCCTCGATCTTTCTTTCTTTCTTTCTTTCTTTCTTTCTTTCTTTCTTTCTTAATCTGTTTACCCTCCAGGGTTGGATTTTCCCTCGGACTCAGCGAGGGATCCCACCTCTACCGCCTCAAGGGCAGTGTACTGGAGCTTCAGACTCTAGGTCTGGGATACAACTGGCGAGGATGACCAGTACCTCGCCCAGGCGGCCTCATCTGCTATGCTGAACAGGGGCCTTGCGGGGGGGGGGAAGATTGGAAGGGTTAGACAAGGAAGAGGGAAGGAAGCGGCCGTGGGCCTTAATTTAGGTACCCGGCATTTGCCTGGAGGAGAAGTGGGAAACCACGAAAAACCACTTCCAGGATGGCTGAGATGGGAATCGAACCCACCTCTACTCAGTTGACCTCTCGAGGCTGAGTGGACCCCGTTCCAGCCCCCGTACCACTTTTCAAATTTCGTGGCAGAGCCGGGAATCGAACCCGGGTCTCCGGGGGTGGCAGCTAATCACACTAATCACTACACCACAGAGATGGACTCCTCGATCTTCCTGGTCTTTTATTTTCCAGATCAACAGACCCTATACATACAGTGTACTGACGGGCCTCACTTCTCCAATATACCAGAGGCATGGGACACATCCACCAAATAATTCTACAATATAATGATCTAATTTTCAGAAATTAATTTCGACATTGCTGGACCAGGTTATAACAACACAATAAAATGAAGAAATCCATCTGCCTCTGTGGTGTGGTGATTAGTGTGATTAGCTGCCACTCCCGGAGGCCCGGGTTCGATTACCGGCTCTGCCACGAAATTTGAAAAGTGGTACGAGGGCTGGAACGGAGTCTACACAGCCTCGGGAGGTCAACTGAATAGAGGTGGGTTCTATTCCCACCTCAGCCATCCTGGAAGTGGTTTTCCGTGGTTTCCCACTTCTCCTTCAGACAAATGCCGGGATGGTACCTAACTTAAGGCCACGGCCGCTTCCTTCCCTCATTCTTGTCTATCCCTGCCTATCTTCCCATCCCCCACCAAGGCCCCTATTCAGCATAGCAGGTGAGGCCGCCTGGGGCGAGGTACTGGTCATCCTCCCCAGTTGTATCCCCGACCCAATGCCTCACGCTCCAGGACACTGCCCTTGAGACGGTAGAGGTGGGATCCCTCGCTGAGTCCGAGGGAAAAACCAACCATGGAGGGTAAACAGATTAAGAAAGAAAGAAAGAAAGTTAAGAAATTCGTGCATCTTGTGCTAACTAACCCAGTGTTAATTGCCGAGATATCCTCCTCTAGTTTAAGAAGGTTAAAAAGATACAACAATTCATCTATGGGTCAACGTTATCTTAACTTCATCACATTATTGCATCACCAGCTCCTAAATGTGGATATAACATCTGACAAATTCGTCTTAAAGAATGAACTACGACAGAAGATATTGTATACCACAATTACAGGTAAGTATTGGTAGTTTTAAGGGGCTGCCTGGCCGAGGCGGTAAAGGCGTACTCGGTTCGCCCGGAAGGACGTGGGTTCGAATCCCCGTCAGTAAGTCGTAAAATTTAAGAAAAGAGATTTCCACTTCCGGAATTGCATGTGGCCTTGAGGTTCACTCAGCCTACATCAAAAAAGAGTACCAGGTTAGTTCCTGAGGGCAAAGGCGGCCGGGCGTAGAGCTAACCACTCTACCCCATCAAGTGCCTAGGTTACGGATAGTGGAACCCTTTACCTTTCACCACTCCCAGGGCCTTCATGGCCTGTACGGAGATGACTTTGCTTTTTGTCGGTAATTTTATATATATTTTACATAGAAACACTTCCTCAGTCTGGAGGATGATAAAAAGACATAGTATACTTAGTAGCAGCTAAAAGTCTGTAATAAAAAAACAATCTGTTGAATTTTAAAGAAAATCACCGAAGTTGGTTTCTTAAAACACTTCTTGACGATTTCAGGGCAGGAAGTGCAATGCCACTAGATGGAATGTCATGCAGAACTCAACGAATTTTCGACGTATTGTTCCCCTAGCCCTGATCAGCAAGCCTACGACTTGATCCCTTTTTTAGGTTATATTATTCCTTGTAGAATGGAATTGTATGCTCGTATATTCCCTACTAACGCTCAACGTCGTCAAGATGACTCGCGGAGGATTCGAAGCGGACGGTTGGATCGGTTATGTATCCTACATTGTTATCTTTGTAGGCAATTATATTGAGCCTTCGAATGGTTAAATTCACTACCAAACCATCGATCTCTTCATGGACGGTGAATCCAGTTCTTCTGAGGGCCTGAGCGATGGTGGTTCTTATTTGACGATGCCTAGCGGCGTGTAGAGTTTCGCCGTGCTGGCAGGAACTAAGGACGTGTGCAAGTTTTTCGGTCTCATTGAGGCATCACCTACAATGTTCGCTGTCCATGGTCCTTTATGTATTTCTATTTGTGTTGTGCCTTGCTTTTGTTTTTGACTATTTGCTTCTTTGTTTTTAAACAACAATCCTGTAATTTAGAATCATATTCATAAAAATAGCAACCTTACAGTCCTATTTGAAATGACAAGTTAAAAACTAAGTATGAGCGGTCCCCTTCCTAGGAATGTTTTTAACAGATGGTGGTGGTGCTTATTAGTTTAAGAGAAATGCAATTAGAATACCATCCTCTCATAACACTGATCAGAAGGAGAAAGCGGAAGAATTTTTAAATAGTGGTTTAACGTCGCATATTTGACTGGTGTGAAAATAGGAAGCCACGAAAAACCATGTTCAGCAATGCCGACAGTGAAGTTCGAACCCACCATCCCCCGCAGGTAAGCTGACAGCAACGCGACCCGAACCGCGCAGCCAACTCACTGGGTAGAAAAAGCAAGGCAGTGGACCCTTCGCATAGTGAAGAAATCAGCAAGAAAGGGCAGGTGATGAAAGAAGTAAGATTCCCACAACCTCGTAAATCTAATACTATCGGAGTCGAACAAAGACCAAAGGAGGTGATATAGGAGAAATGAATGAGGGGTGGCTGAATTAGCTAGAGGCTTTGTTACCGGGCGAGTTGGCCGTGCGCGTAGAGGCGCGCGGCTGTGAGCTTGCATCCGGGAGATAGTAGGTTCGAATCCCACTATCGGCAGCCCTGAAGATGGTTTTCCGTGGTTTCCCATTTTCACACCAGGCAAATGCTGGGGCTGTACCTTAATTAAGGCCACGGCCGCTTCCTTCCAACTCCTAGGCCTTTCCTATCCCATCGTCGCCATAAGACCTATCTGTGTCGGTGCGACGTAAAGCCCCTAGCAAAAAAAAAAAAAAAAAAAAAAGAGGCTTTGTTACCAATCCACACTTCTTCGGGGAAATGTTTCCACAAAGTGGCTCAGTACTAATGAGGCAGATACAAAGGAGACCTCGAGCTAAATTTGGTAACAGTTCAGGTTACTGATGAACAAATATTAAAGAAAATATGTATGTTTAAACCAGTTTGTGCTATTCCTTTAAATATGGAAAACCATATCATTTATTTTTGTTTCGTTTGTGTTATTTGTTTTTTGCCGCGCCGACACAGATAGGTCTTAAGGCGACGATGGGAGAGGAAAAGGAATGAACGAAAAGGATTTGCCTGGTGTGAAAGTGGTAAACATGTTCAGAGCTGCTGACAGTGGGATTCGAGCTATGTGATCCAAACCGCATAGCCAACTCGCTAGCAGTGAAAGGATTTAAAGGTGCACCACCTTTCATACAGATAGGTCTATATGTGTATTTGGGAACATGAAATGAAGCGATATAAACCAATTTGTTGCACATATGGCATCTTTTTTAAAAATGAGATTACTACCTCTCGCCACCTTTTTCCTTCTATTTCACGCGTCAGCGCCGTTTCTTCCCACTTTTACATACGTTTTTAAAATGATTATACAAAATAGTTTTCTCTTCTTAAACAGAATTTCAAATTTTTGTTTCATCACAAGTTGACAACAGTCAATAAGTAAATATTAAAACATAATTTATGGCAACCGCCAGTAATTCATATCCCAGCAATAATGGCCAACCTGCAGCTCTGAAATTAAATTTAAATTTAAGTAATGATGCTTCAACACTTTAAACTAACAAGGGGGCATTCCCTACTCGTCAATACCGATTTCGCTCAAATTTATCGAACATGAAGGGCTTGGCTAGAAATGAAAGTAACCGAAGTGGGAACTCCAGATGGCCAAGCGTATAGAAAATAAAAGTAAAAATAGAAATATTGACGTGGCTCTCGCAGCGTATAAGCCACGTACGTTAGTGTGCACGCCGAGCAGTAGTTGGTGTGGCGGTAAGAGCTGGGACTTGTAATTCGATGATCGTGGGCTCGACTCCCCGTGTGGAGACTGTTTTTTCTCAATTTTTATATTATTCATTTATTTTAATTTATTTAATTTATTTATATGCAAAAGGCATATAGGTAGTCATTTTAAGGATCACATAATTGTAGAAAATTTGGATTTGCGAACTTTCCCGACGTGTTCAAACAGAAATTCTTATTTTTTCTTTATTGTCTATCTCCTCTCCTTGTGTCATAAACGTGAATAGTCGTTTCGCTGTAAGATTCGTTTTCCACTGAAAAGTGAAGGTTGCTCCTGGCGGCTGTACACAAACAATAGATTCTTGGGGCAGGTAAAAAAAAGTCTGACAATAAAACCCCATTTTTTTTACCTTTTCTGTGCCTTTTGCGTATAAATAAATACAATGAATTATTCACCACTTTGCTTAACTGGAAAATTAATAATATAAAAGTTGAGAGGATAAAAGGCAATCTCCATACGGGGTGTCGAACCCACGACCATCGAATTACAAGTCCGAGCTCTGACCGCTACACCAACAACTGCTCGGCGTGCACGCTAACGTAAGGGGCTTATACGGTGCGAGAGCCGCGTCAACATTTTTATTTTTATTTTTATTTTCTGTACGCTTGGCCTTCTGGAGTTCCCACTTCGGGTACTTTAATCTCTAGCCAAGCCCTGTATATTTTATAAATTTCAGCGAAATCCGTGGTGACGAGTAGGGAATGCCCCCTTGTAAGTTCAGTTAGTTCTGGCATGAATTTAACGGTTCCACCCATCGACTGTGTACTCTCTTGTTGGCTGTGTTAGTGTTTTACAGTTTAACCCTGAGTGCATTTTTTACAACACAAAAACATGCCGAAGGATAATAATAATAATAAGAAGAAGAAGCAGTGATTTAGAGTTTAGTAGAAGTTGATGAATATTAGGGAGAACCTTGATGGATTTGCTAAAGACAAATTTGAATTAAATTTAAAGAACAGTCCAGATGTGGAAACCTTTGCGACTTTGACTGAACTCTCTTTATGAGTACTGACAAAATATGCTCCACCGGCGAGTTGGTCATGCGGTTAGGGGCGCGCGGCTGTGAACTTGCATCCGGGAGATAGTGGGTTCGAATCCCACTGTCGGCAGCCCTGAAGACGGTTTTCCGTGGTTTCCCATTTTCACACCAAGCAAATGCCGGGGCTGTACATTAATTAAGGGCACGGCCGCTTCCTTTCAACTCCTAGGCCTTTCCTATCTCATCGTCCCCGTAAGACCTAACTGTGTCGGTGTAACATAAAGCCACTAGCCCAAAAAGAAAAAAATATGCTCCATTGGTTTCTGTAGATGGCGAATGGCATTTCTCTATACACAAGTATGTGTTCAGCTCAGAGCACCAGCGACTTACCCTGTCAAAAACTTTGAAATGCTATGTGTAATCCAATATAATAAGGAAAGTTCATGTAACTGGTTTAAATCCAAATAACGTGATTTCATCAACAATTTTTCTGCACCTTTTTATATGTATTTTTAGAAACTTTTCTCCCTATTCTGACCGTGCCTTCCACCTTAAAATCCCTTCCCTATTTATGCCATACAGTAAAGTCGTTATAACATCGAAAAATTCAGTGTTTTTGTGATGATTGTTCAGTAGATCATCAGCCCATTTCTGAAGGAGAAATGGTGGCGAGTAAAAGGGCTGGTCATATGAAAGACTTCCTAGCCTTCAGAACCTAATAAGATTGGAGAACAGAGCGAGGGTACAGAGTGTATGATTTTATATACACTCAACTGCACAAAAATTGACAGGGAAATAAATATTTAACGTCATTTCGTAAACTGAGGATAGCCGGTGGTCGAAGGGATGATACTTTGAATCCTGTCACCTACACAATATATTCATCTTATTTCAAATAAGATTGTGAAAGAAAGTCACCTTCTGCGACGGTCAATTTTTGTGCGGATGAGTGTACATATTGTCATGCCTACCAAACAATGTTCCAGGGATATTACACATGGAGAATACGTAACAAGCATCCTGTGAGCAGGAAGCACACGTCTTCTCATATTAATACTAGTCAATGCTGGTTAATAATAATAATAATAATAATAATAATAATAATAATAATAATAATAATAATAATAATAATAATCATCATCATCATCATCTGTTTACCCTCCAGGTTCGGTTTTCCCTCGGACTTAGCGAGGGATCCCACCTCTACCGCCTCAAGGGCAGTGTCCTGGAGCTTCAGACTCTTGGTCGGGGGATACAACTGGGGAGTATGACCAGTACCTCGCCCAGGCTGCCTCACCTGCTATGCTGAACAGGGGCATTGTGGAGGGATGGGAAGATTGGAAGGGATAGGCAAGGAAGAGGAAAGGAAGCGGCCGTGGCCTTAAGTTAGGTACCATCCCGGCATTCGCCTGGAGGAGAAGTGGGAAACCACGGAAAACCACTTCCAGGATGGCTGAGGCGGGAATCGAACCCACCTCTATTCAGTTGACCTCCCGAGGCTGAGTGGACCCCGTTCCAGCCCTCGTACCACTTTTCAAATTTCGTGGTAGAGCCGGGAATCGAACCCGGGCCTCCGGGGGTGGCATCTAATCACGCTAACCACTACACTACAGAGGCGGAAAATAATAATAATAATAATAATAATAATAATAATAATAATAATAATAATAATAATAATAATAATAATAATAATAATAATAATAATAATAATAATAATAAATTATATTTGTTCGTGCCGTCGACCTCTGTAGCTCTTTTGCCACTACTTAAACCATATGATATAAACTGAGTGTAAGTGAAATTGCGGAAGTGTAGAGTGCTGAATTTGAGGAAAGGAACGTTAAGGACGACACAAACACCAAGTCCCCAGGCCGGGATATCAATCATTACAATTTAAAATCCCTGACCCGGCCGGGAATCGAATTCGGGGCCGCCGGGTGACAGGGCGGACGCATTGCCCCCTACACCGCGGAGCCCTACAATAATAATAATAATAATAATAATAATAATAATAATAATAATAATAATAATAATAATAATAATATTGTGTACGTGGTGTAGTGGTTAGTGTGATTAGCTGCCAACCTTAGAGGTTTGGGTTCGATTCCCGGCTCTGCCACGAAATTTGAAATGTGGTATGAGGGCTGCAACGGGGTCCACTCAGTCTCGGGAGGTTTAGTATATGTGGGTTCGATTCCCACCTCGGCCATCCTTGAAGTGGTTTTCCGTGGTTTCCCACTTGTCCTCCAGGCAAATGCCGGTATAGTGCCTAACTTAAGGCCACGGCCTGACAGTCTATTCCTTCCTTGTCTATTCCTTCCGAACTTCCCATCCTCCTACAAGGTCCCTGTTCAGCACAGCGGTTGATGCTGCCTGGGCGAGGTACTGGTCCTCCTCCCAATTGTATTCCCGACCCAATGTTTCGCGGTCCAGGACACTGCCCTTGAGGTGGTAGAGGTGGGATCCCTCCTTGGCTCCGAGGGAAAAACCAACCCTGGAGGGTAAACAGATTAAGAAAGAAAGAATAATACTAATCACTTTTTTTAGGTTGTTTTTTTTTTTTTTTTTTTTTTACCATGTAGGAGCTATTACAACTTCCACACTTTAACATACACTCCAACATATCCTCGTCGTCACCATCGTCCTCACCTTTCTCTCACAAAAGTTTGTTGTTGTTGTTGTTGTTGTTGTTGCGAAAGTGTCCAACGGTCTGGCCAGTCATTATCAGAGCCTATTTCAACGTAACTTAAAAGCTCATTAGTCTGTCGAACACACAGGTGAAATATAAATACTATACGCCACCATACCTGTAAAAAATACATTATTAAACATAGATTGATATGTTTCGTTCTTAATAGAACACCATCACCGGGCGAGTTGGCTGTGCGGTTAGGGGAGCGCAGCTGTGAGCTCGCATCCGAGAGATAGTGGGTTCGAACCCCACTGTCGGCAGCCCTGAAGATGGTTTTCCGTGGATTTTCACACCAGGCAAATGCCCACTTCCTTCCCATTCCTAAGCCTTTCCTATCCCATCGTCGTCTTAAGACGGTGCGACGTAAAGAAAATAGCAAAATTTAATTTAAATTATTTGTGTCTTTTTCTTTATAAGTGAAGTACACTGCTATGCACAATTCTATGAAAATGTCCTCAATAATTAACCAGCCGTAGGATTAACCGGCTGACCCGGTGAGTAAATGTCGCTACCGGATCTCCACGGCCGCAAACGCTCTCACTGCCTTCTACTCCACCCTGTTCGGGGGTACCATTTTTAGTCAGTTTATAAGTCTAATATGTTTCAAAATATTGTCTGACACATTGCTGTATGCTCAGCGTAAAGACATTCGAGTCTGAGTGTCTGGGGTCCGATTCCTGGCTATGTACGGGATTTTTAACTCCATCTGGTTATTTCCTTTGACTCTGTGATTGGGTATTTGTGCCAACATATTCATCTTCATACACATGCAACACACCGTACTACCAACAACCACAGAAACACGAAATAGTGAATGCATCCCTCTGCATTGGTTTGGCGACGCGAAGGGCATTCATGTGCAAAACTGAACCAAATCTCTATCAAGTGCTCACCCCAGTAAATTGGAAAATAGGCAGGAAAAAGAAAATACTTCTAAATATGATTTAAAGCAACTTAACTTAAACTATAGTACCGGCAGATAGCGGGTTCGAACCCCACCGTCGGCAGCCCTGAATATGGTTTTCCGTGGTTTCCTATTTTCACACCAGGCAAAAGCTGGGACTGTATATCAATGCAGGTCACGGCCGATACCTTCCCACTCCTATCCCATCGTCGCCATAAGACCTATCTGTGTCGATGAGACGGAAAAAAAGCAACTTGTAATAAAGAACAAAAAACTATAGTACTATAAATTTCTGGATAGGCCCTCTATTTTAATATTGTCGGTTTAACCGGTCATTTCATTATTCGACAATGGTCCAGTTCCAATGATGAGAACCATGTGTCAAAAAGAAACTTGCGGAAAATGAGCGACAAGCATATGACGAAAATGATGCGTACTAAATGACAAACATATCTTTTGAAGTAGTGGATATAATGATTAAACTCCTTCACTTGACTATAGGTAAGGTAAGGTAAGGGTTGTTCCGCCCGAAGGCAGGTCCGAACCTCCGCAGAGGTGCTCCTGAGCCGGAGTTTACGTGCGGTAGGGTGGGCAGTTCCTTTCCGCTCCTCCATTCCCTTATCCCCACCAACAGCGCGTGGCAACCCATCCAACTCCTGACCACGCCCAATGTTGCTTAACTTCGGAGATCTCACGGGATCCGGTGTTTCAACACGGCTACGGCCGTTGGCACTTGACTATAGAGGGAAGCATTTTTCATAAGTAAAATAATTTATATACAGTACATTGAAAACTGCATTTGTAGGCCTATGTCCCATTAAGTTTTACTTTCTTTCTTAAGTACTATTAAGAAGGAAAATGAAAATCAGACATTTGACAATGAATGAATATTTCGCACCCCCACAAGAATAGTGGCTCAACTCAAAAAATGGATCTTTTTAGTCATGTGACATGTATCATATGCAAAAATAATCACTCTTCCGATCTCGAAAACAGCCATAAGTGTAAATCCTTTGTTTCTCGCGAAAAATCACAAATGCCGACGTACCGCTTCATCGTACTGAACATTGTCAGTCAAGAATATTGAGACTTCTAAGATGTGATTTATTTCAACTCTGTGGTGCAAAATATCAACATCATCATCTGTTTACCCTCCTGGTTCGGTTTTTCCCTCGGTCTTAGCGAGGGATCCCACCTCTGCCGCCGCAAGAGCAGTGTCCTGGAGCTTCAGACTCTTGGTTGGGGGATACAACTGGGGAGTATGACCAGTACTTCGCCCAGGCGGCCTCACCTGCTATGCTGAACAGGGGCCTTGTGGAGGGATGGGAAGATTGGAAGGGATAGTCAAGGAAGAGGGAAGGAAGCGGCCGTGGCCTTAAGTTAGGTACCATCCCGGCATTCGCCTGGAGGAGAAGTGGGAAACCACGGAAAACCACTTCCAGGATGGCTGAGGTGTGAATCGAACCCACCTCTACTCAGTTGACCTCCCGAGGCTGAGTGGACCCCTTTCCAGCCCTCGTACCACTTTTCAAATTTCGTGGCAGAGCCGGGAATCGAACCCGGGCCTCCGGGGGTGGTAGCTAATCACGCTAACCACTACACCACAGAGGCGGACGGTGCAAAATATGCTGAATTTTATCACGTAGAAATAGTGTGATAAAATATTATCCTTGGTTTGACATGGTGCTCTAAAACTTTTAAACTTGTTTTCTCGGAAACATTAATTTTGAGTTGTGTCACTATTCTTGAGGAGGTGCGATTTCAGGAGTCCGACTACTTGGCTGCCTTAGGTTCAAAGTGTCCCGGGTTCGATTCCCGATCGGGTCGTGGATTTTAATAGCGCCTGGTTAATCTTCATGGCTCGGAGTGTGGGTGTTTGCGTTTGTCCCAACATATTCAGACGGCACATCACACTACCAACCACCACAGGAACACGCAATAGTGAATATACCTCTCGACATAGGGTTGGCATCAGGAAGGTCATCCGTCCGTAAAACAAGACCTGATCCATGTGTAAGACACAGTTCACTCCCACGATCTCACAGGGGTGGGAAAAGAAGAAGAAGAAGAAGAAGAAAGGATCTTTCTGTATGGGAAATACTTATTCGGTTATTGTCGAGATTGAGAGAATGTCGATCATGTTAGCGTTTTTGGTTGAATGCTATGGTGAGAAGAGTGCTGCTTTGCTTGTGAGGAATAATCAGCTGTTCATAGCAGAGCAGAGTTATGTTTTAAATTCTTAGGATGTGGGGTCGTGATGATTGGCTGCTGGTCTCCCACTTCGCCTACATTCCTTCCATCTAAATGTTTCCTCACTCCTAACATAACTTCTAATTAAACCGATGAATTGTCGTCATTCATTCTCTTTGTACGCGCTCGCTCCGTCATCCTTATGAGTTCTTTTCATTTATCTTGAGCCTACAGTATGTTTTTTTTTACAGGTCTATTAATGTTATTTTCTCTTCCATATAAGGGGACCTTGATACGATGTGCGTTGTAATTAAACACGCAAATATATAGATTAATGTGTGTGTGTGCATTCCTGGAGACCGAGCTCGATAGCTGCAGTCGCTTAAGTGCGGCCAGTATCCAGTATTCGGGAGATAGTAGGTTCGAACCCAACTGTCGGCAGCCCTGAAGATGGTTTTCCGTGGTTTCCCATTTTCACACCAGGCAAATGCCAGGGCTGTACCTTAATTAAGGCCACGGCTGCTTCCTTCCCACTCCTAGCCCTTCCCTGTCCTCTCGTCGCCGTAAGACCTGTCTGTGTCGGTGCGACGTAAAGAAAAAAAAACCTAGCAATCCTGGGGAAGATGATTTTACGTACACATATTATATACTGACTGAGCAAATATCATGGGATAGCGGAGCACTGATGCGCAAGTGTGTTGTCTGCGCACCACACACCCCCCTGTGCCAGCGACAGTTGTATAGGAGACCTTGTGAGCAGTGGCTGTGCATGTGACAGGTGTAACATGGAACGTCGTCGTGAGCTGACACCGTTCGAACGGGGTATGGTGGTCGGTGCCCGCCGGATGGGAAGTGCGATTTCGGAAGTGGTGCGGGAATTCGGCTTTACATCATCAACCGTGTCTAGGGTGTATCGTGAATGGTTGAATGCAGGTGTCACCGTCCACAACAGACGAACGACCTGCCGTCCAGCCACCCTCGATGACCGTGACCGGCGACATCTGAGACGGATTGTCAATAGTGACAGACGGGCAACCGTGCAACAAATCACGGCTCAGTTCAACACAGGCCGTGCTAGACACGCCTCCCAGTGGACAATCCGTAGGAACATGGGTTCTATCGGATATGGGAGCCGGCATCGCACACGGGTGCCACTGTTAACCCAACGTCATCGGGCACAACGACGCGCATTTGTCGCCAGTCACCAGGGATGGACACTGGAACAATGGCGTAACGCGATATAGTCGGACGAATCACGATTTCAACTGCACCATGCCGATGGGAGGCACCGTGTATGGCGCAGACCACATGAAGCGATGGATCCCGCCTGCCTCGAAGGTGTGGTCCAGGGCGCTGGTGTCTCTGTTATGGTCTGGGGTGCATTTTCCTGGTATGGAATGGGCCCCCTAGTTGTTTTGGAAGAGACTTTGAATGGTACGCGGTATGCTGAGCTGCTCGGAGACCATCTCCACCCATTTTTGGCCTTCCAGCGCCCAGGCGGTTCTGCGGTATTTCAAGATGATAACGCACCGCCACATCGCTCTCACGTTGCACGGGAATGGTTCCAGGAGCATGCAGCGGAGGTTCAACGACTGCCATGGCCACCTAGAAGCCTCGATATGAACCCAATCGAGCATATCTGGGATGTCCTAGAACGCAGGCTCCGTGCCATGGATCCTGCACCCACGAACAGACCAGCTTTGGCGGCCGCTCTGCAAACGATTTGGTGTCAGCTGCGTCCAGAGGACTACCAGGGACTTGTCGACTCACTTCCACGGCGTCTCACCGCAGTTCGCAGGCCCAGAGGAGGCCCCACACGCTATTAGGTGACTATCCCATGACATTTGCTAAGTCAGTGTATTTTGACTATGAAAGTGTGTCTCTCAGGAAGACATGTTAATTAACACAGGATCGTAGGTCCTCCGATGCAATATCATATGGTTTCATTGTATGAGTTGCGTATTAACTCGACGTGAAGTTATATGTCACCCGGCGAGTTGGCCGTGCAGTGAGGAGCGTGCGGCTGTGAGCTTGCACCCGGGAGATAGTCGGTTCGAATCCCACTATCGGCAGTCCTGAAGATGGTTTTCCGTGGTTTCCCATTTTCACACCAGGCAAATGCTGGGGATGCACCTTAATTAAGGCGACGGCCGCTGCCTTCCAACTCCTAGGCCTTTACTATCCCATTGTCGCCATAAGAGCTATCTGAGTCAGTGCGTCGTAAAACAACAGCAACAGAAAATAATTATATGTCTCCTTACTGAGCTCGATAGCTGCAATCTCTTAAGTGCGGCCAGTATCCAGTATTCGGGAGATAATGGTTTCGAACCCCACTGTCGGCAGACCTGAAGATGGATTCCCGTTGTTTCCCATTTCCACATCAGGCAAATGCTGGGGATGCACCTTAATTGAGGCCACGGCTGCCCAGTTACTTGTAGTCGGCACTACATGTCCCAATTTCACGTTCGGGTGCCCTTCCTGAGTCCAATCCTATGTAGAATTATATTTTGTGTTTCTTTCTCTTTTGTTTTCGCTAGTTGTTTTACGTCGCACCGACACAGATAGGTCTTACGGCGACGATGGGACAGGAAAGGGCTAGGAGTGTGAAGGAAGCGGCCGTGGCCTTAATTAAGGTACAGCCCCAGCATTTGCCTGGTGTGAAAGTGGGAAATCACAGATAACCATTTTCAGGGCTGCCGACAGTGGGGCTCGAACTATCTCCCGAATACTGGATACTGGCCGCACTTAAGGGACTGCAGCTATCGAGCTCGGTATTCGTGTTTCTATAGTAGTAGTTATTTTTATATACATGAAAAGGTGTGTATTGAGGCAAAACAATCACCCAGTCCCCCAGACAGAGGAATTAACCAGACGGGGTGAAAGTTCTCGATCTGGACGGGAATCGACCTGGTACCATCTGAACCGAAGGACGCTACGCTCATCATTCAGCCAACGGGCCAGACACAAAACGTTAGATGGGTACGGACATGTAAGCAGGTGATGCAAACGAATATCAAAACATTTTTTTTCATATAGAACACGCCAAAGTAATATTTTGCCCAACACATGGAAAGCAATCGTTCTTAGGATGAATATTTTCCGTGATTTCCCATTTTCACACCAGGCAAATGCTGGGGCTGTACCTTAATTACGGCCACTGCCGCTTCCTTCCCACTCCTACCCCATTCCTGTCCCATCGTCGCCATAAAACCTGTCTGTGTTGGTGTGACGTAAAACAAATGGAAAATATGAAGTCTTTAAGCATGAACATGCTTTAAAGGACACGGTGACGAGGTAAAGGCAAATGACATTTTTTAAACAGCAATTGAACACATGACAATCAGGTGATCACTCAAGTTCTTGTGATACATTTAGCATTAGTGCGTGCTGATGTTCCTTTGTGGAAACTGGTGTGCAGTGAAAGCTGGCAGCAAGTCATTTCTCCTGAACAAAGTTTGTAATAACATTATCTGACCTTTCATCACGTCACCAAGAGTGTACTACGGTATCCTGTAGATGAAATATGCCGTTTACCCCGCTCTTCTACGTTAATGAGCGCCCAAGTTAGCGCACGTTTATCCTTCATGGGGTTCGAGGCGCGCGCTGCCAGCCCCATGCGCTAGACTCCAGTTACTCACGGTAAACGAGTCATACTTTGCCTGCAAGTGAAAAGCGCCCTCAGTCAGGCGCGACAGAGAAGAACATACCCACGCTCAGAGCACAGGGCTAAGTAGGTCAAAAACATTGCATTCAACTCTGGAAAATATTATTCGTTCGCTCTTTCAAGAACAAAATTAACGTAATTCGTATAATACAAGGCAGATTTCCATGACGCGACGTTCATTTGAAGCAACGCATTTTATAGTAATTTTTGACACAAAGAAGTCATTTACATTATTATAATGAGATCATATACGCAGCAAATGGACACGCTAACAGTGGCACACCATCTGGAGAAAGTTGTCAGCGAGAACGAAGCCACAAGATTCCCGAGTCACAAGCCCCTCCTCCACTGGGCTACCAAAGGGCACTTTCAAGATGATAGCAAAATTCGCGAAGCGATCAAGATGGGAATCGATCAGTGGAAACTCGGGTAATCAAGCTTTAATTTGATACCTTAACGGATCCTGGGAACTACGGGCTAACGGAGCGATTTTTGCAAGTAGGAGGAGCCTTATCCTCTCCCTCGAGTCTCACAAGATTTCATTATAAAAAGGGGATGTAAACCCAGGCAAGCATCATACTTCGATTCTACCAGTTACACTGTGAGGTGGTACGTGGAGTGACTGACTCTTCAGTAGTAGTTTTCTTTGATACAGTGCTAAGAAGTGTGACCAGTCAGTAATTATTTAAATGATGTCTACAAAGTTAAAATACTCTCACTGATATCATTGTTTAACAGTGGGTGTGAAGGTTTGTAGATATTAACAGAGTACGGCATTTAATCCTAACTATGACGATTAGGTAATATGCGAGATGCTTGAGTAAATCATAAGTTGAGTAAAGAGAACGTAAATCGAACGCTAGTAGGCTGTGCGATCGTGTAACTAAATTCACGAACATATCAATGCAAAAGGAATAGCACGGGAGCTCGAATAACTGTGTAGTGATGAATAGCCAGTTGTTAGGAGAAAGTGCGGCTCAGTGACGATGTACAAACTCAAGGTGATATCGGCTAAAATAACCCCAAGCGTAGTAGCTAATCTGTGCTCCCATATAAACTAGTGCCGAATAAGGCCGAGTTAAACCACGTTTGTAATGATAGCCTCAGACACCTAAGGACAGTGAAAGTAAGAACGTGTGTAATTAGGGGCCTAAACTGCCGACAGTGGATTAGACAGGCAATGAGGAAAAGCAGCGGGCTACAGGACAATACCGATGCTTGATTGGAGAGCTCGAGTTAATGAGTCTTTCTGATCGTAGTAATTATAATGTGTTGCCACTTATCACAATTATAATTAAGTCAGATTCCCTCATTGTGTTGTGTGTCAGTGACGTCATTCTCCGAGGAAGAAGATGACCGATGTACAGAAGGCCTGTACCCAGTCAAGACGCCGTCGAACATCGAGAACTTCCCACATTGTACGTGAAATCAAGTCATCATGCCATCGATCCAGCTGCAGCCGAACACAGGACTTCATGTTGCTGATGTAGTCTCAATGTGCGGCTAAACTACTATATGTGCCTTCTTGGGTGAGCTGCGGGTGTGATCCAGACAGATGAGTACCACAAAAATATTTGAAAGTCTATTTTCCTGTAAAGATGTAAATATCGTAACGTGTGCTAATTCTTTAGAAATGTAGGGTAGGATTTCGTTGTTCTTAAAGGGATGGTAATTGTTACTTGATAGGGTTTGTATTGATTTTTCTTCACGGTCGGAGAACCGTATTTTCTTTATTTTACCATGGGAACTAGTGCATGATATTTTTAAGGCACTAGATTTGATTCATTGTAAAGAATTATGGGAATTAAAGGGATTTTTAATATTCATGTAAAATCACTCCATGTATCATCGGTAATAACTAATATGAGTCATCCAGAAATTTTAAAGATCTTTGTATTTAATGCTTCGCGTAAAATGTTAGGTAATCCCCCTGTATGAATTAAAAGTGGTGAGTAAGGAACCACGATGTGACAAGTGAGGGGTGATATGTTTGTGTTTTACCTAGATCGCCAGTGTCAACATATTTTGTCCCGAGTGATAGGGCTCTTTCTTCTATAAAAAGTATGTATTGGGTATGCTGAGAGGTGGGGCCGAGCTTTGCAAGCGGACAAATGGATATAATTAAATGCGGTGTTGATGAAATATGTGCGATGTTGTTTATTCCGCGCCAATGATATAAATTAGGCTAAAGGAAAGCCGATGTGTTTATTTGATGCGAATGACATCCAAAGAAAGTGATGAGATTTAAAGCAAAGCGTCGAGATGGCCAGTTAACGGGACCAACTTAGTTCCCATGTGTTGAAACTGAGAGTGAAAGGCGAGGAAAATGCAAACAGCTGGCTGGTGGGATTTAAAATAGGGCCAGGTATGGAGGGGTGTGGAATAATGTCACCGCAGTGTGAGGAACGTGTTGCTAAAAGGCTCATTTCCTTCTCCGGTATCGATATTACATACAACCAGTCAGAAATTAACACCGTTGGGTAGACTTACAATTCTAAAAAATGAGAGAACTCCCCCTTTTTTAAATGTAATTTAAAACGTCTAGGGATTTCCGAGAGCGGAATTCACACACCACAATTGTCACAGGACATGAGTTCATGTCTCAGCAGCACCAGAGGCAGTTGTGCCCACTGCCGCCGACTACGGACGGATCCTACCGTCCATGATCTATATTGCGAAGGTCAAGTGTATTTGATGTCATTTATTACAGGAGTGATATTTATTTGAATATTGTGTTGATCTTTGGGTTCGTTAAATATGTGTCCTTACAGGGGCCATCGTTGTATAAATGTCCAAGTCGTGTGACATCCCATTGGAACATACGATATGTAATATTTGCTCATTTGTGAGATAGCGAGATAGGTTTTTCTAATAAGTGATACGACTTTCAGATATTTTAAACAAGCTCATATATAAAAACATGTCTATCACCTGGTTCATTCGACAGCTAATGTTTAATACTCGCCGATAGGACGGCGATTTGTTAATTGAATATATAATTTAATAGTGTAAACAAGGCGAGCTAAATACAAGATACGCCATCATTCAATTATTTCTGTGTACAACGGCACAAGTGTAGAAAGTGTTTTTAATATTTTTAGAGTGAAATGCGGATCTAGAGAAAGGACTAGAAAGGACAAGAAAGGACATTTATATCCTCAAAAGAATTGCAGTGTTTAATTTATGTGTTTAATATGGTGGCATATCCGTGTAAATAATATTCATATGCTTTCTCAGGCATTAAAATTGTGTGAAACAAATATAATTCATTCTTCTCATTTCATAGGTAAATAGTATTCATCTCATAGTTAAGGTTCCCCTACTGTATATATAGTTTACTGCCCTTTCGGACGTTCTACTTGACCCGTATTCTCTACCGATGCAGCAAGCGTGTTATTGCAGTAGGGGAGATGAGATTTCGACGCCGGGCTTTGTTCCAAGATCTCATCCTAGGTACTCCATTCCAATATCATGTTGCAGGACTGTTATAATCTAATTGATGTACTGATACCACTAAAAGGGTACAATATACAAGTTTTCATCGACATTGCAATATAAAAGGACTAGCTAGGACTGAGAAGATAGCAAAGAGCTCAATATCCGAACTGGTAAAGACGTGCTCGGCTCACCCGGAACGCCCTGGATTCGTTTTCCCGTCAGACAATTATTGAAAAATGTAGAAACGAGATATCCATTTCTGGAGTGGCCCATGGCCCTAAAAATCATTCAAGTCTACTCCAAAAATGAGTACATGTTATTTTCTAGGGGCCAAGGCGGTAGGGTGAAGAGCTAACCACTCTATCGCACTTCCTGCTGGTTACTCCTCCATGGGCTTTCATGGCCTGTTTGGAGATGGAGTTACTGTGCTTGCTGGGAAGGCAACGGCGTGATGTTAATCAAGGCGCACTTTGTCATTTCCGAATGCAAATGTATCCAACTATCTCTGTACTAAATTACACATCATTCTACGGTTATAAATGATTTCAATCATGTCAGAAAAAGTAATTTACGTTTTCTCATGCTGGTTACTGAACTGAATAGCAATGGCTTAGAATAAAACTCTTGAATATTTAAGAACTGTCTTGCAGTTTAATTTAGATTAGATGTATATTGTCCGTCAATAATAAGGCAATTAGTCCCTTTTTTTTCCATCTAACCAAAAAAATGTATTTCACCTACATATACCAGTACAAAGTAGCCTCCATGGCTCAGGTGGCAGCGCACTGACCTCTCACCGCTGTGTTCCGTGGTTCAAATCCCGGTCACTCCATGTGAGATTTGTGCTGGACAAAGCGGAGGTCAGACAGGTTTTTCTCCGGGTACTCCGGTTTTCCCTATCATCTTTCATTCCAGCAACACTCTCCATTAACATTTCATCTGTCCGTCATTAATCATTGCCCCAGAGGAGTGCGACAGGCTTCGGCAGCCGGCACAATTCCTATTCTCGCCGCTAGTGAGGGCTTCATTCCTTCCATTTCCGACCCGGTCGAATGACTGGAAACAGGCTGTGGATTTTCACTTTCATACCAGTACAAGATTTAAGGCAACACAACTGATACATCTTGCAACTATTATTATTATTATTATTATTATTATTATTATTATTATTATTATTATTATTATTATTATTATTATTATTATTATTATTATTATTATTATTATTATTGAATATACAAAGCAGTTTGGAATCCTATTTTACAAAGTATACTAGGGTTGTAGTTAAAATACATATTCAATTTTACAATGAAAAATAATTCATGTATCTAATCGACGGAAAATGAAGTGGATGAAGTTAATAAAATATTTGTAACAGCACGGCTTCTTAAACAAATGATACAGGGGTTTTGAAAATGCAATGTTGCAATAATTCAAATGAGAGTTCAAGTCATGCCTTCTTCTTTCAAATGCAGCACATTCAAAGAATAGGTGATCCACTGTTTGTGAGGATCCGCAACCACACACGTAGCCATCAGGACGATTGATTCTGAATCGATGAAAATAGTAACCAAATTTGCCATGACCAGTCAAAAATTGAGTAATTTCAAAGCTTGGCACCAACACGTTACTTTGTAGACGGTTGAAAACCTCAGGGAAGAATATTTTTCTGGTAACTTGGCCTCTAGTGCAAGAAGTCCAAATGTTGTTCCATTGATGGATTACGTGCTTCTTTATGATTTTTTTGAATGCCTTTGCTGGCAGGACCTAGTGTTTACAGTGCACTATGTCTTCTGGTATAGGCTAGAGCAATTTTGTTACTTTCATAGATCTGTCTCTGTCTTATCCTTGGCTTTGACAATATGAAAGTCACTGAGGTATGAGCGATGCTAGTAATGCCAATCCTTATGCAGCCAGTCCCTGCTATGAATGGTATGAAAATGTTGTCCATAGGGTCGGTTGGTGCATGCATTTCGGTGGGCTTGGCAGACTGATATGTAATAGCAACTTTGGCTCGGTGAGGAAAGCAACGGGAAACTACCTCACTCTTCATTTCCCTAGTACGCCTCTTTAGTAATGCCTAGGCCATCTATGACAGCTGATGGCAGAGCTGTTGAGGACCCCACCAGCGGCATCGCTGACGGACTGAACATACATACAGCGTAGCTAGGTGACGTTTTGTCATAAGAAATTTCCAAATTAGATGTAGCCGCTGCTTTCGCCAGTAGAACAGCCTTCTCGTTTCCAGATATTCCACAATGACTACTAAAATACAGCAATAATAATAATAATAATAATAATAATAATAATAATAATAATAATAATAATAAGTGAGCCCAACCCTTGTACTGTTTCTCTACGGGGTCGGGTATGAAACGAAACAAATCTTCGTAGCGAGTTTTTACGACCGAATGCCCTTCCTTATGTCAACAGAGGAATTAATGAGATGAAATGAACGACTTGATATAGTGGTGATTATTATTATTATTATTATTATTATTATTATTATTATTATTATTATTATTATTATTATTATTATTATTATTGTACCGGGAGGTACACCTCCACTCCGCTAATTTAAAATGTGCGCCAGTTGAAACTCCTCTGCTGGAGGAAGTCTGAACTTTATCTACGCTATTAATTCTTTACCTTCTCAGAAGATGTCACCACGTGGAAAATTTTGAGTTTTTGAACTGTGTCATTTTTGATGTGTTTTTGTTTCGCTTGAAGTAAGAAGTGTGAACTTTCTCTTCTAGAGGACACTACTGAAGATCAACAATAGTGCACCCTAGTGCGGAGTCAAAGAACTATTTTGTTGGAGAAATTTTTATTTCAAATGTTTGTTTCTTGATAAATTTCTTTCTGTTATTGTTTAAGTTGGCTGTATACCCCTCTTTTCCCCCTTGTTTTAGATTTATCCAGTCCCGAATTTCTTTTAGTAATTTCCGACCAATCCGATGTATCTTCCCCCATCTTGGATATGTTTCTGTACCCTAGCCAATAAAGTAATTGTGGGCGGGTGTTTTCATTCCCCTAACGCCTAGAAACTTCCGCGAGAGGATTTAAACTGCTGAGTTTAGGGTCTCCGGGCCACTTCTGTTCCATCTTTCAGTGTATAAAGTACATAGCAGGAGGCGGGAAGCGCCTCTTTCCTCGGCAGCGGTCATCAATAAGGTAATGGCCGATTAATAAATTCTTTCTTTGCTAGCTCAGCAGTTTAACTCTCGGGGCGGGTGCGAAGCGTTCCACCATGTAACCTTTTCCTAAAATGTAACAATCTTTCTTCTATTCTCTTTTAAGCTACCTTCTGGGATAGAGAGTGCTAACCCTCTCGAGCTCCCACTCTTATTGTTTTGAGGTGAACTTATTTTCTCAACCTATTCTTCGTTAATGTAAAACAAATTGCTCTTTTCTAAAGTCACCTCGGTAGTATGGGATTAGCCCTTGCATTAGTGGCCTAGAGCCAGATTGGGTTTTTTTAAAAACAAGTGTATTAGGAGTGCAGATTGCCTCCTCTCAAATTGTTATTTTAGAGGTCATGTAATTGCCCCTTTTCATTTAATAGACCTCAGTAGGTTGGGTATTGTACCCCTGTGTCTATGTCCAGTGAAGACAACTTGAAGGTGGAGTTTGGTGTGGCCTGGGAGAGGCTTAAATTTTGAGAGCGAGTGGCTCTTTTGAAAATTAAGTGTTGTATGCCTCGTGGAGGCTTTTCTGTGTAATTTGGAGCAAGGGCTCCTAGGTATGAATGGGGTTTTCTGCCCCTCTGTTAAAACTCGTGTTTGGGGTAAAACTGAGCTGATTGCCCAAGCTGTGTAAAATCAGGGCGCGAAGCCCAATTCCTGTAAATATTGTAACTACCCTTTCTGACTTGCTACTTTGTACCTGCCATGCTTGTTATTTCTTGTTTTTGAAAAGAAAATATAACCTTGTTAAATTTTAAATTAATTTTGCTTTCGTAGCTGGAGACCTATTCACACCCGCACCTTCTTTCACCTCTACCTACCACGGAAAAACTCCGTAACAAGTGGTAGCAGAGCGTGGTTGAATGGGTCTCAATTTAGCCCCTTTTGACGGCTAAACATTGTTTGTTCCGAACTCTAACTATTTTCCCAGTTGCTGGAATTTTTTGAGTTTTTCAAAATTGTTCTGTCACCATGCCCGGCCCTCGCGATGTTCTCCATCTTAACTATTTGCGCAAGGAGGAGTTGATCTATGAATTGACTATTAGAAATGTACAATCTGGAGGCACGGTTGCAGTAGACACAAACAAGCTTAGAGAGTCCCTAGATTTGCCCATTTCCATCCCCAATTTGGGAGAGAAAGAAATTGACGACTCTCTTTCCACGATCACGGAGAATATTACTGGGCTAGCTTCTGTAGTTAGTTTTTTTGATGAAAATGATCCTTCTCCTAATCAAATTAAGCGTGTGCAAGCTAGGCTATATCATTTTTCGAATAGGGTTAACGATCTGTTGTCTCTAAAGTTGAATGACGTTCAGAAGAAGGAAGCTAGTACGCTGCTTGAAAATATGTCTGAATTATCTAGCAAGGTCACTTAATTGTTAACAGGGGAGGTTCCTCCCAAAAGCGATCTACCCACCACAGTGAATGCAGGTAGTGAGGAAGCGCCTCCCAAGGGAGAAGTTAATAGGATAACCGTTGCTGCTCAAACTATCCCTGCCCCATTGGACAACGAATCTGAACGTCGTGCATCATTGAGTAACATCCGTTCTGAATTACCTTCCTTGCCATTGAAACCTTTACCTACTATGTCACCCGGGTTTAGCAGCTTGCCTCATCCATTGGCAATGTTGCTCAGAGGCATCTCTAGGTTTTCCGTTAATACCACCAGTGATGTAATTTCATTTTTAAGATTTCTAGTTGAATTTCAGGATCATGCCCTTGTGTTTTCTCTTTCTCCATGTCAAATTTTGCAAATTATCTATCCGTATGCTATTGGTATTCTCTCAGATAAAATCGTAAGAGCCATTGCCGAGCAATCATCTATTGAGGATTTCCATGCCCATTTGCTAGCTAACTTCATCCCGGCTAGGGCCAGGTCCTCCCTTATTCAGAAGTACTATTACCGTGTACAACGCTTGGATGAAAACTTGGCTGATTTCATACAGGACATTAAGTTTTATACTAGGGTGTTTGCTCTTCATTTCCCTGAGGATCAGATTGTACAAGCTATTGTGGAAGGGATTTCACCACCCTACAGGTCATAATTGTGTTTCGCGGCGTGCCCGCAAACTTTCTCTGAACTTGAAGCATTGGCCGTCTCAGCGGAAGGAGTTAGATACGCCGATTCTTTGCGTGTCGCGAACGAACCCCCGCCTTCCTTTAGTAATACTCGGCCTCCACCTCGCCGACCAGTCAATCCCCGTAAATGTTATGCTTGCGGGTCGCCTGACCATCTGCGCAACAAGTGTCCACTGATCAAGTCAAGTGGGACAAGGAATGGAGCCGGGTCATCACAAGGCTGTTTTAAATGTGGGGCTTTCTCACATATCGCCAAGAATTGTCCCAATTCGAATAGCACCCCCTCCTGCTCAACTTCTGGTGCAAATTCCACCTATGCCAATAATAAAAAGTGACTAGTGGCTTCGGCTGAGTCGACTAATCCATCTTCCCGAGACTCAGCCCCTGGTAAACAGGTTGTAAATTCAGGGAACGAGCAATTTTCAAATTCATCTTTTGAAGGTCCCAAAGAGTGTCTTAGGATTGCGGCGGATACCCCCGCACCGGTCCCCTTTCTCAAAATTGAGTTAAATAACGAGCCTATAACAGCTCTCTTAGATTCAGGTAGTGTTTGTTCTATTATTTCGGCTGATTGGTATTCAAAATTGAAATCTGTTTGTAAACTTCCTAACTATTGTTTGTCGGCGATCCAATACGTTTCGGCTAATTCCTCTCCATTAGAAATTCTCGGTTCCTTATATGTAAAAATTCGTATTTTTAAATTCACATGGAAAGTTAAATTGTTTGTGGCCAAGCACTTGTCTTGCCCCATTATATTGGGAGCGGACTTTATTTCTCACACTGGTCTTGTGCTCGATCTTCAGAGTAGGTCTTGCACTCTCAAATTTGCCTCTAATTGTAATATCCCTCTATTAAAGTGTAATTCTGCATCATGTTCTTCTATTTCGCCTACCCAGGATGAGATGTTGTTAGACCTTAGGCATCTACCTGAGGAGCAGGCTGATAGTATTCGCAAATTGTGTCAGTCGTTTCCCGAGGTGTTCTCTGATACTCTTGGTGTTACTGACCTTATTGAATACAAAATTGAGGTCACGGATTCGATTCCTGTCCGTTTTCCACCTTATAGGCTATCTCCACCTAAAATGAAGGCTCTAAAAGAAATCATCGATCAGATGTTGAAGGACGGTATTATTAGGCCCTCTAAGTCAGCGTATTCTTCGCCTATTTTTTTAGTCCCGAAACCCCAAGGGGGCTTCAGGCCTGTCATTGATTACAGGGCTCTCAATCGGAAGGTGGTGTTACAATCTGTGCCCCTTCCCGACCTTCATTCTTGTTTTTCATGGTTTCGTAAGGCCAAGTTCTTTACTATCTTGGACTTGAATCAGGCCTATAATCAAATTCCCCTTGCCGAAGAGTCTAAACATCTTACAGCGTTTGCCACGGACTGGAATTTATACGAATACAACCGCGTGCATTTCGGGCTCCCCACGGGAGCAGCTGTACTCACTAGGCTACTAGATAGGGTCTTCTCCGACATCAAATTTGAGTACTTATATCACTACTTGGACGATGTCGTCGTATTTTCAGAGACTTTTGAAGAACATCTAGATCATCTGCGAGAAGTTCTCGATCGCCTTCGTAAGGCTGGGTTAACTGTTAAGTTGTCCAAGGTTGCCTTTGCTAAGCCCTCTATGTCTTTCCTAGGGCATATTGTGTCATCGGATGGTGTAGCAGTCGATCATTCTAGAACACAGGCCATCCGTGATTTTAAACCTCCCAAAGACATTAAAGGTATCGCCAGGTTCATTGGTATGGTGAATTTCTTCAGGAAGTTTATTCCAATAGAGCGGCGCCCTTAAACCTTCTTCGTAGGAAAGGCATCAAATTCGAGTGGGGACCTTCTCAACAAGCCGCTTTTGAAGACCTTAAATTAGCTCTTTGTAATGCCCCTGTACTTGCTATGCCTGATTTCTCGAAGAAATTCATTGTCCAAACCGACGCATCGTCGTCAGCGGTAGCTGCAGTCCTTCTTCAAGAGACTGAACTAGGGAGGCGCCCCATCGCCTATGCGTCTAGGACATTGTCGGCTCAAGAAGCCAAGTATTCCATCTATGAGCTCGAAGGTTTGGCAGTCTTATTCGCCTTAGAGAAGTTCCGTCTCTATCTGGAACATGTCAAATTCGACCTGGAGACAGATAATCAAGCCTTAAGCTGGGTCTTAGGTAGGCCGCGTCGTACTGGTCGTATAGCCCGCTGGGCCATCCGTATTTCTGCCTTCCAGTTTGATGTTAGACATATCAGAGGTACCGAAAATGTTGTTGCTGATGGACTCAGCCGTATGTTTTCTAACGACGTCGAGACCCACGAACCGGTCGACAATTCATCACCTTCCGAGTCCATACTATCTAAGGTTAATGCCATCCTAACAGATGCTCCCATGCTCTTTAGGGATATCGAGAAATACCAACGTGAAGATCCGACGCTGGCTCCGATAATGGAAACCCTTTCTTCTGGGGAACATGTTGTCCCTTATGTTCTGAGGAATGGTGTTCTATGTTGCCCTTCGAGGCATGATAAGATGATGAAAGTTGTCGTTCCAGCTGTTCTTGTACCTATGATCTTCAAGTATTATCATGAGACCCCATTAGGAGGGCATCTTGGAATCTTTAAAACTCGTGAAAAGATTCGTGAAATGTTCATCTGGAAAGGTATGGACGGTGAAATCCGTGAACTAGTAAAGGCTTGTAAATCCTGTTTGCTTAGTAAACCGACCATGTCCACCAAGGTAGGCCTCTTGTCTTCTCAGCAAGTGTCGCGCCCCATGGAACGCCTGTATATTGATTATGTAGGACCATTCCCCCAGTCAAAGGGTAATGCCAACAAGTTCATCCTTGTGTGTGTAGATGGTTTTATCAGATTTTCTTGGTTATTTCCGACTAAGCTGGCTACCGCTCAGTCTACCATTACTTGCTTAAATTCTATTTTTGCTTCTTTTGGTCCGTGCCAATATATTGTATCTGATAATGCGAAGGCTTTTACATCTAACTTATTTCGTAAATTCTGTTTTGACTTATCCATCTCTCATGTAACTACTTCTGCTTATTACCCTCAACCATCTCTGGCTGAACGGGTTAATCGTAATCTCAGGTCCGCACTTATTGCCTATCATCATGAAGATCATTCCAGGTGGGACACGTCCCTGCATTGGTTAGCTTTTGCTTTGAATTCGGCGGTTCATGAATCTCATAAGTTCACTCCAGCTTCCTTGATGTTCAAGTTTGTTCCCAACACGCCGCTCTCTAACCTTTGGTCTCTGAGTGACATTCTACCCGAGACAATAGATCCGGATAATATTAAAGATCTTTGGAAGAAGGCTAAAGCCAATCTTAAGGTATCTCATGAAAAGGTTAGAGAAAAGTATGATCGTGGACGGAGACCCACCACTTTGAAGGTAGGTGATCAGGTGATGGTCAAGAATTTTGTTCCCGCGGGCAAGCTTGCCCCCAGATTTCATGGGCCATGCATCATTCTCGATTTTCTTACGCCGGTTACATTGTTAGTAAGCAATCCAGCCACCGAGAGAATATTTAGGGTTCACCTGTCCCAGGTGAAACCGGTGTAAATTTTTTGTCAACTTGCTTCATATAATTTGATAGGAATATGAAGGTTATATATTTTTTTTTTGAGTTCCACTCTTAAGGCATTCTGCTCCTTCTATTTTATTTTATATGTAAGCATTTCTGTAAAACCTCCCCCGATTTGTTAAACTGCCATCCTGTCCTTGCCACGGCCATTACCACGCTCCCGTCTCCTGCTCCACTACACACAGTGGCTGGCTTAGATGAAATGCCATGGATATCTGCACGCCGCTGGCCCCTCAATCTCTCTACATGCCTGTGCCCTCAAAAGAAACATGATGGTCCAACACAATTCTGCCGCCTAGCTTAAATGTTTCAGTGCCCCCGCAGCCGCGCGGCGCTGTGCCGCGGCTGGGTTCGAGGACGGGCCCCCTCGGCCCCAGCGAGGACGACATGTGCACGGCGAGCCGGAGCTCTCCTCCCGGCCTAGGCTGATGTGCGGCGCACGTCCTGCTACTTGCCCGCAGCCTGTATTCCTTCACCGCGGGCGCGGCGTGTTTCAACACCACTGCTCCCCTCATAGTGCGGGCGAGCGGTATCTCAGGGTACTTGAGGGGTCCGAGCGGCCTCCTTTGGACGCAAGCTGCAACGGCCGGTCTGGCCATCCAACTTCATCAACCTCAACTACATGGACAGTTACGATAAGCAATGACTACACTCGGGAATTCAACATCAATATTTGGTGGACATTGCAAAATTTTTCATCACTTTTAAGTATTAAAAGTCTATCTTCGGAATTCTACTTCTACAAACTTAAAAACTTTACTTCATCAGCAACAACAAAATTTTGAAACTAAATCAAATCAAATTAAGAAAATCTTATAATTTTTTTTTTTGGCAATTAATCTCCATATCTACATCAAAACTTGGACCTTGTTTTCAAACAATTTCATGTGTCACCCCGGGAGGAACTTTTGGGGGGGGGGGGAGGTCTGTACCGGGAGGTACACCTCCACTCCGCTAATTTAAAATGTGCGCCAGTTGAAACTCCTCTGCTGGAGGAAGTCTGAACTTTATCTACGCTATTAATTCTTTACCTTCTCAGAAGATGTCACCACGTGGAAAATTTTGAGTTTTTGAACTGTGTCATTTTTGATGTGTTTTTGTTTCGCTTGAAGTAAGAAGTGTGAACTTTCTCTTCTAGAGGACACTACTGAAGATCAACAATAGTGCACCCTAGTGCGGAGTCAAAGAACTATTTTGTTGGAGAAATTTTTATTTCAAATGTTTGTTTCTTGATAAATTTCTTTCTGTTATTGTTTAAGTTGGCTGTATACCCCTCTTTTCCCCCTTGTTTTAGATTTATCCAATCCCGAATTTCTTTTAGTAATTTCCGACCAATCCGATGTATCTTCCCCCATCTTGGATATGTTTCTGTACCCTAGCCAATAAAGTAATTGTGGGCGGGTGTTTTCATTCCCCTAACGCCTAGAAACTTCCGCGAGAGGATTTAAACTGCTGAGTTTAGGGTCTCCGGGCCACTTCTGTTCCATCTTTCAGTGTATAAAGTACATAGCAGGAGGCGGGAAGCGCCTCTTTCCTCGGCAGCGGTCATCAATAAGGTAATGGCCGATTAATAAATTCTTTCTTTGCTAGCTCAGCAGTTTAACTCTCGGGGCGGGTGCGAAGCTTTCCACCATGTAACCTTTTCCTAAAATGTAACAATCTTTCTTCTATTCTCTTTTAAGCTACCTTCTGGGATAGAGAGTGCTAACCCTCTCGAGCTCCCACTCTTATTGTTTTGAGGTGAACTTATTTTCTCAACCTATTCTTCGTTAATGTAAAACAAATTGCTCTGTTCTAAAGTCACCTCGGTAGTATGGGATTAGCCCTTGCATTAGTGGCCTAGAGCCAGATTGGGTTTTTTTAAAAACAAGTGTATTAGGAGTGCAGATTGCCTCCTCTCAAATTGTTATTTTAGAGGTCATGTAATTGCCCCTTTTCATTTAATAGACCTCAGTAGGTTGGGTATTGTACCCCTGTGTCTATGTCCAGTGAGGACAACTTGAAGGTGGAGTTTGGTGTGGCCTGGGAGAGGCTTAAATTTTGAGAGCGAGTGGCTCTTTTGAAAATTAAGTGTTGTATGCCTCGTGGAGGCTTTTCTGTGTAATTTGGAGCAAGGGCTCCTAGGTATGAATGGGGTTTTCTGCCCCTCTGTTAAAACTCGTGTTTGGGGTAAAACTGAGCTGATTGCCCAAGCTGTGTAAAATCAGGGCGCGAAGCCCAATTCCTGTAAATATTGTAACTACTCTTTTTGACTTGCTACTTTGTACCTGCCATGCTTGTTATTTCTTGTTTTTGAAAAGAAAATATAACCTTGTTAAATTTTAAATTAATTTTGCTTTCGTAGCTGGAGACCTATTCACACCCGCACCTTCTTTCACCTCTACCTACCACGGAAAAACTCCGTAACAATTATTATTATTATTATTATTATTATTATTATTATTATTATTATTATTATTATTATTATTATTATTATTATGCTAGCAGGAAAGGAGAAGGTGAAACCCGGGAGCGGCACATAGCCTACTCTTATCGAATAACGCCAAGGGGGTCTGTTCAAGGTTTAACTTCCCCAAACTAATATATACTAATGTATACTAGCTGATGTACCCGTGCTTCGCTACGGGATTCTCAGAAAGACTGACTTGGTGGTTTTCCTAACTGAATTCAACATAGGTCATTACAAAAACTTCAGTAGGAATGTAGCGATTGAAAGCAATGTTACCATATAAAATACTCGATCAAATGAAAAACCGCACACTTTCTCACTTTCTACGAACAGTACTACGGTGCCGATCTAAGAGTCCAAAGTTCCAGAGCTGGAATAACCAGGTTGCAGACTGCCGTGAGCACTCCTCTGTCATTATTCCGTTAAATATGCACACTACTCATTCCAATCAGTGGCTCAGAGTAGGGATTGTATAGCTCGATTACTATGATGAGCCAGTGTGTTACGTACCAGATATATCAGAAAATGTATGAACCAGAAGAAGAAAGTTATCTTACACCCCAGCTACTGCCCACCAATATACAGGCAGGCTGTTACATTCGGTACGACCAAGCGAGTTGGCCGTGTGGTTAGGGGCGCGCAGCTGTGAGATTGCATCCGGGAGATAGTGGATTCGAACCCCACTGCCGGCAACCCTGAAGATGGTATTCTGGAGATGGTGGGTTCGAGCCCCACTGTCGGCAGGCCTGACGATGGTTCTCCGTGGTTTCCCATTTTCACACCAGGCAAATGCCGGGAGTGTACCTTAATTAAAGCCACGGCCGCTTCCTTCCACTTCCTAGACCTTTCCTATTCCATCGTCGCATAAGACATGTGCGACGTTAAGCAAAAAAATGGTATTCCGTGGTTTCCCATTTTCACGCCAGTCACACCAGGCTGTACCTTAAAGCCATGGCCGCTTCCTTCACACCACTATTCATTTCCTATCCCATCGTCGCCATAAGACCTACCTGTGTCGGTGCGACGTCAAGCAAATTTAAAAAAACCTCGGTTCGCTGCAGTAATCCTATCTATCGGGGATGAGAGGTGTCATATCCTAAGGATATGGCAAGCTGGGGACTGGATAGGGTTCTAAAATGCACTCAAGTTACAATAAGAACACCAGGTTAAGGCGGCTTAATGCCAAGAGTTAATATATTGAAATTTCCCAAAGTTATTCACTGTACAATATATACATCTATATATACAACTCTTGAAACTAACTTGATCATGAATTAGGGAACTTCCTAAACCTGCACAACTTTCTCTCTAGCTAAAAGTTCTTAGTTCCCTATTTAGTTCATTCAATACTAGTTAATACTTATCTTCCGAGCGGTGGGAGTCTTCTACGACGTCTTCTTTCTTGAAGCCTGAGTTTCACTATCACACGTTAGCACACGCTGTTACACTTCTTCCCTTCACTGGTTCCCCAAGAGATACAGATCTGATTTACAATGTTACAGTCCAGGCTAATCACTAGGTGATTGAGTTCATGTGTTGCACTGGAACCTGTCGATCCGTGGTTACCTCTTCCCTACTGACCGGCCCAATCTTGTACAGTCTTATCCCTGTTTCCTTGATAATAGGAAACGTTAGTCCCTGAGTGATGCTTCCCTCTAGCCTCCTCTGTATAGTTAGTGTCTATTGAGTGGGTTCCTCCAGAGAACTTCACTCCTATAGAAGAACAGTCAAAGTCCTTAGTTGTCACTCTTTACTGTACGTCTTTACTAGAGCAGTAGAGATTATATGCTTCCACTGCTTGTCAGAATCCGTTACTTTTCCCTGGTCGCGTAAGGCTAATTTACTAAAAAGGCTTCCCTTATTTTCTCGTTAATTTACAGGATCGCTAATGCGTTCCCTTCACCCTACTACTCTTTTACAGGAGTGTTCAGACTCCTGATGTATTGTCTAAGAGTACTATTGTCAATGACAATATTCCTGACTTCGAACTTCACTTCAAGTTCTGTTCGCGACCTGACTGGCTCAATGTCCCCGCCAGACCTCCAGCTTCCTTCCCAACTACCTCTTCTGACTGTGAGCTATGAACTAACTAACTCATTACCTCTCTCTGCTCTCCCTTAAGTTAATTCTGTATTTCGCTGTTGCTATGCTCAGCCGAACTTTGAACCCTGTGTACTTCTGATTTGTCTTATTCTCATTGGCTGGCAGCATCCCTTCCCAGAGGGAATTCTCAACCTTCTCAATTGTTCCAGAAGGTCGAACCTCGGAATTTTCCCTGTACTACGTGCGGTTTAAGCCGCTCTCTGTCATCCTTGACCATATACATACAGTGATAAGGAATGACCAATATCCTGTGTTTGTTCAAACATTTCACCACTGCCTGAAAGCTCAGAACTGCATCTCTTTTAGTAATTCCCAATGATTATTTCAATCTCATTTTCTTACACATATAATTATTTCTTCTTGATGCCTTAAGTCCTATTTTCATTTTCAGACTCAAAATTTCTTATATCTACTTTTATTTCTGCACTGTGAGGTCGCGGTTCGAATTTATTTTCGAAACGCGTGCTCACGACTTATGACCTGCGGGAGTGCCTGATCAGCGATATGACACCTCCCCCCTTCGGAAAAGAAGTGTGTGCGTCCACATGACGCAGGCACTTCTCTTTTACACTTGCTTGTAGGGACTTTCTTATTGTATACTCTTTTCTGTTCCCTTGAGGGGTTCCTAAACTCCCTTCTGATAATCACTTGTAATTTACTGTTATACTCTTGTGCGTGACTTCTTACCTAGGGGTGATTGCATCTGACTAATAGTATCATCTTCACTTTCCATTTCATGAATACTGACACGACCTGTGACAGGTCTACTTCTATCAAAGTGTACAACTAAGTCATCATCAGAACTTTTAGCTTTAATTTTGCTTTCATTTACAATCTTTTGTGTGAGGCAAATTTTAGTACAACACCCCGAGGTATCTTTCCAACATTTCTTATATGTTGGACCTAGATAGAGGGGACAACATTTACAACAAGTTAAAATTCCTATCATTAATATTATGGCTATCACTGTCCATACTATAATCTTGTAAATATTGAAATGTGAATACAAGTGATTGAATTGCAAGTCCTTTTCTTTCTCAGTAATAAGTTTTTCTAAATCTTCTACCTTTCTACTCGTATATTTGAGTTCATTTTCATGCACTAATATGTTACGTAAAGGGGTTTCTTTTAAATCTAGTTCTGGTAATTTTAAGTTTACATTTAAATGCTCACAACAATCATATGTTAGGAACAGATCAGGAACTATGTCCTTTCTATTAGTGGTATTAACCTGAGTTGTAGATTTTAGTTTTATGTTTGGCCCGTAGGCAGTGCAAGTTTCATAAAATGTGAGGATACCTACTCCCTTTATTGTGACATCACTTGTGTCTTTACATACCATTGTGAATTTGGTTGGTTTTGTGGTTACATAAATATATTTATTTCTACTGATTGACATCCAAAAAGACTGTTGCACTTGCACTATATCTTTGGGACAGTTTGTTGGCATGGAACTAGTACCAGTTAATAAAGTTAAAATACAATCATCTTCTCCATGAGTAATTTTTAAAGGAAAGTCTAATGGACATACATTTTTATCATCAGAGATTGCCTTACATTTGAGCATTTGGTCCTTGGACATGTAAGTATATAGTTGTTGTTCTTCACTTATCATAATAAATTCTGATGTTGGTCTTATTATAACATATTGGTGATTTTCATTTGCCACTGGTGTGGGGAAAGGAAGAATCTTGTACACCTTAAAATTCTTTTCGTCACTGAGAGGGGTTGTGAGTACATATAATAAGACATCTTGGTTAATGATAGCCTGCAACTGGGCTATCTTGTAAATTAAATACTCATGAGTTGTGCCCAATTCAAATGGTAGGGTCATCTTCTGAGGGAGTTGTCCTAGTGCTTTTTTATAAGCTTTAACTATTTCTGCAGGGCTTAAAATCTGAACATGAATGATTCCTAGTTGAGCATATGTAAGGGCTGAGGTTATCACGTTATACTGTTCATGTAATTGGACTAATAAGTCCTCAATTTCTATTAAATGTTGATTAATGTTTACTTCAATGCTAAGTTGGTCGTAAGCTTGTTCTAACTGTTCGGTTTCATTTTTTATAAAATTTTTAATTTGTTCCAGACTTTGACTAAGTTTTAATTCATTGTTGGTGACGTCATATAGTGTACTGTTCACTGACTGGAGTGTTGAACGCACGACCAACATTTGGTCTTTCGCAATTTTAATCATTGACATCTGTTCTTTTTCTAACTCGGATATTTTATCCTGATAAAAGTCGGCGTCGTTTTGATCCATTGTTCCAAATAATGATTTAGATAATGTGCCAATAAAATTGAATAGACCTCTTTTGGTTCTCTGATTTTGTACTCTAGAAAATTGTTTAATTATATTTTTGAGGTTTTGAATCTTTTGTAGTCTTATTAGTTTTAACTGAACTTCCCGTTGACATGTATTGTTTAACGTTTGCGGTAGTCGGTAACATAGTGTCTGTGTTTTCTGAATATTCTTTCGAACGATTGTAAGGGTTGTGTGAAGCCTTGTCAAGTTTACGTATGTGACCAATTTCCATTCGGTAGTGGTAAGTTGTATTTCTCCTTGGTCCTTAAAATAAATGCCTGGAGTCTTTTCATACGGAACAACTTGGTAGTCTAGTGTACTAACCATAATTATGTGATACATGAATACTACTAGTGTGGTGATTGGCTGTTGGCTGCACCATCTTGTTCAGTGAGAGTGACCTGTAAGAAAGAGAATGTACTTCACTACGTTGTAACGTTTGTGAGTAGTACATGTGCACAGTACTCTTTTTATTGTGATTACGTTAAATTGCCTCACTTGCCTGCAACAGTGTCCAATATATTTATATCTATATATGTGTATTTCTTTGAGTAGAGGTTAGTGTCGGTAGTAATGCCTTTGGGGTCGGCCTTTTGGCCCTTAGGGTATATTTTTAAGCAGCCTGCTTAAAATAGGTTATAATATTGATTCGTGAAGGGTGACTCCTGGTCACAGAAAGTACCTTGTGTGGGTACTATTACTGTGCTCTTGTACGTTCCATTGAAGAGAATGACATCAAGGAGTCTTACCGTTGTATACAATTTTACAACTTGTAGTGTGGAGGATCTGCTTTATCTTACAGTGTCCGCTACGGAACTTAGGGTACACCTTTAGGCAGTTTTCAGTTTTAAAGAGTTGTATTGAGTGGCTCTATAAGGTGGTGACTAGCGGCCCATGACTAGTTCACCTTCTGATACTCAACATCCTAGAAGGAGACGGCTGTTCCGGCCCAAGGGTAACATCACCGTAAATTCGAATACCAGAACGTTACCTTATGAGTCGTTGTTCAGAGCGTTGCTACTACTTGGTAAGTGCTGCTCCGACACAAATTTGTTCTCAGAGTGACAGTTGCTATGAACTCCTACTGTCATGAAATGTACCATAAAACTATGGCTTGTCTGTCAGGTCCCAGCTCTGGATCCTCATGGTATTCTCAAGTACATTGCTACCGAATGCTATGGGTTCTTCTCCCCTTTATTTTTTTTAGAATAAATGGTTTATGATTGAGTAATTAGTAGTTCTGTATTTACTATGTGTTTTAATGAGTTTCATCTCGCCCTTCTTATAGCTACGGGCGAGGCAGGTTTCGTTAAAAAATTTCTCTCGTCCCTTTTAAAACTAAGGACGAGGTACTTGTGTGATTTCTACTGTAAATATCATGCATATTTTGGTGTCCGGTCTTACTCACACATGTCTTGCCTCGCCTGTGAGGTCTTATCTAGTTTCACTGTTTACCAGTACAGCTGTAGTGCTGTCTTATCTTAAGGTCACTCATTCATTCAGTGTGGCACTTTCGCTGGGATTATGCATTACGATTACGTGATATGTATTACATATTGTTACGTGTCCGGGTACAGGGTGTTTACTAAAGAGTGGTTACTACTGTTTTGTTTTGTCATATTATCAGGCTTAGTGTGTATGAAATTTAATTGGCAGTCATATTATAGGGTTTTATACTGTTTAGTAGGGTAAACCATACCCTAAGTTGCGAGAATACATAGGAGTCATGTCCTCGCCTCTCATGACTCTTTATTGAAAGGTGCCGTCCAGTTACGCGCACTGCGTCCTGCGCACCGATATTCTAGGCCCTTCTGATTGAGGTTGAATTTCTATACTCCCCTGGAAATTTAGCACGATGGTTTGGCTGAGTATTTCATATAACTCCACCAGCAACCTTCGATAGTTCCAAAAAGCCATAGGGGTAGAAGGTGGTGTCGTCTACCGTGGCCGAAATAAGGGCCATAAATTCTTTAGGAGGTGGTCTAACTAATGAAAAGTTTGAGGCGATTTTGGTGTACTTTTATGAGTTTGCCTCTGTTGTTCATTCTTAGCAAGCAATTTACACCGTCTACTTTTTCTACTGTGTAAGGGCCTCGATAAGGCTGCGAAAATTTGGAGCTACGTCCTCGGCGTAGAGTTTCATCTCTAAGAAGTACTTTATCTCCTATCTGAAAAGTTACCTCATGTAATTTCTTATCATAAATTTCCTTCTCTCTTTCTTTATTACTAATGAGAGTTTTCCTAGCAATTTCCTGGTTTTGCTGTAACCTATGCGTTAGCTCTTCAACTACATTCTGATATTCGTTATAGGTGGCTTCTGGCTTTCGCTGTAGTATACCAGGAATATTCGCCTTTCGACCGAAAATTAACTCATAGGGCGTGAACCCTGTGTTTGTATGTGGAGTAGTGTTGTACACAAATGTAGCAGTGGGGAGATACTTATCCCAATCATTCTGCTCTGAGCATATATAATGCCGCAAGTACTCCACTAGTGTGCGATGCGCTCTCTCTATGCTTCCGTTAAATTGTGAGTGAAAAGCAGTAGTGTGCACCTTCTCTATTTTTAACAATCTGCACATTTTCTTGAACGTTTGGCTCATAAAGTTACTACCCATATCGGTTAGTATAATGTTGGGAATCCCAAAAATACTGACTACGTTCATTACTAGTGCCCTAGCTATAGTTTCCGCCTCTTGATTAGGGATCGGAATAGCTATTAAATATTTGGATAACAGATCTTGGCACGTGAGAATAAAGCGATTAGAATTCTCGGTCACCGGGAGTGGGCCTACCACGTCCATAGCCACCTTTTCAAACACAGTCTCGGGAGTGTCGGTCACCTGCAGTGGAGCTTTAACTGCTGGGCCTACGATTTTGTTTTTCTGACAGGAAGGACAAGAACGTATGAATTTCTGTATGTCCTTCTTCATACCTGGCCATTGGACTATTTCTTTAATTCGGGCTAACGTTCTAGTCATGCCCTGATGTCCACCCACAAGTGAACAATGCGCTTCCCGTAGAATGTTCAGCTTTTCTTCTTCAGTGAGATTCTGAACTTCTACTTCAGGTGAACCTTCATGTTCCGGTCCCTCAGCTCCCTCTGGCTCAGCATTTACGGGGCTGGGATTACGGTTTCGATTCTCGTCTAACCTCTCTGCTTGTGCGTCCTCGAGGTCATCCTTCCTAGAGTTTCCTTCCTGTTCACCTGTTAATACGGCTTCTTGGCCTTCAGCGCTTACTACCCTTACCGCTGTCTCAGGTTCCGTCTTTTCTACTCTTTCGGACTCTATTGGGATTCTACTTAACGCATCTGCGTTCTTATTAGTTTTTCCCATTTTATATACACAATGGCTAGGAGTTCCTTCTCTGTTACAGAGTAATTCTTCTCTGCCTTGTTCAGTGTTTGACTTGCATAAGCTACCGGCAAGTCTTTTCCTAACTCTCCTTGTGAGAGCACGGCACCGATTGCTTCTCCACTTGCATCCGTAGTTAGGATGAAAGGTTTCGTGAAATCAGGGTACTGCAGCACTGGCTGCTCTGTCAGCTTCTGTTTTAATATACAGAAGGCCGTCTCTTGTTTATCGGTCCACACGTAAGGGACGTTGTTTTTCAAGAGTTCATACAGCGGCTTCGCGATTTTACTGTACTCGGGTATAAATCTGCGGTAATAGCCGCTTAATCCCAGAAATCCCTTGAGCTGTTTAGTGGTGGTGGGTCTAGGAAAGTTCTTCACCGCTTCCACTTTTCGCTCATCTGGTTTAACACCGTCCTTCGTTACTATATGTCCTAAAAAACGCTACTTCTGTGCGCAAAAATTCGCACTTGTCGGGTTGTAACTTCAGGTTGTGTTCCCTGAGTCTCTGAAAGACCTCTCTAAGTCTTTGATGGTGCTCTTCTATAGAGCTCGAATACAAAAGAATATCATCCAGATAAACCAGAACCTTAACTCCTAATAAGCCTGCCATGGCTGTATTCATCATCCTAACAAAGGTACTTGGGGCATTAACCAACCCCATGGGCATTCTAACGTACTGGCAGTGGCGTCCTAATGCTGAGAAAGCCGTCTTCTCACGATCTTCTGGACGTACTAGAATTTGGTGATATCCGGACGCGAGATCCATGGTAGAGAAGTAGCGTGCTTTCCCTAGTGCGTCTAACAATTCAGTGATTAGGGGAATGGGATACGCAGACCCTATGGTTACGCTATTCAATTGACGATAATCCAGGCAAATTCTATATTTCTGCTTCCCTGAGGCGTCCATTTTCTTGGGCAAAATTAACAATGGGGCATTCCACGGGCTGGTACTCGGAGTGATTACTCCATCCTCTAACATTTTAGTGACCTGTTTTTGCACTTCGTCTTTCAGTGCTTCGGGAATTCTATAAGACCTAACGTTTATAGGGGGTTGATTCTCCTTTATATCTATCCTATGCTCTAAGATAGTTGTGTACGTCAATTTATCTCCTTCGAGATGAAATACATCATTATATTCGGCGCAAATCGCATATAGTTTTTCCCTGTCCCTAGGCGATAAATGATCAACCCTTAGTTGCTCTATGAGCCTCTGTTCACGAGACTTATTTTCATGTTGCTGCGATACTTGTTCTACCGTGCACACTTCTGCTTGGTTAGGGGCTTCGTTCCACTGTACTTGGTGGATATTTAATAATGGGCTATCAAATGTCACTTCGGTATCGCGGGTATTTAAGATACTCACTATAGCTTTGCGATTGGGTGCTCGTGTCACACAACTAGCAAGATACACCCCTGGCAGTAGTTCTTCCTTATCTATTATTCCCTCTGCCAGCGCTTTATCAGTATTTACCGATACTATTGTTTCTGTCCTCGGTTGGAGACTGATAACTTGACTCTGAGGGATCCTCTTAGTTATGTAGTACTGCTCTCCGTTTATTTCCGCATCGCCCTTCTTATAATTCAATATACTATTACTGAGTACATTCCGCCCTATAATGGCATCATATTGTAGGGGTACTTCATTAATAACCACGTGAAATTCATTAAAGTTTCCCCCTATAAGAAGGTCAACTGTGCCCTTGGTTCGGATTTCTTGGGCATCCGTACCTCTTACTTTTGCGCCTATTCTACGCACTTCTGTTTTGGAAGGTACAAATTGCTCTTTTAAAAGAGATATTGGACTTCCTGTGTCCAATAAGCATTCCAGTAGACTTTTAAAGTCTCTCAGCCCAATTTCTATAGTGCCTTCAGGTTCATTCGTAGAGTTTTCGCTTATTACACGAACATGACAGACTTCCTGGACACTTAGTCCCATAGGATATATCTGTTCAAAAATTTCAACGTACCCTTCCTTGAAATTTATAATACTGTCCTGCAATAGGTCTCTACCTATTAATCCATCAACAGACAGTCTGAAATCATCTCCTACAATGTGGAATTCGGGGTAATATTCCCCTATCTGCAAAGTAGCGCAACCTCTTGTGCGCGAGCTTCGCCCCGTGATTCCGGCCAATTCTAATTCTGGTTTCCTATGGTAGATCTCTCTTTTAGGCACGGTATGTTCTTTTAGAAGGCTCACATCTGCCCCGGTATCGACTAAAAATCGAAAGGGCCTTTTTCTCTCTTTGGCATAGACCAAGATCGAGCCCAAGCGATCATGTTCTGCACGGCTCTGTCCCTGACAGTGCTGTGTTCGGTCAGGCCTTCTATTTTCCCTACTTACTTCTCTGATTTTCCGAGGGCTGGACGTTGTGCGGGACCCGTGATCTTGCCCTGAGTCACGGTCCCGTACTCGTTTAAAACCCTAGAGGGCTGGTCCCTTTCTCTCCACTGGGAGCCATTTCCCGTTCGAGCCGGCGGCTTTCCTTTAATCCGCGATCGGCTCTGCGCACGTTGGTTCGTAGGAGGCCTTTCTCCCTTGTCCCGAAACCAACAGATACGCTGTCTGTGTCCCTTTCGCCCACATATGAAGCATTTCCGTGCATCCAGTTGGTGAAATTCTTCCCAGCATTCGGATTGCACGTGCCCCAATTTATTACAGTTGTAACACCTAACTATTTTACACACCTTTATTTCATGGGGACTGTTTGTACCTTCCGTACGCCTGGACTTACATTTCTCCGATGCATGGCCCGGTTTCTTACAATGTTTGCAAACTTGAGGGCCCTTTTCTTTCGGTTTGGCAGCCCTACAGTCTCGGGCTACGTGTCCTTCGCGATTACAATTGTAGCACACTACTCTTACATTAGCCTTCCTATAAGGCCTATGTGCTGAAGACCTAACGTTAGTGGTAGTTGGGTTTTTGTTTCCTGACGGTGATTTATATCCACTCGTGGAACCTTTCGCCCCCATTATTTGTTGCTTAGCCTTTTGAGAGACTATTGCGGTTTCCTCTTCCAAGACTATATCGATAGCTTGTTCCACAGTTTGGGCGCCCCTACTTTTTATTAAATTTTGGATCCTCTCATCTCGCAACCCTTGCACAAAACTAGCTTTAATTAGTCTCCTAATAAATTTAGCTTGGTTTTCTCCTACTGTTGGAGACTCGTCCTTTATCGCAGTGTCACGGAGATTTGTTCCGATCTTATCTATTCTGTGAGACCATTGCGATATGGATTCCCCTGGCTGTTGCCTGGCTGCAAATAGCTGGCATGCATAAAAATCTACTGTTCTACGCTCACAATAGTATTCTTCTAGTGCGGCCTTAATTTCGGGCCATGTTCGCACATCTGACCGTACTAACAATTTACTTCGGGCTTCCTTCGTAATTTTTGTCAAAATTAATTTATAGAACAGGCCTCTTTTATCTGGCCTTACTACCTCTAATGCGGTTTCTACCGTTTCGCAAAATTCCCTCAATCTATGGGGTTGTGAACCATCAAATTCTGTATTGATAATGCGTAAAGCCTCAGTCACTGACATATATTGCTCAACATGTCCTAAATCATCATGATCACTTATTTGGCTAGGAGCCGGACTGGCTGATCTAACTGACCCTTCCATTTTATAAATGTGGCTTCAACTCACCCTACTGTTGATTGTTGAGTTCTGGAACTGGGCTCTGCTTCCTTTATGCAACACACTAGCTGCCTCTCAGTGCACGAACAAGGTTCTTCCTCTCCTTTCCAGCTACAAGACTTGTTACTCGAACAGTTGTAAGACCTCTGAAACAGTTGATAAGAGAATCAATTTTCAGCTTAAAATTATCAACCTATGGGCAATCACTTTGCAGTAGTACAATTTAATTAGTGCATTCACCCCACATCTGACACCAGAATTTTTAAGTCCACTTGTCATATCCTAAGGATATGGCAAGCTGGGGACTGGATAGGGTTCTAAAATGCACTCAAGTTACAATAAGAACACCAGGTTAAGGCGGCTTAATGCCAAGAGTTAATATATTGAAATTTCCCAAAGTTATTCACTGTACAATATATACATCTATATATACAACTCTTGAAACTAACTTGATCATGAATTAGGGAACTTCCTAAACCTGCACAACTTTCTCTCTAGCTAAAAGTTCTTAGTTCCCTATTTAGTTCATTCAATACTAGTTAATACTTATCTTCCGAGCGGTGGGAGTCTTCTACGACGTCTTCTTTCTTGAAGCCTGAGTTTCACTATCACACGTTAGCACACGCTGTTACACTTCTTCCCTTCACTGGTTCCCCAAGAGATACAGATCTGATTTACAATGTTACAGTCCAGGCTAATCACTAGGTGATTGAGTTCATGTGTTGCACTGGAACCTGTCGATCCGTGGTTACCTCTTCCCTACTGACCGGCCCAATCTTGTACAGTCTTATCCCTGTTTCCTTGATAATAGGAAACGTTAGTCCCTGAGTGATGCTTCCCTCTAGCCTCCTCTGTATAGTTAGTGTCTATTGAGTGGGTTCCTCCAGAGAACTTCACTCCTATAGAAGAACAGTCAAAGTCCTTAGTTGTCACTCTTTACTGTACGTCTTTACTAGAGCAGTAGAGATTATATGCTCCCACTGCTTGTCAGAATCCGTTACTTTTCCCTGGTCGCGTAAGGCTAATTTACTAAAAAGGCTTCCCTTATTTTCTCGTTAATTTACAGGATCGCTAATGCGTTCCCTTCACCCTACTACTCTTTTACAGGAGTGTTCAGACTCCTGATGTATTGTCTAAGAGTACTATTGTCAATGACAATATTCCTGACTTCGAACTTCACTTCAAGTTCTGTTCGCGACCTGACTGGCTCAATGTCCCCGCCAGACCTCCAGCTTCCTTCCCAACTACCTCTTCTGACTGTGAGCTATGAACTAACTAACTCATTACCTCTCTCTGCTCTCCCTTAAGTTAATTCTGTATTTCGCTGTTGCTATGCTCAGCCGAACTTTGAACCCTGTGTACTTCTGATTTGTCTTATTCTCATTGGCTGGCAGCATCCCTTCCCAGAGGGAATTCTCAACCTTCTCAATTGTTCCAGAAGGTCGAACCTCGGAATTTTCCCTGTACTACGTGCGGTTTAACCCGCTCTCTGTCATCCTTGACCATGTACATACAGTGATAAGGAATGACCAATATCCTGTGTTTGTTCAAACATTTCACCACTGCCTGAAAGCTCAGAACTGCATCTCTTTTAGTAATTCCCAATGATTATTTCAATCTCATTTTCTTACACATATAATTATTTCTTCTTGATGCCTTAAGTCCTATTTTCATTTTCAGACTCAAAATTTCTTATATCTACTTTTATTTCTGCACTGTGAGGTCGCGGTTCGAATTTATTTTCGAAACGCGTGCTCACGACTTATGACCTGCGGGAGTGCCTGATCAGCGATACGACAGAGGAAAGAGAAGACAAAAAGCACATCACAACAAACAATGGTCAATGTAGTGTTATTGTTGATAAAGTTTATGAGCTTTCTATATTGCAGGCTTTCACATTAGTTTTCTTTCGACTCTGTGATATTAGGGTGTCTTACAAAATTATTTATAGGCTATCGTAGACTGTAGATCCTTATTCTCAGATTTTACATATCGATTTTCACAAAATTTTGTTTAGCCACTTCCTCTTGACTCGGCGCTGATATGGACTTAGTAACAAAAATCCAAATTCATGAATATCTCCGATTATAGGCGGTACGGTAACAATGTATAAGACGTAAGTGATCGGAAATGTAATAACTTCTTACATAACTACTACTAACTTACGACATAACTAAAGTTAGGTTAGTATTGTAGTATTTATCGATACGACCACTAATAACATAAATAACTTATTTGAGAATTACATTTGAGACCTTCCCCTAAACTACCATTTCACTCAGCGTGAATAAAATAATTTGTAGCCTAGATTGCAGTGGTTCATCACCCGTCATTACATACCGATTTTCATAAAATTATCTTCAGCAGTTTTATCGTGATGCGTGTACATACATACAATACATACATACAGACAGACAGAAATTACGGAAAAGTAAAAAATGCATTTCGTTGTCACTGTGGACATAACCGACACAGAAATACCATTCTTTTCAAATTCTGAGTAATGTACAGACAAAACTCTTATTTTATATATATATAGATTTATCGATACAACCACTAATAACATAAATAACTTATTTGAGAATTACATTTAAGGCCTTCCCCTAAACTACCATTTCACTCAGCGTGAATAAAATAATTTTTAGCCGAGCTTGTAGTGGTTCATTACCCGACATTACATACCGATTTTCATTAAATTCATTCAGCCGTTTTCTATTGATGCGTGTACAATCAAACAGACAGACAGACAGACAGACAGACAGACAGACAGACAGACAGACAGACAGACAGACAGACAGACAGACAGACAGACAGACAGACAGACAGACAGACAGACATTACGGAAAAGTAAAAAATGCATTTCTTTGTTACTGTGGACATGACAGATACAGAAATACCATTCATTTGAAATTCTGAGCAATGTACAGGCAAAACACTTATTTTATATATAGATTACATTTCAGGCCATCCCCTAAACTACCATTTCACTCAGTGCGAATAACATTATTGATAGCCTAGATTATAGCGACCTATTTCCCGACTTTGCATACCAATTTTCGTGAAGATACTACCACTAATAAAATAAATATTTGACAATTAAATTTTAGGCCTTCCCCTAAACTACCATTTTTCTCAGCGTGTATAGCCTATATTGTAGCGACTAATTTTCCATCTTTGTCTAGCGATTTTCATTAAGACACGACCACTAATAACATAAATATTTGAGAATTAAATTTCAGGCCTTCCCCTAAACTACCATTTCACTCAGCGTGATTAAAATAATTTATAGCCTAGATTGTAGCGGTTCATCAGCCGACTTTACATTCCGATTTTTATAAAATTCTCTTCAGCCGTTTTCTCGTGATGCGTGTACATACATACATACATACATACATACATACATACATACATACATACAGACAGACAGACAGACAGACAGACAGACAGACAGACAGACAGACAGACAGACAGACAGACAGACAGACAGACAGACAGACAGACAGACAGACAGAAATTACGGAAAAGTAAAAAAATGCATTTTCTTGTTACTGTGGACATAACCGATACATAAATACCATTGTTTTCCAATTCTGAGCAATGTACAGACAAAACTCTTATTTTATATATATAGATTGATAGTGGTTTAACGCCGCACCAACACATCGAAGGTATTCAGCGACGCGAGGATAGGAAAGGGTTGAAATTGGGAAGGAAGGGTCCGTGGCCTAAATTAAGTACAGCCCCAGCATTCGTCTAGTGTGAAAGTGGGAATCAATGAATAATAATAATAATAATAATAATAATAATAATAATAATAATAATAATAATAATAATAATAATAATAATAGGGGAGAGAGGGGCAATGGGACGCGTCGGGAAATGGGACGCACCCCTCTAAATCCCCTCCCATGGTAGTAAGCATTCTGTAATCTGCTTCAATATAATGAGGAGTCACCATAACGTTGATGGGAGCAGAATGTCAGCCTGAGTTGCGTATGTTTCTTGTGCTGTGCAGAAATATTCGTTTTGTTACATCATCTTACATCAGAAGAGATGAATTTATATTAAAGTACGTACTAAACTATCCGGTTTTTTCTCGCAAGTCTTCAGTTTTCTTAACTTGACATGCAATATCTTGTAATACACACGTGATTTCCATTTTTCCTTCATCGGTTATTAAATGGCAGGACAGAAGGTGTGAAGGTGTCTAGAGGGGTTATCGTACGCGCTGCGTCTCATTACCCCTTCAGCGCGCGCAATTCTTTTCTCGCCTTCTTCAGTTGGCTAAGCTATTTTACGGCATGGCGATGATTGAACTACGTCGTGTTGCCTATGAATTTGCGGACAGGAATAATATTTCTAACAATTTTAACAATACTACTAAATTACCTGGCCGGCAAGGACTGACCGCAAGGTTTCTTGACAAGAAACCCAGAACTCAGTCTGCGGAAACACGAAGCTACTAGCGTAAGCAGAATTTTATCAATTAATAAGACAGAAGTTGACAGACTTTATCATAATCCCTTGACTGTCAGTGAAAACGTAAGTTTCCTATTATGTTTGTCCAAATTCACTCCTTCAAGACTATGTTACGAGCTGACAAGAGAACTCTTCTATACAGAAGAACTACGTCACAAACTAATATTGCCGTCTACAGACGCATTCAACCAGTTACAAACAGAGCTGCGAACCAAGAAGGGAGATATATGGGAAACATTTTACACCACAGAGGCTATGACCAGTACGGATTGGATGAAGGCAAACTATGAACTCAGGCACATAGTGACTAGATTAGCAACACACGGTTTTCATCATCGTGTGTGTGCTAACAAAACTTTCCACACCCCGAGAAAGGAATGTATATGTGTTCTGTGCGAGAAAACTTGCGACTTATATCATGTGATGACGTGTACTAAAAGACAGATGGGACTAACCAAATTCTGTTTGATGTAATTAGTCATGTAAACATATTTTAATGGCCATTGGCTGCAGTAAAATCTTTATTATTATAATTGCTCGCGAAGGTGAAAAGCAAGTAGGGACAGCGACCAGCTTAATAATGTATGTTTCGTCATGAATCCTACGGGTAATTATATACCACCCATGTTTATACTATATATCCTGGCGTGAGGATGGCCACTGCAATAACACGTGGAGGCCCTCCAGGAAGTATTAACGTGGTCTCCAAGTCAGGATAAATGAATGAGGACGTGTTACTGACGTGGCTCAAGCATTTCGCTGCATACACGCAATCATCAGTGAACAATCCAACTCATCTTTTCGAGTCACATATCACTTTCCTCTTTAATTTCTGCAAGGAATACGGAGTTGTTTTTGTATCAATTCCTCTCCTGTCCCTATCAGAGCATTAGCATTTTGTGCAAAAACACAAAGGTCTAAGCCTAAGCAACACTCAGAAATTTTGACAGCAACACCCAGAAAATCAATATTAGATGAGTTAGAAAAGAAGAGAGAGAGACGAGTACACAATGGTCAAGAACACTTGAGTTGCAAATTCAAGAAAATGAAGACAAAGAAGGTACTTTTTCAAGACAACAACAGTTCGTTAGATGATATATGTGACGATGAACTTTGTCAACATGATGATAATGATGATTACACGGAAGAAGTGGTGACTGGGTTGCCACAGAGGAATACCACCAACGATGTTTGTCTCTTCTGTGGTGAAAGAAGTACATGCGTGCCATTGCCCCACATGGATGGGTAATGGTACGCAAAACCAATTTCTACATTTTCGTAGAATATTCGGTAACTTGACTACTTGTGTACTTGTATTCCACACTCCGTATTCCTAACTATATTTCCTATCATACTGGAGTATTGTAGAAATTTTGGATCTAACATAGTACCTAATACAGGTGTTTTGCCTTAGATGCGTGCAATTGCCCCTCTCTCCCGTAATAATAATAATGATAATAATAATAATAATAATAATAATAATAATAATAATAATAATCATCATCATAATCATCATAATCAATATATTCTATTTAGCACGTGAAGCCAAAATACATAACTCAGCCAGAGTATCCTATCTAATAGAATTAACTTTTCGTTGTTGTTAACTCAATCGGAATGTCGAAATCGTTTGATGGTACCAAACGAAGGTCTGCACAACGGTAGCTCAGACCATACGATTATTATTATTATTATTATTATTATTATTATTATTATTATTATTATTATTATTATTATTATTATTATTATTGTTATTATTATTATTTTCTTTTTCGTATCGGCCTACTAGAGACCACGTTATTTCAGCTGTCTTCTCTGCGCTTTGATCTTTGCCCAGTGCTCTTTCATTCGTCGCCGGTGTTGCTCATTTCTCTCCTCCATCCACGTCTTTCTCGTCTTCAACTTTGACATTTCTTGAAAACCTTGTTGGTTTCTTAGTTTCTTGTATATCTTCATAAGTGATCCCCATCTCCTGTAGGTCCCCTTCCACCTCCTTGAACCAAGTTGGCTGGGTCTTCCTATCTTTCAAATAGGTAAAGATCTGGTTCGATAATCGTGTTGTTTTCATTCTTAGCAAGTAGCCATAAAATGTAATTCTCTTTCTCCACATGACATCAGAGATCTTATGGACATGAATGTACAGTACATGGTTATGCCGACGTCTACATTCATCTTTGTCTTTAATTGGGCCAAGCATTTTCTTTAAAATCTTTCCTTCTTTAATTTCTAATTTGTCTATGAATAATAATAATAATAATAATAATAATAATAATAATAATAATAATAATAATAATAATAATAATAATAATAATAATAATAATATTGTAGAGAGAATACCTGCACATTCCATGATATGTCCCCATCCTGTTCAGCCTGGATCAAGTTGCACGCGGCAGTTGGGATCCGTTAACAATGTTTTCTCCTCTGAAGATGTTATGCAGAGGCAAGTCAGTAGTTATTCCAGCGGCCTTTCCACTCCTCCAATTTATTGAAGTTGGTGGACGTCTTCAGAGCAGCATCGCAAAGGGGTGGATGTCGTGGTTTCAGTCTTTGGAGACTATAAAGAGCTGGTATGTCGTCTAGAACATGTAGCAGAGGATACTTGCAGATCTTGTTGTACTCTCGAACAAGAGCACAGGATCTTCGTAAGTCAGGTGGCATTATTCCAGACATTGTAAACGAGTATTACGGATTTATGCAGGTATATTGGAAGCATTAGCGGCGATTGGGAATTAAAAGTGCGGGGGCAAAAAAATATACAACAAGAAACAGTACCCGGGTTACGGGATATAGAGGACGGAGGTGAGGGTGGGGTTTTATGTACCGTACCGGTACATCAAAACTGAAGAAGCAAGCTACAAAATGATAAGTTTTTAGTGCTCTCTGAGCAAATTTTGACAGAGAGATAAAGGTTGACAATTTACCAATTTAAGTGTGGTAAAAATAGTTTCTTTAAGATTTTGATTCAATACTACACCATAAAACTTTCAACAAAGGAAATAATTACGCTTTTATTGCAATTAAATCGAAGTACGGCGTGAATATACAATTAAAATCATTTAGTATTTGAGTACACACTAAGAAATTAAGAGACACTAAAGAGACTGCCAGACTGACGAATGCGCGCACAAGCGGGTGAATCACCCTTCAGCGACCTCAGTGTCCATGACATTAGCAATGTATATATTGTATGCCCCTGATTCTTTGAATTTTTCTGTAACCGCAAAACAAAACCCAACTGGTTTAAAGAAACTAAAAAAGACGTAGTAGAATTAAAAATTACAGAAAATTCACTATTCGATCGAACAGCTAAAGTAATAACTAAAGACGAAAACTTAAGGTTCCAAGACAAATCTACATTATAAACCAAATCTATTATCTGGGAAGATGATTGGAAACTAAGATAAGAAAGGATGAATAAATACTGGGCACTAAGGAAAGAACAAACACACAGCAATGATTGTTTCAACGTACACCAAAGAGGGTGAAACGAAAAAAGAAAATACTCCTGCTACGCTTCCTCACAGTACATGCAAAGTGTCCACTACTTGCTGTGGCGCTATACAAATTGATTAGCCGCGACGAGCGACATTTTGTGCGTATTTCCGCTAATAATTTTGTTCATAATTAAAGAAAATAAAGAAAAAGTAGCTGGTAAGACAACAGGGTTTGTACAAATTGCTGTTTTAAATAATTCCCAATTTCACCCGGCTAAAATGCGAACAAAAATGTAATATTTTCTACAAAAAGTGGGCATCCTCCCCTAATCGCCGCTACTGATTGGAATACTTGCTGTCACCAACAGCGGAAGCACTACAATGGATTCAAAAGTTGGACATTCAGATATAATAACGGATAACATTAATGCCTGAAGTGAATCAATGTTTTTATTGTGTATATTGTATATTATGTATATAATTTCCTTGCTATACGCCATTATTTATGTTGGATCCCTTCCATTTTTTCTCTGTGATTAGTGTTATATAGAGGATGGTTGCTTAGTTGTACTTCCTCTTAAAACAATAATCACCACAACTTACAGATATGATAAGAAGCAAATCATATTGTCTTTAGTGCATGAAAACAAGGCATGTGGCCATTATTCATCGTGTCAACCTGCATTCACGGCGGTCGGCGGATGAAGAGTAGGCCGCGGCCGTACCAGTGGCTGGACTGTGGATCTACAGCTCTGCATTCCGACCGACCAACCGAGCAGAATAAGCTCTTCAATTCCGAGTTCGGGAGACGAAGAGGGGGACTGTCCTGAGAATGGTTTTCCACTCCCCTGCACTAAGGCGAAAGCCGGGGTAGTTTCTATTTTACGCCACGGCCGCACCCACCTTACCACTGCCACACATCTCATTGGGCTGAGAGACGGCGTACAGAATGAAAACTTTTACCCACCCACCGCCCACTGCGGTCCGTGGTGAGAGGACTGACCTCAGAGCTCGAGGCACAAGGAGCTAGTGGCACGATTCGCGTCAAAACGAGGGAGAAAATCACCAGTGGCCGTTTTTGACAACGCGGAGGAAGGTGGTCTGTTTATAACGTGAACTGTGTTAAATTGTTTGCTCCTACATTAGTGTGACAATTACAAGTACTTATTTCTGAAGAAACTTAAATGCATCAAATACTGTTCATAGAATAGGTTAAATGCGTATTGATTTTCCTTTACGAGCTTACATTTAGAAAGATAATTGGATAAACAAACACCAAACGAGAGATGAACACGAACAGCTCAGAAATTAAAAACCACACGCAATGGCAAGAGTTACTAAGCACATGATAATTTCTCTCATTAGATTTCCTATCTTATGCCCTTCTAATATAGGCTACCTTGTATGCTACCATTCAATGATGGGAAAACGCTTCTCACGACATATTCGACGTTTGCCTCTGCAATTTTCGTCGTCAACAAATAATCATTTAGTGAAATGCGTACCAGTATAGTTGTTGACGTTACAGAGTGAGAGTTTGCGTACGACTTTCGTACGTGTATCGTACAATATTTCATTCCATACTGTGTTCAATCTTAATACGGTATCTATTTAAATAATATTAAGATGAACACATGGTGGTCAGTTGAATACCCAGCATCCAAACAGTTGACACTATTCAAGAAAAGGTCGATACGGTATTCAAGAATCAGTTGATGTATGTGTTCGTCACCCAGATGACGCACTGAAGCCATTAGGTAAGAATCTACGGTAAGTGACTCTTCTTCAAACACTGAAATTGATTTCTGACGGCATTGTCACGAATAAAACTCCGTCTGTTTTATCACTATATTTATTTAAGGATAACCCTATCAATGCGCACACAGGCATATATACACATACTACACAAATTCTATTCAACTATGAATGACCACACTTAATAATTGCTGGTAATGTACAAGTCTCTGCTCTTTTCACGCAGCAGGTGGTTCGGCCCGTTAGTATTACCTGAGAGGGCTATAATCCTATTGACAGACTTACCTTACTTTCCTTTCTCCAACTCCAGTCATCCCACACCGCAGGCGCGTGCAGACAGCTAGGTTTGAACATAGGACTATTGGCCTCACAACACACGATGACTGTTCCTTGGTTCGGTTCCAGTAATTCACATAGTCACATACAGTGAACAATTAAACAGCACGACAGTTCTGCTCACAAAGCGATCATTAACACTGTTCCAATTACACTCACATAGCTCCTCCAGTCGCTAGCTCTACGACAGTCCTCAATCCGTAGAAATACGCACACGCACAGAACACAGTATTCCGTTCCGTACACGATGAAGCCCTGACTCCCGTGGGATAATGACGGCAGCCAACAGCCGTCCCAGTCTAGCTACTCACTACTCCGACACAACAACTCCTCGTCTTACAAATCAAATCAAAATCTCTTTATTTGCAAATGAGGTGTCTACCTCGGTGGCAAATGGTACACTAAAATACATTATTGTCAAGCACTAAACTTTAAATTTACAACAAAAGAAGAACATTTTTCTAGAATACAATAATATACAATTTACGCTAACAATTTTTTCTATTAAACACACAGCTCATCCTTAATAAATTTATATTGTTTACAAAATTCTACTTATAATATCTCCTATACTTACAAACATAGTCAACTCATATACAGTATGTGGAATTACTTCAAGTAATACTATACAACTGCTATAAGATTAAAATTTACATTGCATTTATTTACTTATTCATTTTTTTACCTACTTGGAACCTAAGTAGCATAACGACCTGCTGCTTCTTAACCAGAGCCCCTTTTGCCACCACTTTTCAGAGTTCCTGAAGGGCCTACACAGCTACCGTAGCGGTCCCAGGGCCTTCGAAGTCCCCACTGTACTTCACCTCTACAGGCAGTCCCCTACTTCGGCTGTCCAAACTGCATGGACCAGGGGATGGAATTAATTTTTTCACACACATGTTTTATTTACAATAGCCTGCACTGATCGAATGCCCTCTAACATTTCATTTATTTTCTCTGTTGCTGTTTATTCTCTTCTTGAATATCTGTACAGATTTTGGAAAAGGATCAAACACTACCCCTGGTAAACTGTTCCACTCCTTCACGCCCTTCCCAATAAATGAAAATTTACCCCAATCGATTCTGCTAAAATTCCTTCTAATTTTATACTTGTGGTCAGTTACGCCGATATAATTATTTTCCAACTGAAGCCTCTCACGGATTTCTCCCCATGCTTCTTCTCCTGTACAGGCTCTATATAATCCTATAAGTCTAGTTTTCTCCCTTCTCCTTTAACATTTCTGATGCACTACTCTTTCTCCTGAAATCCGCTGTTACAAACCTTGCTGCTTTCCTCTGCACACCATCTAGTTCTTTTATTAGGTATTCTTGGTGAGGATCCCAACACTGTTTGCATATTCCAATAATGGACGAACCATACTTAAGTAACTTTTCTCTTTTAATTCTTTGTTGCATCCTTTAAGTAGCCTCATTATGACATGTAACGATCTGTATACTTTCCCAACAATGTCATCAACATGACCTTTCCAGTGCAAATTACTTTCAAATCTCACACCTAAGTATTTGCACTTGTCATCTTTTGGGATAACTACCTCTTCCAAAGTATATTCAAATTCAGTTTTAAAGCTCCTGTTTGTAAATGTTGTAACAGTTGATTTGCCTCCATTAACCTTCATATTATTTTCTTCAACCCATTGTTGGATACTCTCAAGGACCCTTTGTTATTCTGCACAATCCTCAATGTTATTTATTTACCTATAAACAATTATGTCATCTGCATACAATCTTATTTTTGATGTTATATTGTTCCCTAAATCATTTACGTATATTAAGAAAAGTAACGGACCGATTATACTACCCTGTGCAATTCCCTTCCAAACTTTCTCTTCCTGTGATATATAACTTCCTACTTTGACTTTCTGAACCCTTGAATTAAGAAACGTTCTTATCCAACGTATAACCCTTACGTCCAATCCTATTCCTTCCAATTTCTTTAATAATATTCCATGTTCCACTCTATCAAAGGCTTTGGAAAGATCTATGGCTATGCAATCTAACTGAACTCCTGAATCCAACTGATCTGATATGTCCTGCTGAAATCCCACCAGTTGTGCCTCACAAGAAAATTTCTTTCTAAATCCACACTGGCTTCTCATGCACCAATTTTTATCATCACATATCCCTCTGATGTACTTTGCTATTAAACTCTCCAGTATTTTACAAACTATATTGGTCAGGCTGATTGGTCTGTAGTTCTCTGGTTTCCTTTTATCACCGTTTCCTTTATAAATTGGTATTATTACAGATTCCTTCCATTCCTTTGGTATTACACTATTATTTATGACATAGTCAAAGAGAAATTTTAAATAAGGCACTCGTTCAGACTCCGGTGGGAGTCTTGCCTTACTTTCACTTCTCCAACTCCAGTCATCCCACATACCGCTGTCACTCTTAGCCCAGCCACCGAACCCCAACACACTGAGTTCAACACTGACTGGCTGAGTGTTGGCGGCTGACTTTTTTATAGCTCGGGGGATGTGTACCAGAATATTCGCGAAGTGGCTGGAGACGGAACACTTGGTACACCTCGCAGAATCGTACGGGGAAACCAAACCGGCTGGGAACTCCCTGGTCGGCTGACTCTCCAGCCCACTCCATAAAGTACCAAATTGGGTCACTGCATGGCTGGTACTAAACGTATGTTCTTATGTTGGTAGAAGTGAGTGCGGCAAGTAACTACAATATAGTGAAGTTCTACTTACCACATTTCCACCTCCGCAGTGTAACGGTTAGCACTATTCGCAGCCGTCCTCAAAGGTCCGGGTTCGAGTCCTCTCAATGCCAGAAACTGAAGATTGGCAGGAGGGCTGGTATGTAGTTAAAAAGATACGGCTCACCTCCATCGAGTGAGTACTTAACCGGGAACATTCGCGAAGTGCCTGGCTGGTATTTATATAATATAAATGAGTCACAAGACGGCAGTAACGCAACGTTCAGCTGCCTACACTGACCCGTTCATTTTCACTCCATCAACAAAGTCAGTTCGCAATTCCAGATAAACACATACAGGTAACAACCATTCCACCTGGTGAAAATGCCTTGTTCAACCTTTGGATGTACAGTATATTGCTTTCGTCATGGAGGACTGTATATGTGAGGGGAATTTTACTCGACCGCATGAGGGCTGGTATGCAGTTAAAAAGATACGGCTCACCTCCATCGAGTGAGTACTTAACCGGGAACATTCGCGAAGTGCCTGGCTGGTATTTATATAATATAAATGAGTCACAAGACGGCAGTAACGCAACGTTCAGCTGCCTACACTGACTCATTCATTTTCACTCCATCAACAAAGTCAGTTCGTAATTCCAGATAAACACATACAGGTAACAACCATTCCACCTGGTGCAAATGCCTTGTTCAACCTTTGGATGTACAGTATATTGCTTTCGTCATGGAGGACTGTATATGTGAGGGGAATTTTACTCGACAGCATTGATATTGAACTCCAGAGCCGTGCTTTACAAGGTAAATATCACAATATGAAGATAAATTTGGAATTCAAGCGAAAAGGGGAGATAGGAATAATTTACCAAGGAACGTGTTCGATAATTTTCCAACTTCTTTAAAATTAGAGAAAATACTAGGTATACAACCAATGGGAAATCTGTAATTTGTGCGTCAGCCCTAACTGCAGATCAGTAGTGATTGATTGATTACTTGCTTGCTTGATTGATTGATATCACTACAGTAGGAATGTAAAGTTGCGGAGACATTTAGTTCGTTCACAGGGGCTTACAGACGATACGGTTGTATGTATGTATGTATGTATGTATGTATGTATGTATGTATGTATGTATGTATGTATGTATGTATGTAACATGCCTCCACAATGCATCCACAACGAAAAGGTCTTTATGTAAAATAATCTAATACTAGAAAATGAACTCATTTTTCTTTCCTTTCTTCTAATAGCCTTATTCTCCTCATACCACTTTTCAAAACAAATCTTGAGAGGTGGTCACGTTGGGGCTTCGATTGCTACTTACTCGAAATTCAATCTTCCCTCCTCATACCCTTTTCCTTGCACAAGTCTGACCCAACAGACAAGGAAGGAGTCTTCTCATTCTCTTTCATTCCAGATGATGAGCGCTCTACTCGTTGCCCTCAACTTGGTGGGAAGTCTGGACGTACCCGCGGTCACAGTGACGTCACTGGTTCACGACGCCTTCTCCCGCTGCCACTGTCTTCACTTACTAACAGACAGTAGTTACTGGACGCTGCAGATCTTACGGGCCCTGTTCGACACGCCTCCTTGTCCACTCATGCTCACTCCTGGCGCCAAGGATAGTGCTAAGTACCTGTGCACCGACTACGTGCTCGTCTTCCACGAAAGTAAAATTGTCAAAGAAATTCTATTTCGAAGAAGGCCTTATACAATAGATCGTGTTATGGTGGTTGTGCAGAAGGATATACATGTGCTCCTGGAAAACGAGAAACTGTTTGGAGATGCTGAGGCTGTCCTGTTGGCTCTTCCTTCTTTGCAAATGTTCAGGCTCACATCTGCAGTCCTTGAGAGAAGGGCCTTCAATTGGATCAACGACACCAAGGTGTTGTTCCCTGGTCCTAGTTGGCTCAAATTTACTAACTTACAAAACCGAACGCTAGTGGTCAGCACTTTTACATTGCTACCCTTCTCGCTGATAGATAATGGTAAGTGTACTTGCTGCTGATGATGATTATTGATTCAAGAGGCTCACTTCTTGGTCATCGTCCCATGTAAATGTGCTTGTGAATGATTATACATGTATATCGACCAATATTTACATACGAGTGTTTAAACGGTCACATGCACATCCACTATTGAAAATTAGACCATTTTGTAAATCATGTTCCCCTAATCCTGCAAGCCCTATCACAATGAAATTAAGTCTGCATTGGATTTGAAACTTGTTCTTTAATATACAGAGAAATGATTTACAATGTTTTTTAAACATTTTGATTACTAAACATTCAAAACTTTTGTTTGTAAAATTTGCATTAAGCATCCATTTTCAAAATTACATACTAGATTTTAAATATTTTGAAGTAATTTCTCGTTCATTCTCAAGTTAATAACCAAATGAACAACCTGAACCTCAATGGTTAAGATGTTTGTACTGTAAGAAGAAAATTTTTAGAATGTTTATATCTTGTTCAGAAAGAAATAACGAACTTTCTCTCAACGATGGGATATATATTGACGTTTAGGTTATAGATAGCACTAGAAATGATTAATTGAAAACTGTAGACGTTATGATGTAAATGGTTTTAAAAATGCAGTTTTGAAACAACCGATAAATGTAGGCGAGGCAGACTGGAGTTGGTTTAAATATCCACCAACTGTGATCACATAGAAGTACGTTTTGATTCATAACACGGTCATTTTTATATATGTCGGCAATTCTTTCCACAGACGTGAAGGTGAAAGTTCATTTAAGTTGTGGTCAGTAGCCATCCATCGCAAGTACAGATGATTTAAAATAATAAGTACAATGCATTTCTCGACACTCTTAGTAATTTTCTGCGATACTGCAGTGATTGCACTTGTATACTTGAAGATTAGAATGGTGAAGCAGGAGCCTTGAGACGTGAAATAAGACGAGTGTCGGGAAGTACGCAGAAACCAACACTGAGGAAGCAGATCAATCTCAAGGAATGGATTGAGACCCTTCAGGATCCCTCGCGACTCCATCCTAATGTTTCCCATTATCATGCTGGCCTCTATAAGAGAGAGAGAGTCAGTAGATAAGTGGATTGTATATATAAATCTCAAGATGAGTATCAGTTGCCCACTGGTTAAGGATAACTTGCTCTGAGGTCCACCATTTCACCAAGGATAACTATCTTATTTTCTTGATGATGAGAATTACCGGTTTAATACTCAGTGGCAATCGTTCATAACAATACAATCTTAATCGTTAGGACCGAGCCTGGTAGCTGCAGTCACTTAAGTGAGGCACATTTCCGCGAGGTTCACTGAGCCTACGCCAAAAATGAGTACCAGGTTAATTGCTGAGGGAAAAGGCGGCCGGGCGTAGCGCTAAACTACTAATAGTGAAAGTCTTTACCTTCTACTCCACCAAAGGTTTTCTTGGCCTGTACGGAGATGGATTTTGCTTCTTTGGTGTGTGTATGGTTAGGAAGAGTAAATTCCCGGTTATATAACTCGTACTTTCAAGACCATTCTACAATCTGAAGCTTAATATTAACCGACGCTTTCATAACGAGTTTAGTAGGAGCTCATTCTTACAATAGTGACAGGTAATTCAGTTAAAGAAATTATTCATGATTTGCAGTAAATCTTACCAGAGGGTTTACCCACATAAAGAATATAGCCTAGAATTTTTAAAATGTCAAAATAAAATATGAAATATGAAATCAAACTCTGTCTGTATACAAAAATAATTTATTTATGACCCTGGATAAAGACGAGACATATTCTACTCAGTACACTACTACTTATTTTGTACCGAGCTCGATAGCTGCAGTCGCTTAAGTGCGGCCAGTATCCAGTAATCGGGAGATCGTGGGTTCGAGTCCCACTGTCGGCAGCCTTGAAGATGGTTTTCCGTGGTTTCCCATTTTCACACCAGGCAAATGCCGGGGCTGTACCATAATTAAGGCCACGGCTTCTTCTTTCCAACTCCTAGGCCTTTCCTATCCCATCGTCGCCATAAGACTTATCTGTGTCAGCGCGACGTAAAGCAAATAGCAAAAAAAAAAAAAAAAAAAAATATATATATTATTTTGTAAAATATTCTGAGCAGTATTCCTTTAATGCCATTTCACTAGAAAACAATCTCCTCTTGAAAAGGTATACAATTTATTCGCAGATAAATTCCTGTTTCGTGTCAAACGCACTAATTTTCTGTACTCCAGTGATGGTAATCGTTGTTTCCTACACACACGAGTGTCCAAATTAAGCATAAGTTACGAGCAAGCAGGGCAATAGGAAATAGACTGCAAATCGCACGACATATGCACCTACCAACCTTACGTGTTCGCTCTGTATAGGAAAGGAGTGTTCCCTGCTTTGACTAGCGGCGTAACCACAAGGTAAACACAGCCAGTGCCTGCGACCCATATTCCCTCAGTCGTGTTTGCTCTGTTATAGTGTGCGGAGTGTAGCCTCGTGGTGAACGTGACAACATAATGGCACGATGACGCCATTTGGACCCCGTTTAGCAGGGTAGAATACTCGGCCGCCTGGAAGCAGGCCAGGCACAGACCGACATCGCCGTATCCTTGAATGTGCCACAAAGTATCATTTCCAGGCTTTGGAGACGATTTCGAGACACAAGAGATGTTAGTTGTAGGCCATTACCAGGTCGATCAAGGGTAACCACCCCACAGCAGGATCGATATCTGGCCTTAACCGCCCGACGAAATCGGAGTGCACCTGCAAGACAATTGTCGGCGGAGCTTGCAGCCGTCTCAGTGGTTGCCGTTTCCCGGCAAACTGTGTACCGGAGGCTCAGAACAGCAGGGCTGTTTGCCCGACGTCCAGCGGTGTGCGTCCCGCTCACTCCAGCACAGAGACGGGCCCATTTACTGTGGAGCCGTCAACATCGAAACTGGACCATGAATGAATGGAGGCATGTGCTCTTCACAGATGAATCCCGCTTCAGTTTGCAGAATGATTCCCGTCGCACATTAATCTGGAGAGAACCGGGTAGGCGATACAACCACAGGAACATCGTGGAACGGGACCAGTATGGTGGTGGTGGTGGTGACATGGTGTGGGGCGGCATCATGTTGGATGGCCGTACGGACCTGCACATCTTCATGGGTGGTCCGGGGAACACTGTTAACGCTCGGAGATACAGGAATGAGGTACTGAGACCACATGTTCGACTCTTTAGAGGTGCGGTTGATCCAGACTTCCTCTTAATGGGACGATAACGCCCGACCACACCGCGCTGCTTTGGTGGATGACATTCTGGCTGGGGAAGACATTCATCACGTGGACTGGCCAACGAGGTCTGCGGATCTGAATCCTATAGAACATGCCTGGGATGCATTGGGGAGGCGAATTGCATCCCGTCAGCCTGCACCAAAGACCCTCCAAGACCTTCGCATTGCCCCTTCGGAGGAATGGCATCGACTGCCATAAGAGCTCTTGGACCATCTGATAGAGAACATGTCACGTCGCTGCGAAGCATGTGTGGCTGTTAGGGGCAAATATACACCCTATCAACAGCATATTTTGTTGTGAAAGACATTGCCAAGTTTTGTTAGTTGTTGTCAAAGGTGTACCTTAGCTATCAGAACCCTTCTGACACTGTCTTTTTGGTCAAACTGTGTGATATATGGTGTGAGATTCAGCTTGCGTTTGTTCAGCAATCCGTCTGACATTCCTATCAGGCGGCATGGCCTCGTTTAGTGATTATGCTTAACTTTTGGACACTATTGTAAATTTTTAAATGAACATCTCCCGAATGTAAACTTAGAGCTACTCGACATATGCCGCATAGCCAACTTCCGCTCAGTGAGTTGTTCGCTGGTAATACGTCAACGGAAGATCGAGAATCAGTGTTTAATGTTTCGAGGGAAATATTAAAGACCACACACAGAAGAAAATGTCAGCTTCCTGTAGTTCGTAGGCACCATATTTTTAGTGACTTTACATTGCTCTTAGAAAGTAATTTATTCTAAATGATAAGTGAACACCATGGAGGGTAAGTGTTACATGTTATTTGCCCTGATCTGCTTTGAATTTACTTATCTTAGAAGAAAACTGTGCCTATGAATTTCTATGGTCCCCAACCTTGCTAGTCGTACAAGGTAGGTTGGATAAAGTTTCGAGATCCTAACGAATGTATTATTAATTTCAATTTGGTGAATGAATATCTTTGAGATTCATGCGGCAAGTTCTTAAACTTTAACAGTATTATTGTTTTTAGGTACTAAAGATGGTATAGAGATGAAGATGTTCAATGAAGCATCCAAGAGGATGAACTTCAGCTGGGTAAATTTAGAACCGCCCCAGAACAATCGCTATGGTGAATGGTTACCAAACAAAACTTGGTCTGGGGGAATCGCAGGTTTGCTGATTGAGAGAAGATCGGAGGTGGCGTTCTGCACGTTGTACCTGGTATATAACAAGATATTGCACCTGGATATGACCACTCCTTGGAACCAAGTGTGTATCACCTACATGGTCCCTCGACCACGAAGGATCTCACAGCATTGGGCTGCACCACTCAGCCCGTTCGAGACTCGCCTGTGGTTCGGCCTACTGGCAGGGACGCTCGTGATGTGTTCGGCCCTATGGTTCGTGACCCGCTCGTATGCTGGTAAGTAATGTGTGGCACTTCCTGAAACAGAACAATATTACCAGAGTATTACATTTTATTTTTCACCATACATCCTATACATATATGAAGGAATAAACATTCGAAATATTACAGTAGAATCTCGAGGTAATGAGGGCCGATGAGAGCTCGAGGAACTGAAAACTTGGAATATGTGGATAGCACTGATCATTCTGAATAATGACCAAATAATATAAGAGAAATGTTGGCGGGAGAGACTGTTCGAAATTCATAAATGGAATGAGGTTTAATCCTAAATTACTTTCCATTCTGTTTGTATGTTCATGTAATTCTAATACAGTAGAACTCAGTTATAACGACTTTCAAGGGACCTGAAAAATTGTGCCGTTATAAACGAGTGTCGTGTGATGTTTTGAACATCACAGCATTTACATAAAATTATCAAACTGTGGAATTAATTGGAAAGATGTATATATATATTTAATTTGTGGTAGTTCATGCTAAATTATTATGCTTATATATAGGGTTTTTTGTCATCCATTTCACATTATCATCTCATTTCTTTCAATCACGGCAATGACGAATTCTAAACGAGCTGATTCTTGAGTAAGGTATTAGGCCTACAACATCTCCCGTATTAATAGCTTGCAGTACCGGGCGAGTTGGTGATGCGGTTAGGGGCGGGCGGCTGTGAGCTTGCATTCGGGAGATAGTGGGTTCGAATCCCACTGTCAGCAGCCATGAAGATGGTTTTCCGTGGTTTCCCATTTTCACACTAGGAAAATGCTGGAGACGTATCTCAATTAAGGCCACGGCCGGTTCCTTCCAACTCCTAGGTCTTTCATATCCCATCGTCGCTATAAGACCTATTTGTGTCGTTGCGACGTAAAGTCACTAGCAAAAAAATAGCTTGCAGTAAGTTTCCAGTAGCACGAGGTCAGGCGACCGGACACGCCATGCTAATTTTAGCCCTTTACCAGGAAAAGGACGTCATCAAGATTGCAAGATTGCTTAGCCCTCTTCATATTCTGAAGAGACGGTTATAACTCCTATTTTTCGAAGCTCGCTACATGACGCTTTGATTGCCGGCGAAATTTCAACCTATGTAAACGAACGTTATGATACAAAATGATGGATATACAGCGATGGACAGAAGAAGGGATAGAACATCAGAACTTACTGGACCATGTGATATGGTAGATGGAGCGAGATTTTGGAGCCTACGTACATCAACGACAAGACCACGGGAGCGTCTTTACTTGGGAGAAGGTCTTAGAGTCTTGACATCGGAGAAGGTCTTTTACATCGGAGCGTCTTCACATCGGAGGAGGTCTGAACATCTGAAGGTCTTAATTTAGTTCGCTTTGCATCTGAGTAGAGCACTACTCAGAGTTACTCTCGTTGAGATCTGGTTATCTCAATGAAGAGAGACCGGTTTTGACTTGTCCAGAACAGGAGATATCTTTGTCATGTATTTAGTTACGCTACAGTTCTGTAATACGGAAGAATACAAGTGTATTCTCTCCATGAACGTAACCCAAAGTGGCTTTGATATTGAAATTAGGGCTCATTGCCACATTATGTAATGAGTATTACAGGAAGTGTTAAAGTCAGGAAAGCCGTTGTCCAATTAGTGGGCAATGCATGAATCAGAAATAGGACTGGTACCTACTAGGAGAGATGACCAATGAAGAACGAGAGGATCATCAAACAGCTTCTACATCATCGAACGTGTCCAGATACCAGAATCTACAAATGGTGAGCTCATGGCATAAATTACTGCAACTCTCCGCGTAACAGTTCATTTTCTTAATTTTTTTTCATTCAATTTTTCTTTTGTTTCCGTAAGTTCAATTTTCGTAAATACCCCGTCATGTTTATCATCCTAATAAATAGTTATTTTAATTGGTATTTTCATAAATTCTTATTAATGATCCTTAATTTCCTAGTTAGTGAGTACTTAATGGTTAGTGTTCTGGCATCCCATCTCTGGGAGTATTTACAGTCTCATTACCTATTATTATTATTATTATTATTATTATTATTATTATTATTATTATTATTATTATTATTATTATTAATCAACTATCGTCTTCAAGCCATAAGCTTGAAAGCTGGCGCCCGTGGGATATTGTTTATGGAGAGGGAAATGAGCAAGTATTTATTTATATTTAAATTAAAGTGACCCGGCACGTCACATATTGGCGCACACATGTGGGCAAGAGTGGGTACGTCACAATCGTAGTAACCGAAATTCGAATTATCAGTCTAGTGAGGTGGAAAATAAAATATACAGTGGCATATACTTAATCAGGCTTCATCCACGTTGCTTCGTTCAGGTTTTCGTAGCCGCTTAATTTTCGAACCATTCTGTTCAAATGCAGCAACAATTGTATCCCTACTCTTCCAAATCGTTTGGACTGTGGAATTAACAAGGTCAAACTCACGACACACATCAGCTTTTAATACATTTCTCAATTTGGGGAATCACTTTAACGTTTTCTTTCAATGTTAAAACTTTTCTTTTAGTAGTCATACTACGTTAAAATCCTTGCACTTAAAGAAAAAGTCCATTCGAAACTGACCGCACGCAGGTATCGTAAAATACCGCAAGAATTCGGGTGGGTTACAATGGAGTGGGGAATGTCTGCATTCCAGAGGTCTATGATAAAAGGGGACAGGGAAGAATTTGCCTGTTTGCCAGATTTTAACAAAATATTTCTTAAAATACTTTGGTTCTTAGAAAATCTTATTCCAAACTGAGGCTGAAAACATTATATGCGAGGTAGACGCATGTACGTTTGTCGTATTAAGCAAGGCTGAAAAACACATTTCTTATGAGGAATATGTCCATACCACAGAAAACATGACGTTATAGATGAGTTGTCGTTGAAGCCGATGTCGTTATAACAAAGTTCAATTGTACTAACTGATATTTCTGTAACCCGAGCAGATAATATCCTCCAGGTTCGTACCGGTGGCTGATATTGAAGGCTTGAAGTACATTTTATTTTCTTCCAGTTCCGATGACTGTTGATCACAGTGTGATCTGGGTACTGGGTCTCCTGCTGCTTGGTTCGTTCCCATCTCTGGGACCTGATCGTTCTGCAGCACGTAAACTTCTTCTGTGTTGGACCTACTTCGGGCTGCTTATGGTGACGGCATACTGCAGTAAACTGGTGGCACATCTCTCCATTAAAAAATACGAGCGACCCCTCAACACCATCGAAGACCTTGTCAAGGCTGACATGTACTGGGGCATGGACTATGAGGTGCCTGTGGTTGACATCTTTGACCATGAGGTACAGTATAGTACTATCTTCTTGGATGCTAAACAAAATTATAGAAGAACTTACTGCACAGTCAAGGTTAAACAGTATCGGTTCATTCTCTCGGTTACAACATATGGCTTAGTGTAGTCGGCAAGGAATTAAATAAAAGAGCAGGAAATGTGACTGCCAGATGTTTCCCAACCTCGATGTGATGCAGAGTTACAGGTAACATCCTGGGCAGAGACTAAATGTTGACTAAGCAGAAGAGTTGCCCATTGTACTTTGAAGGACGTGATTGTACCAGCTAAAATGTGAAGAAGCCCTAACCGATGAGGATCTCGAATGGGATGTACACAAATAGCAGTCCATGATCTGGTATAGATGATTAATAAAGTGAGGAAATTCATAGAATGTGCCTCCTCCAGTATTATTATCACACAAAGTCCGGCTCCATGGCTAAATGGTTAGCGTGCTGGCCTTTCGTCACAGGGGTATCAGGTTCGATTCCCGGCAGGGTCGGGAATTTTAACAATAATTGGTTAATTTTGCTGGCACGGGGGCTGGGTGTATGTGTCGTCTTCATCATCATTTCATCCTCATCACGACGCGCAGGTCGCCTACGGGAGTCAAATCAAAAGACCTGCATCTGGCGAGCCGAACTTGTCCTCGGACACTCCCGGCACTAAAAGCCATACGCTATTTCATTTATCAAGCAAACCCTATCCAGTTATTGCAAATTTAACCCTATAAAAAACAAACCCCATGCGATACAACCTTCATGGGCCTTGGCCTATGAAGCGACCGCTGCTCAGCCCGAAGGCCTGCAGATTACAAGGTGACGCGCTGTCAGTGCTCGAATCATCTCGGCCGTTATTCTTGGCTTCCTGGACTAGGGTCGCCATCTCACCGTCAGATAGCTCCTCAGTTGCAATCATGTAGGCTGAGTGGACCCTCGAACAAGCTCTCAGATTCAAGTACATATTCCTGACCTGGCCGGCAATCGAACCCAGGACCTCCGCGTGAGAGGCAGGCTCACTACCCCTAGACCGTGAGGCCGGTAGTTTAACCCTATACAGGTCGTAATTTTTCATCATAGTAATGCTATGTGTCAAAATTGCCCTCCAGAATGACAGAATTTTCACACGAAAAGAAGTTCTTTATGGTATCAATAAGTCTAGTGACATGTCTCAAACTCAATCAAGATTCACTCCCACAACCTTAAACACAGAAGGCGAGTGCATAACCATCTACTCCACACAGTCGCTCAAGAGTCATAAAATTTGGAGGGTAATTCCCCCCTTTCTCCGTTATTTGAGGACGGTGATGCCATCTGAAGGTTCTATGGGCTTGCAACCAAAGTTTGAAGTCGAATGCTACATCATGTCATCCCAGATCCATTTGTGGCGTGACCTAGTGTTTATGGGCTAGACCAGGTTTGTTACTTTACTGACCTATCACAACCTCGTCCTTGGTTTTGACAAAATGAAAGTGATAGTTATGAGTGTGGCCAGTACTGCCATTTCTTACACAGCCAGTTTCCATTATGAATAGTGTGGGAGTGTCGCTCACAGGGGTCAGTTAATACGTGCACTTCAGTGGGTCTGGCTTATGTTGGCGCAGTAAGGAAAAACCAGGAGCTGACCTCATTCCTCATTTCTCTCAGCTCACGGGGATCCAACCAGCCTCCGGACTGAGGACCCAATATACTGCACTATGTAATGTTGAAGACCGGGCGAGTTGGCCGTGCGCGTAGGGGCGCGTGGCTGTGAGCTTGCATCCGGGAGATAGTAGGTTCGAATCCCACTGTCGGCAGCCCTGAAAATGGTTTTCCATTTTCACACCAGGCAAATGCTGGGGCTGTACCTTAATTAAGGCCACGGCCGCTTCCTTCCAACTCCTAGGCCTTTCCTATCCCATCGTCGCCATAAGACCTATCTGTGTCGGTGCGACGTAAAGCCCATAGCAAAAAAGAAAAAAAAGTAATGTTGAAGAATGATCACCTGTATCGGTTCTAGTTCATCTGAAGGCAAAGAAAGGCGAGGCTTCCAATGAATTCTACTGAGAGTGTAGTCTAAATCCACTGAAGTTGTATTTATTTCTAGAACCGATGTAACGGATAAAATGTCACCTACGCTGTTATTATTTCAGGGTCTGTTAACAGCAAATATATATATAAGAGATTTTTTGAATTTTATTTAAAATGTTTATAATCGCTTTAACTCGATGGTCATATCGCGCCTTACATTAAATGTAAAATTATCAAAACAATTTATAATATTTTACATAAACAAAATAATTACATTGAACATAGACCTAGAATCTGTGAAAAAAAAAATGCTAGTGGCTTTTACGTCGCACCGGCACAGATAGGTCTTATGGCGACGATGGGATAGGAAAGGCCTAGCAGTTGGAAGGAAGCAGCCGTGGCCTTAATTAAGATACAGCCCCAGCATTTTCCTGGTGTGAAAATGGGAAACCACGGACAACCATCTTCAGGGTTGCAACAGTGGGATTCGAACACACTATCTCCCGGATCCAAGCTCACAGCCGCGCGCTCCTAAGCTAACGGCCAACTCGTCCGGTGAAAAAATCTTTATATTTGATAATATAAACAATAATCTTAAAAAAATAATTTGAAGGCGAAGTGAAGGAGAATTCAGTGCCTTTTGGAGCTCATTAGGAATACTGTGGTGCTTTCGCCATTGATAGTACAGTGGACATTCAGTAAGTATATGCTTGATTGTTAATGGTGAGTTACATATATTGCAGATGGGATGTTGCCCTTTTCTTAGAAGATAACTGTGGGTTAGCTTTGAGTGTCCTATCCTCAGTCATATTAAAACCTGATCTACCTGCACTGGTTCTAAACTGGGTATAGTTGGGGACAAATCATGACGACCTCGCCTCACACCACTACTTTCCGGCGGCAACTCGGTGTTATTAGCGATCTAATATGTTTTACTACCTCTACTGCAGCCCGAGTTGACAAATCGGCTACTGCACTCTATTCGAAGAAAGGGTAAATACTACAGAGAGTGAGGAAGAAAGTGGTTTGGCAGCCTCTCCAAAACGAACATCACTTGGAACTCGTTAACTCAGCAGGGTGCAAGGTGTGATTGACTGCTGGCTTCCAGCTCGCTTCTAGAAACTGAGGCCGTCATGTTTTGTCCCCAACTATACTGTTATGGAACTTGGTGTTATTTCACGCAGTTGGCTTTTTTAAAAGTGGCCATTGTTGGCATAGCATGTTTATTAACATGTGTGATTATGTCACTACGCGGTATACGTTGTAAGTAATGTTGGGACACTAATGAGAGCATTGTAATAATAATAATAATAATAATAATAATAATAATAATAATAATAATAATAATAATAATAGTAATGAAAATCCAGAGCCTGTTTCCAGTTTCAAACGGATCAGGAAGGGAATTAAAGAAGCCCCTATCTAGCGGCGAGGATAGGAATTGTGCCGGCTGCCGAAGCCTGTCGCTCTCTCTGGGGCAATGATTAATGACGGACAGATGAAGTGAAATGATATTGGGGAGTGTTGCTATAATAAAAGATGACAGGGAAAACCTGTTCCGCGTCCGCTTAGTCCAGCACAAATTTCACATGGACTGACCGGGATCTGAAGCACGGAATCCAGCGGTGAGAGGCCAGTGCGCTGCCGCCTAAGCCACAAAGGCTAATAATAATAATAATAATAATAATAATAATAATAATAATAATAATAATAATAATAATAACCCTTTGAGATTAAAACAAGAGTTAGACAGGGATATGGACTCTCGCCACTTTTGTTCAACTGCGTGGTGGGATAAGTAATGCAGGAATGGCGTCATATACTACAAGATAGAATCTTGTTCAAACCTGTATGAATTGGGACGAAGAACGGAGTGGAAATCGACTGCTTAGCTTTCGCGGATGATATAGCAATAATGATAGAGAATTTTAAATCTGCGACAGAATAAATTAATGTGCTGAAAGAAGCAGTATAACAAACAGTCTTGCGAATATCCTTTGAAAAGATGGAAGTAATATCCAGCATCGAAGACAACACACATAAATGGGTTTGTAAATAAAGGGTACAGGGGTTGTAGTAAGGATGTAAAGGAGAGGGCATATAAGTCTCTGGTAAGACCCCAACTAGAGTATGGTTCCAGTGTATGGGATCCTCACCAGGATTACTTGATTCATGAACGGGAAAAAATCCAAAGGAAAGCAGCTCGATTTGTTCTGGGTGATTTCCGACAAAAGAGTAGCGTTACACAAATTTTGCAAAGTTTGGGCTGGAAAGACTTGGGAGAAGACGAGCTGCTCGACTAAGTGGTATGTTCCGAGCTGTCAGTGGAGAGATGGCATGGAATGAAATTAGTAGACGAATAAGTTTGAGTGGTGTTTTTAAAAGTAGGAAAGATCACAATATGAAGATAAAGTTGGAATTCAAGAGGACAAATTGGGGCAAATATTCATTTATAGGAAGGGAGTTAGGGTTTGGAATAACTTACCAAGGTAGATGTTCAATAAATTTCCAATTTCTCTGAAATCATTTAAGAAAAGGCTAGGAAAACAACAGATAGGGAATCTGCCACCTGGGCGACTGCCCTAAATGCAGATCCGTATCGATTGATTGATTGATTGATTGATTGATTGATTGATTGATTGATTGATTGATTGATTGATTGATTGATTGATTGATTGATTGATTGATTGATTGATTGATTGATTGATTGATTGATTGATTGATATATGGAACAATAAACCGTGTGCATCAAGTTTAAATACTTTGGTGAGTGGATGCGATCAAACAGACTAGATACAGAGGCCTTAGCGGCCAGACAAAATAACAAAACAAACCTAGAGATGGCTTTCCAAATCACCGGAATATACACTGGTGGAAAATGAAATCCCAGCACCTAGAAAGAGTTGTGCTAGATAAACGAAAATTGGGAGACGTATTTTCACATCTGAAAGATGACGCCTATTCAAAATTGTGCGTTAGTCGACGATGAGTGGTGCTAGGAGCGTTACTATGACCTTGGGAAGTAAGTTTACATTAAATACGCGCTGTACACTTTGTGAGCGTTGAAGGTGCTCAAATACGCCAGCCTCGTGTCGGTCAATTTCCCGGAACGTAAAAGAAGTCCTGTGGGGCAAAATTCGTCACCTTGGGCTCCTCGGAAGCCATAAAGTAGTTAGTGGGACATAAACCCAATAACATTCTTATTATTCTTATTTGTTCTACTTGTAATGCATCTCAGCTTATTAAACTGTGAGAGTCAATCTCCCTTACAAATTTGTATTTATACAGAACGCTGACTGTAACATAACACGAAAGCAATTGTTGGGAAGGGCTTGGGCCATCGTAGTCAACAGTTCCGAGTCCTTACAGTGTGGAATTATATCTGGTCTTTGCATTGGTAATTCAATGGAGCTAAACTTGAAAAATTCGGAAGATAGTGGGCTCGAATCCCACTGTCGGCAGCCCTGAAGATGGTTTTCCGTGGTTTCCCATTTTTGCAGCAGGCAAATGCTGGAGCTGTTCCTTAATTAAGGCCACGGCCGCTTCCTTCCCACTCCCAGCCCTACCCTGTCCCATCATCGCCATACGATGTGTCTGTGTCGGTGCGACGTAAAGCAACTTGTATAAATTTGAAAAAGAAGAGGTCTTGGTCTGTATCTTAACTACTCTTTCAGCTTTAGCGCTGTGATGAAGTGGGGAAATTTACAGAATGGTTGATGGGAAATACATGTAAATTAACTCATTTTTCTTGTCAGGTACCTCCGCCTCGTTGGCTGAATGGTCAGCGTACTGCCCTTCGGTTCAGTGAGTCCCGAGTTCGATTCCCGGTCGGGTCGGGGATTGTAATCGCTTCTGATTAATTCTTCTGGCTCGGGGACAGGGTGTTTGTGTCTGTCCCAAAACTCTTCTCTTCATATTCAGACAACACACCATACTACCATCTTCCACAGAAACACGCAATAGTAATTTCATCCCTCCGTACAGGGTTGGCGTCGGAAGTGCATCCGGTTGTAAAACAGGGCCAAATCCATATGTACTATCCAGTCCGCACCCGCGGTAGAAGAAGTAGACTTCTCTTGTCAGTTATGTTTGAGGTGCAGTGCAGCCAGTTGTGAACTCTCTTAATCAGACGTCATCAACACGTTTTTTTCGTGTCCGTGCAGTGTGGTGGAATGCGCGGGGTAACTTCCAGAACAGCCCACTGAAGGTCGACTCTGTTAGGAGCCGCGTGCACTATGGGTGGTCTCTCTGAACCATCAAAACGGATCAGATGTTGACTCCAGCATTTAATACTGAATGGGAGAAAACATTTCTCATTACTGAATTTAACGATGTGGCGAAGTATATCGCAAAATTCAAAAGGTGGTAGAAAGGATACAATTTGTATTGACAGTACTCTTTATGCGAACTTAAGAATTTGACTAATACAACAAAGAAAATTTAAAAAATAACGGAAAATCTAACGACGCGCATGGAAGCATCTTTCAAACTTCAACTTAAATTACAACCAAGGCTGCCGAGGTAATTTACTCGTTACATAATTTGATACCTGTAACTTTCTTAGCGTGGAAAACCAGATTTTACGCATATGCAGAAAACACTATTTAAGCAGAAGAGAAACTTTGTTTACAAGTTGCTTTACGTTGCACCGACACAGATAGGTCTTATGGCGACGATGGTATAGGAAAAGACTAGGAGTGAGAAGGAAGCAGCCATGGTGTGACAATGGGAAACTACGGAAAACCATCTTCAGGGCTGTCGACAGTGGAGTTCGAACCCACTATCTCCCGAATGGAAGCTCACAGCTGCGCGCCCCTAACCCCACGACCAAGTCTCTCGGTGGAAGAGAAACAATGATAATGCTTGTTGTTTAAGGGGTCTAACAGCTAGGTCATCGGCCCAAGCGAAACAACATTTCAGTATTACTGGTATATCATTATTTAATGTATTTCTACACCGTCTGAGTCTTTGGCTGAATGGTCAGCGTTGAGCCTTCGATTCTGATGGTCCCGGGTTCGATTCCCGAGTGGGTGGGTTTTTAATCACGTCTGACTAATTCTTCTGGCTCGATGTCTGTGTTTGTCCCAACACTTTCCTCTTCATATTCAGACAATATACCACACTACCAACCACCACAGAAACACACAATAGTGATTACATCTCTCCATATAGGATTGGCGTCAGGAAGAGCATCCGGCCATAAAACAGGACCAAATCCACATGTCCAACACAATTCGCACTCTCGACCCAACAGATGTGGGAAGAGTAGTAGTAGAAGAAGAAGAAGAATGTATTCTACATCCACCTAAATTACTGAAACATAACATGATACGACTTGAATAGAAACTTTGTAAAAAGCCTTTTTATTCTATTTCGCGTATTGACAATAGCCATCGCAAAAAACGTTTCTTTCTGAGCCATTTCCTGCCCTGACATCGAAGGTGCAGGTCGGTGCTGAGTGCGAGAAAGCAGAATATGATGGTGCAAGCAGCTGACGATGTTTGCTCTAAATACTACTAAATATATAGCAAAGCCTGGAACTAAACTGGAGCCAATCTGCTGGGCAAATACGCTTCCTCCACGAATATGTGGCAACATAAAACAAATTCTCTTCTTCTTCTTCTTCTTCTTCTTCTTCGTCTACTTCTTTATCTGTGTACCATCCAGGGTCGGTTTTTCCCTCGGACTCAACGGGGGATCCCACCTCTACCGCCTCAAGGGCAGTATCCTGGAGCTTCAGACTATGGGTCGGGGGATACAACTGGGAGGAGGACCAGTGACTCCCCAGGCGGCCTCACCTGCTATGCTGAACAGGGGCCATGTTGGGGAGGGGATGGGAAGATTCGAAGGGATAGACAAGGAAGAGGGAAGGAAGCGGCTGTGGCCTTAAGTTACGTACCATCCCGGCATTTGCCTGGAGGAGAAGTGGGAAACCACGGAAAACCACTTCCAGGATGACTGAGGTGGGAATCGAATCAAGCTCTACTCAGTTGACTTCCCGAAGCTGAGTGGACCCCGTTCAAGCCCTCGTACCACTTTTCAAATTTCGTGGCAGAGCCGGGAATCGAACCCGGGCCTCCGGGGGTGGCAGTTAATCACACGAACCACTACACCACAGAGGCGGACAAACAAATACTCTTTTCAGATAATTTCTTTCCTTGTTACTTTAAATGCAGTTGTTTATGTTTATGTAGTTGTTTATCCCAAACGAGCAGTTACTCTTATGTAGCACAGTCACTGTAGTTGTTTATTCCAAACGAGCAGTTACTCTTATGTAGCACAGTCACCGTAGTTGTTTATTCCAAACGAGCAGTTACTCTTATGTAGCACAGTCACTGTAGTTACTTCTCTCAAATAATCAGTTATTTTAAACGTTCTATGAACGCACAAAACTGCGAAAGAAGCCTGAAAAACAGATCTTGAATGTAAATATAAATTCAAATGACAACTATATCTTTCGTTATAACGAATAGAGGGCTAAAAGGCATCGTTGGATGCGCTTGTGAACGGGTTGGCTGTTAGAGAGCTCTTGCATTATTGTAGTGATAAAGTAGTTAAAACCTATTGAAATTGCTTAATTGTGTGTGTGATTCATTTAGTGCTATTTATATATTAGTGTTTAGTGCTTGTTGGTAGAAATTGGGAGTTGTGATATTTATTTGAATTTTATAACAAGTAAGTCAGTTGGTGTTCAGTAAATTGCGTTTTCTAGGTTAAGCTAGGTGTACCTTGTTTCGAATTTAGTTTTAGGAAATAGTTTAGGTAATATTATTACCTTTAAAAATATTTGTAAATATCTGTAGGTTCGTTGGTATAATACTTACAAAGGCAGATTATCATAAGGAATAGTGCCGTAACTTCCGCCGCGACTTTTCCGGTATTTCGTATAGATATCCGTTCAAACTATCACGAAGGTAATAATTTATTAAATTAAAAAATATGATACGTCTGTAAACTTCGATTTAAAAAGAAGTTAAAGTGAATACACGGTAATTTCACTGGATAATTGCGGTACGTAACAGTTTTTGGTTTGTTGCTAAATTTCGGTGAGATCAAAGAGTACGGGCTACACGCACATGGTAGTTGTGTAAACAAATACAAAATCAGCTGATTACTTTATTCCGATAATTTGTAGTCTAAGGTTACGGCATACTTTGTACTGTACTTTGCACCTTCGTTCATACATCGATTAAAAGTTAATAATCAAATCTCTATAGGGCCTATCGTAATAATATTGCAGTTCAAGCCCCCGGCGTAGTTTTGACAGAAATTACTGTAGACAACCTCTTATTTTTCGGCATTTAAGGACATTAAAATTCTCCATCCCGCACAGTAGGGAAAAATAATAGTAATCCACCAACGGTAAATATCGCGTAACCACATTTCAGTTTAGAATTGTAGTGTAGATACGGTACGGTATATTTAGATAGTACAGTATCTCACCTGCTATACTCGTGTGTATCTTTGTGTGTGTATCTTTCGTGTGTATCTATAAGAGCATAGTACTAATAATAATCTGTCTAAGCATTTAGCTTTGTTGGTAATCTTGGAGTGCTGTACAGTAGTTCGTGCAAATTACAAACTTGCAATTTCAATTTCTGTTTGTGCTTAGTAGTGACATACGGTACCGATATTGTAATTAGGATACGTCTGAAAGTAGTTTAAAATTATTGTAGTGTACTGTACTGTAGTATACGAGTAATATCTTTTTATAACTTTGCGTGCTTATTTTATTATTGTAAAATATTTGTGTAGTATAGTAGAGGTATCTGTAAAATTCTCTTACTAAAATTCTGTTGTTGTGATTAGGATAGGCTTAATTGCATTACCGTATAGAATAGTATAATTCTTGTGTATTCCCTTCGGTATTCAGTAATTAACAGCAGTTTTTGTCTGTTAGGGTTTTGCAGGGTAAAAATAGAGTACGACTAAGTAGTATTGTAGTGTAGTAGTGTATTACTTACCTTATTGTCGTGTGATCTTTGAGTACTATCCTAGACAATATTTCTGTCCGTTCATTTTTTACACAAAACAAGTTATTTTATTTTTCCTTTCGTTTTCTTTACACTTTTTTCTGTAAAGAATGGCTAAGGAGTGCAAGTGTAGGAACTGTGGGTTTGGCGATGCATTGAGGAGTATGAGGGAGGAGTTGGAGAGTTTGAGGGAGATAATTAGGATTCTCACAGAAGACAGCAAGGAAGGCAGGCCTCCCTCAACCAATGTACAGGTTACAGCAGGTGTAAAAGAGGGATGGGAAGGAAAGGGGGGAATTGTAGAAGACAGGTGGTCTAATGTTATAAGGGGAAGGAGATTGCAGGCTAAGGGCTCTATACAGGATCAGAATTCAGGACAGGTGTCTGTGAGAAATCAGTACGAGCCACTCCAGGTAGAGCAACAGAGGGAAGATGAGGAACAGGGAACTGTTGCTAAAATGTGTGGAAGTGAGAGGAAGGGAACAGGTAGGAAATGGAAATGTAGAGTAGAGGATAGGAAAAGACAGGTGAAACAGGGTAATGGGAGGGAGAAAAGGGAGGAGGAAGTAGCTTCTGCAGCTATCAAGAAAGATAGGGCTGACCAGGAGGGGAGGGGATCAAAGGAGGTGGGTAGGGTTGAGGCTCTGGTCATTGGGGATTCCATCGTTAGACACGTAGGGAAAGTGTGTGGAAGAAAGGGAACCAGGGTAGAGTGTTATCCAGGAATTAGGTTGAAGCAGATGCTGAGAAAAGTAGAAGAGAAGGAGGAGGGGAAGGAGAAGGTGGTAGTGCTTTACGTTGGTACCAACAACGTAAGGCAAGCTGGTATAAGTACCAGCATAGTTGGGGATGTGTGGGATCTGGTAAATGCAGCACGGGTGAAGTTTAAGGAAGCGGAGATTGTTATCAGTGGAATATTGTGTAGGAGGGATACAGGTTGGAGGGTGATTGGGGATTTAAATGAGACTATGGAGTGGGTATGTGGGAAACTGGGAGTGAAATTTCTAGATCCTAATGGGTTGATAGGAGATAGGAATCTGCGCGCAAATGGCCTTCACTTAAACCGCAGCGGTACGTATAAGTTAGGAAATTTGTTTGGAAGGGTAATAGGGAGGTACATTCAGGGAAACGGGTTTGTCTACGGAGCGGTGATAAGGGTACAGAGATTTAGAAATCAAGGAGGGATACATAAAATATTAGTGTTGAACTGTAGAAATATTTAAAGAAAGGAATAGAATTAAGTAATTTAATACATATATATTTACCAGATATTGTAATAGGAGATGAATCATGGCTGAGAAATGATATAATGGATGCATAAATTTTCTCACGGAACTGGGGTGTGTATCGTAGAGATAGGGCAGGAATGATGGGAGGGGGAGTATTCATTCTGGTGAAAGAAGAATTTGTAAGCTACGAAAAAGTTAAAGATGAGAAGCATGAAATTCTAGGTGTAAGGCTCATTTCTAAAGATAATAGGCAACTTGATGTATTTGGAGTTTACAGACTGGGAAAGGGTAGGACATGGATTCAGAATTATTTGATAAGATAATCAGCTATATGGGAAACAATATGGAAAGGAATGTGATTGTAGCGGGAGATCTGAATTTGCCAGATGTCAATTGGGAAGGAAATGCGAACGACAGGAAGCATGACCAACAAATGGCAAATAAGCTAATATGGAAAGGACAGCTGACTCAGAAAGTGATGGAACCAACTAGAGGGAAAAATATCCTGGACATGGTGCTGATAAAACCAGATGAGCTCTATAGAGAAACCGAAGTATTAGATGGTATTAGTGATCACGAAGCTGTTTTTGTCTTAGTTAAAAATAAATGTGATTAAAAGGAAGGTCTTAAAATTAAGACTATTAGGCAGTACCATATGGCTGTTCAAGCAGGCATGAGGCGGTTTTAAAAAGTAATTATGATCGGTGGAAAACGGTAAAAAAGAATGTAAACAGACTCTTGGGGTGGGTTTAAAGAAATTGTTGAGGAATGTGAAAACAGGTTTGTACCTTTAAAGGTGAGGAATGGTAAAGACCCACCTTATTATAACAGAGAAATAAAGAGACTAAGAAGGGGGTGCAGACTGGAAAGAACTAGAGTTAGAAATGTCTGTGGAAGTAAGGTGAAATTGAAGGAACTTACTAGGAAATTTAGTCTAGCAAAGACGACAGCTAAGGATAACATGATGGCAAGCATAATTGGCAGTCATACAAAGTGCTTTACGTTGGTACCAACAACGTAAGGCAAGCTGGTATAAGTACCAGCATATTTGGGGATGTGTGGGATCTGGTAAATGCAGCACGGGTGTAGTTTAAAGTATGTATAGGTACTTTAAGGCAGAAACAGGTTCCAAGAAGGACATTCCAGGAATAATTAATGAACAAGGATAGTGTGTATGTGAGGACCTTCAAAAGGCAGAAGTATTCAGTCAGCAGTATGTAAAGATTGTTGGTTACAACGATAATGTCCAGATAGAGGAGGTGACTAATGATGAAGAAATATTAAAATGTACATATGATAACAATGATATTTACAATAAGATACAAAAGTTGAAAACTAGAAAAGCAGCTGGAATTGATAAGATTTCTGGGGATATACTGAAGACTATGGGTTGGGATATAGTACCATATCTGAAGTACTTATTTGATTATTGTTTGGTGAGAGGAGCTATATCAGATGAATGGAGAGTTGTTATAGTAAGCCCTGGTATAAAGGAAAGGGCGATAGACATAAAGCTGAAAATTACAGGCCAGTAAGTTTGACGTGCATTGTATGTAAGCTTTGGGAAGGCATTCTTTCTGATTATATTAGACAAGTTTGTGAAATTAATAACTGGTTCGATAGAAGGCAGTTCGGTTTTAGGAAAGGTTATTCCACTGAAGCTCAACTTGTAGGATTCCAGCAAGATATAGCAGATATCTTGGATTCTGGAGGTCAAATGGACTGTATCGCGATTGATCTGTCTAAAGCATTAGATAGGGTGGATCATGGGAGACTACTGGCAAAAATGAGTGCAATTGGACTAGACAAAAGAGTGACTGAATGGGTTGCTATATTTCTAGAAAATAGATCTCAGAGAATTAGAGTAGGTGAAGCTTTATCTGACCCTGTAATAATTAAGAGGGGAATTCCTCAAGGCAGTATTATCGGACCTTTATGTTTTCTTATATATATAAATGATATGAGTAAAGGAGTGGAATCGGAGGTAAGGCTTTTTGCGGATGATGTTATTCTGTATAGAGTAATAAATAAGTTGCAAGATTGTGAGCAACTGCAAAATGACCTCGAAAATGTTGTGAGATGGACAGCAGGCAATGGTATGATGATAAACGGGGTTAAAAGTAAGGTTGTGAGCTTCACAAATAGGAAAAGTCCTCTCACTTTTAATTACTGCGTTGATGGGGTGAATCATTGTAAGTATCTGGGTGTTAATATAAGGAAAGATCTTCATTGGGGTAATCACATAAATGGGATTGTAAATGAAGGAAACAGATCTCTGCACATGGTTATGAGGGTGTTTAGGGGTTGTAGTAAGGATGTAAAGGAGAGGGCATATAAGTCTCTGGTAAGACCCCAACTAGAGTATGGTTCCAGTGTATGGAACCCTCATCAGGATTACTTGATTCAATAACTGGAAAACATCCAAAGAAATGCAGCTCGATTTGTTCTGGGTGATTTCCGACAAAAGAGTAGCGTTACAAAAATGTTGCAAACTTTGGGCTGGGAAGAACTGGGAGAAAGGAGCCGAGCTGCTCGACTAAGTGGTATGTTCCGAGCTGTTAGCGGAGAAATGGCGTGGAATGACATTAGTAGACGAATAAGTTTTAGAGGCGTCTTTAAAAGTAGGAAAGATCACAGTATGAAGGTAAAGTTGGAATTCAAGAAGACAAAGTGGGGCAGATATTCATTTATAGGAAGGGGAGTTAGGGATTGGTATAACTTACGATGGGAGATGTTCAATAAATTTCCAACGTCATTGAAATCATTTAAGAAAAGGCTGCGAAGACAACAGATACGGAATCTGCCACCTGGGCAACTGCCCTAAATGCAGATAAGTATTGATTGATTGATTGATTGATTGATTGATTGATTGATTGATTGATTGATTGATTGATTGATTGATTGATTGATTGATTGATTGATTGATTGATTGAAAAGGACTTACATCCGATGGATGTTAGATTGTTCAAATCCAGTGATGTGTAAAGATCCTTTGTCACATTGTGATAAATAGCCATTGTTATTAAGAAAAACAATATTATTAATAATAATTTGTGGATATTATTTTTCTTTCGTTTACGATTGAAAGGAAGATTTGTAGTAATCACGCACTCCAAACTGAGTGTTACCTGTGCATTCACTTTACGAGGGTGAAGCTGGAGCTGAAGTGTTGACGATATATTGTATCATATTGTTTACCTGTTACCAGCCCGAAAGTTAGTTTGATCCTCAAAAAGCACCACCAAATGTCATGCAGTTACATGATAACCTCAAAAATCTATGGTGGCACCGTCATGCGGTTCACAACGCAAGATGATCAGTGAGGCAGTTTGCCATTGCTTTCCTCACTGAGTTAGAAGATGCGGTTACAATAAAAATAATAACTTATGTTCCTTAGGGAGGCCTTTTGAGTTGTCGCCCGAGGGAAAGTTTGTGATGATGAGGCCCTACCTAGGGTAAAATCTAATGTTGAAGACGGCGTAAGCAGTGAGATCCTGAGCCAGAGGAATAGACCAATGCAGGTTCAAATCTCCGACCCAGCCGGGAATCGAACCAGCTACCTCTTGGACGAAAGGCCTGGTTGTTAGCCACGGGGCCGAACGATGTTACAGTATGGTTGCCCTACCCCTATAATTAGCATCTTTCATTGTATCCAGACGCACTTGTGCGCCGAATGTTATTACTCAACACCACCCACATCTCAGCAGCCTCCATAATGTCACAGCTGTAAATGAGACAGAGACTTCAGTGGAAGGGACATTATTTGCTGGCCTGTGTCAACAGACAGATACAAACATTCGTTTTTTTTCTTTCTTAACCCGTTTATCCAGGGTTGGTTTTTTCCCTCGGACTCAGCGAGAGATCCCACCTCTATCGCCTTATGGGCAGTGTCCTGGGGCCTGAGACTTTGGGTCGGGAGGATACAACTGGGTGGAGGACTAGTACCTTGCCAAGGCGGCCTAATCTGCTATGCTGAACAGGAGCCTTGTGGGAGGATGGGAATATTAGAAGGGATAGACAAGGAAGAGGCAACGAAGCGGCCGTAGCCTTAAGTTAGGTACCATCCTGGCATTTGCCTGGAGGAGAAGTGGGAAACTACGGAAAACCACTTCGCGGATGACTGGGGAGGGAATCGAACCCCCATCTACTTAGTTGAACTCCCGAAGGTGAGTGGACCCCGTTTCAACCCTCCTACCAGTTTTCAAATTTCGTGGCAAAGTCGGGAATCGAATCTGGACCTCCGGGGGTGGCAACTAATCAAACTAACCACTACATCACGCAAAAACACCGCAAGCATCAATAAATGGCAACAGGCAGTTATTATATTTTCTTCTTTATTCTGCTTATAACTGACACTAAAACCGTCGACGTGGTCGCTTTGGCAGCTATTGTTAGTTTGCTCTAACCACTCACAGCTTAGTGCTCCCACTGAACTCAAATCTACAGGAACATTGGATATGTTTAGACTTCGGAGGTGCCGCTGTCTCTACACAGTGGTTGATTTGACTCTGAAGGAAAGTCCAGGAAGAACGCCTATGTGAGAATTTATGTAAGTGATCATAAAAATCTTACCTTCAATCTACTGGTTTTCAAACGAAACTGCGGATCAATTTTTCTAACTTTCTGGACTGTTACATCTGAATCATGTTTACGTTGCACAGTTATCTACCAGATATTCCTCGTCTGGAGAATGCTCCATATCTGATATGTCCTCAGCAATGTCATTCAAAGACTTTAGTAACTGTTCATCATTCTGTGAGAGGCGGCGGCCGACATGACAGCAATTGCCCTGACATGATTACTATTCAGTGTTCCCTATTCAAATGAACAGTCCCATTGCGCCGCTAACACAGACAATAATCGAAGCCATCCATTGCAGAATATAGAAGAGAACTAGTTCTCACCAGATTGAATCTGAACTGCTGACGCAACAATCATTATAAAGCTTGCTATAACATTTCTGTAATAGCAATCAGAATACAATAAAATGAATATTCTCTACTAAGAGTGTAAATGAAACAACTTAGCAGAAGTCACAAGTTCATAGTAAAATACGATATTGGAGCAAGACACTGGGTTCAAGTACTTCCAGTTCGGAGAGAGAACTTAGGACGAACATGACAATATTACTGATGGATGCTTCCTTAACCAAATGATTGTAGGATGTTACCAAAACAATACTTCGTGATTGGAAAAACTGTAGGATCAGTGTAATGTTCAACAATAGAATGTCTGGAATTGAAGAGTGAAAATAGAAAAGGGTAAATGTGCCACAAATATGAATTGTCCTTCTTCCGCTCGGAATTGTCTGCAAGGAGCATACCGCATAACATGATGAAGAACTGGAAAAATCCTAAGAAAAGCAGCTCGATTTGTTCTGGGTGATTTCCGACAAAAGAGTAGCGTTACAAAAATGTTGCAGAGTTTGGGCTGGGAAGATTTGGAGAAAGGAGACGAGCTGCTCGACTAAGTGGTATGTTTGGAGCTGTCAGTGGAGAGATGGCGTGGAATGACATTAGTAGACGAATAAGTTTGAGTGGTGTCTTTAAAAGTAAGAAAGATCACAATATGAAGATAAAGTTGGATTTCAAGAGGACAAATTGGGGCAAATATTCGTTTATAGGAAGGGGAGTTAGGGATTGGAATAACTTACCAAGGGAGATATTCAATAAATTTCCAATTTCTTTGCAATCATTTAAGAAAAGTGTAGGAAAATAAGAGATAGGGAATCTGCTATCTGGGCGTCTGCCCTAAATGCAGATCAGTAGTGATTGATAGATTGATTGATTGATTGATTGATTGACTGGAAATTCATATTGTGCATCTCCAGACTTCCAGCCTTTACAATGGTACACCACAAAAGAACCGACGGTTCACCATTGTGGCACTTTCACCCGTTTCCATGTTCACTCTTCAACTAGGTAAAAATATCACCGGAATTTTTATAGCAGGATTTGTGATTTGGAAGTTGCAGCAGTAAATTACGACATGAAGGCGTAATGGATTATGAAGATGGCTCTAACAATCTGAAGTTAACATGCTGGAAAAACTTATTGTCTATACTCCTGAACTCAAAAGTCAATTAGAGTTAACATATTCGTTTCCATGTTTGATATTATATTGCTCATGGGCTGAAATAGTGCCACAAATCAAAAAATCAAGTTCTCAAATAAATGCGTACACAGTCCTTAGTAGTACAATGAAGAAATCATACGATTTATTTAAGGTATAAGAGCAAGTGGTACTAAATGGCTCGATAGGAGTTTATATAGAAAGTTACTTAAACATTGTTCCTTCGTTCTCCTTACCGAAGCCATGACCTAGATATTTTGAATGACGTGTCAATATTGCTGCAATGTTTTTTTATAAATTTATGTTGGCCTACCCTGGGAGTTTGCGGCTTATCATAATGAAACAATTTTACGGACAACGCTGGAGTCTGCAATAACCCCGGTTTCGTATTTTTTGAGTTGTCCCACTACTGCCGCTCACGAGCGATATGGTATGTTTAAATAGTTACAGACTTACTCTTCATTACCTCTAAAACACTTACTGCTAATTCCTTCGCGTCTTTTGACTGCCTGCTGACCACCGCGGCACAGTTGGTTAATTGTTGTCCTTCTCTTCCTAAGAATAGGGGGTTTGATTCCCCCCCCCCCCCTTATTGCTTATTCCTTCGCGACTTTTGTATTGGCCGCCAACCTCAGTGGCACAGTCGGTTAATTATTGACATTTCTTCCTAACGTACTGGGTTCGATCGCCCGTAACGTAGATGACATTGAGGGTATTTAAATGTGATGATTGGAGCAAATGAATATTTTCTTTGCTTTGCCCTTTTGCACTCCATTATGTCCTGTTGTAATTTACATTCCTAACAGCTACAAACACATTGTTTGCACACTAGTACACACGGTCCCTCTTCCTTGTTCGATGAATTCGATCCCGCTACAACATTGGATTATACTTACTACTTACAGATATTATCCCTTAACTCGAGAATAGTGTTTTTAAATATTTACATGGGCCACAAAATGTCTATCTACAGTGGAATACACAGTTGCATTCTGAGACATAAGAGCTAAACTATTTTAAAACTATTTAAAATAGTATTCTGGTTAAATCAGTCTTATTTCATACGTTTTGATCGCTGATGAAGAGAATGTTTATTGTTCTCGAAATATGTAGTTTTTAAAGAGTTCATACAAGTCAATACAGAAATAAACAGCACCTATTTTGGTCAAATTTACTAACATAAGAACTAGTTAACAGAACCAAGATTAGTTTTACTGCAGTGGGCTTATTAAAGAAGTTAGCGTCCAAAATAGCCTCATATTCTCTTTGCCAGTCTTTGGTCAAGATGTTGTAGAGTTTCTCTCGATAATCTGAATAAGTATTAGATGCGTACTTACAGGCCTCAAGACTGATCAAGAAGTGTTGACTCATCCCAAACATTACGCCATTTCAGTGCGATGGATGTTTGATACTCGGCTCAATGGGACCAGCACAATGCGGAAATTGCATACAGACATGGACAAAAGTATTCACACCCCTACCCATCCAATACAAAATGCTTTATTGCTGGACCAATACGGAGTACAGGTCAAAATTACAAACCCAAACGTATACCTTGTACAGCAGTGGTCATTACAAAGCACAAAATAAACTTATAGTAAATAACAGTACGTAACAAAGCAACAAATGCGTACTCCATGACACTACTTGTCTGGACACAAGTATTCATATCTTACGTGTAAAAATGGGGTTTGAACGAGTAAACAGAAACCTGTGTTGTTCCGCGGCTTTAGTTGTGTAGTAGTTGCAGACAGAGACGTACTGATCAGCTGGTCAGAGACGGTACTAGTCCAATGGTGATGAAAACTAGGGAAATGTCTGTTGAAGAGAGACGACTTATTCTACGCCTTCACCACCAAAGAAAATCGTATTCCGAGATAGGAAACATCATTAGAAGAAGTAAGCCAACTGTACAAAGCATCATAGAAAGATTAAAAGATCAGGATGTTCTTATAAGCGAGAAAAGAAATGGACGTTCGAAGAAACTGACCGCACGAGAAGAAAGTTCCACAGGAACCACAATTAAAAAAATAACCACACACTACATCTTCGGCAATAGCATCGCAGCTGGCAGAATATTTCCATCATGCAGTGTCACACAAAACAGTAAGAAGGGTCCTTCATCGCGCTGGGTATCTATCTAGGGTCCCAAGAAAGAAACCGCACATAACGAAAGTGAATTGACGGAAGAGACTACAAGAATATGTGGCGAAAGATAATACGTTTTGGTCGAGAGTGATGTTTACAGGTGAGAGTAAATTTAATATTTTCCGAAATGATGGACGCATTTTAGTGTGGAGACGCCCCAACACAGAGCTCAATGAACAGAACATCGTTACCACTGTGAAGGACGGCGGGGGTGGGGTTATGGTGTGGGGCTCAATGGCCGCTTCAGGTGTCAGGGAGTTGGTATTTATATAATAATATCAATCAATACTGATCTGCATTTAGGGCAGTCGCCCAGGTGGCAGATTCCCTATCTGTTGCTTTCCTAGCCTTTTCCGAAATGATTTCAAAGAAATTGGAAATTTATTGAACATCTTCCTTGGTAAGTTATTCCAATCCCTAACTCCCCTTCCTATAAATGAATATTTGCCCCAGTTTGTCCTCTTGAATTCCAACTTTATCTTCATACTGTGATCTTTCCTACTTTTATAGACGCCATTCAAACCTATTCGTCTACTAATGTCATTCCACGCCATCTCTCCGCTGACAGCTCGGAACATACCACTTAGTCGAGCAGCTCTTCTTCTTTCTCTCAATTCTTCCCAACCCAAACATTGCAACATTTTTGTAACGCTACTCTTTTGTCGGAAATCACCCAGAACAAATCGAGCTGCTTTTCTTTGGATTTTTTCCAGTTCTTGAATCAGGTAATCCTGGTGAGGGTCCTATACACTGGAACCATACTCTAGTTGGGGTCTTACCAGAGACTTATATGCACTCTCCTATGGACTATGGACAGATTTCCATATTTGAACACCCAGAAAGGAAATGTTCGCAAAAGCGCCAAAAAGCTTGGGATTACTAATGAGTTTTACTTCCAACACGACAATGACCCCAAACATACGACGGGAATTGTTCGCTTGTGGGTACTCTACAACACGCCACACACATTACAAACACCTCCCCAAATCGCCGGATACCAACCCCATCGAACATCTATGGAGTGAATTGGAGTCCAGGCTAAGAAAACATCACATACCAAGTAAAGCTCACTTGAAACAGTTACTACAACAAGAATGGGGGAACATTTAATCTGAACTAACACGGAAACTGGTGTTCTCAATGCCCAGCAGGTTAGTTTATGAATTACCTCCACAAGTTCAATATATATACATTAAGGTACAGTCTAATGGATAGTGTTCAAGAACAAATGTATTGCAATTCCAGTTTACCTCATCAAAGTCCAAAGGATACAGATGTATATGATCACAGCGGTGAGAAACAGTAAAATGGCCACTCCACGCATACAGACAGCTCACACTGACTAGAAGTCGTACGAACTGTGTAACCTTCATCTGTCCTCAAGCTATTTCCGTTTTCACGCCAGTGGCAGAACCATGGAAACAAGGAAACCCCCACCCCGTCTTGCTCCCCCTTCCCCTATATTTCAGTGAATTACTTGGGGGGAGGCTGTCCCAGTGGGGGCACGTTTTTAAGCCCCTTTCCACCACATTTTTTGCCTGGCTAACTTGCCGTTGAAATCTGTATCACTTTGGCATTTTATTCCTTCTCGTTTTCCTTTTATTTCCTGTGCAACTTATGTCGCTAATCTTAATTGCATCTTCACCGCCCGCGGAGTAATATTCCATCGTTTATATACGATGTGTTTCACTATTATTTATGTTATCTTCTGGTCTGCTGTCGGACCAGCTGGAGAGCGAGCCCATGAATGTTGGAAGCTTGCTGTGGTGGCTCTGTGTAAGAGCATCTATCTACCTCAACATGCCTGGATAGCATGTAAAGGATCAGGGCTAACGCCCTGAAGTGTTTTTGTTTCTTCTTACTTTCTTACCTGGAGTGGACGTCCGCTGCTTATTCTACCTAATTTTATCTCTATGAATTTGTAAGTAACCTACATCCCAAACTGACGCCTTGCGTTAGTTTCTACTCATGGACAAAATGTAAGTCTACTTCAAGATATTATTTTCTTTTCCTCCTGGAGCTGGATTGCCTCGTCTCAAAATCTTAATTAAATTAGCGGATATTATTCCGTCCTACGAACACCAATTCTGATAGATCTTCATTTCAAATGAACTTGGAAATTTCGTAACGTGAAAAGTATTCGGATTGCTGATTGCTCTGTTTAAACCTACTGTGTGTGGTATGAAGAAAACCTTTTCGGCGAAATGTTCTTGGCACTAAAAGATATTTCTGTGTCGGATTAAAGGGAGTTAAATATTGTGAAAATTATGTTAATGAAATTAGGAGTGAAATAATTTGATTATTTGAAGTCATCCATTAAAAGGATTGAGACCGTGAGATTATCTCCGAGGATCGGAATCTATTTCTTTCTTTAAATTTATCTCTTCTGACTTTCTTTTCTTAAAGTAATTTTTCTTTTATGCTTCGGTAACGAGTACTCTCGTTGTCTCCATGGCAACCGTCGCCCATGGGAACTATTGTTTTGGAAATATTAAAAAGAAAGGTTTATGACTGAGAATTAATTCATTTGTGATGAGCGTGCCATTAAGTTGGGAGCTGTTGGCTCTTACTTCTTCGCCTTAATTGATTTATGATTTGAAAGTGGGAGTTTTTTCCTGGTGGTTTGAGCTGCATTGCTCTTACATGCTGAATTGATTTTATGTGTTCACGATCTTTTATGATTAGACCTGCTTGCTCTGATAATTAATTATTGATTTCTAATTTTTGGTGGGCGCGTTACCATCCTTAGTGCTATCTTGTTCTTCTATTTCAAAGCGTGGTGAATTTTTGGGGTCGTTTGGAGACCTGTTTTATGTCTTCCCATCTTTGTATGCGCTTTCGGTTTTGCATATGCGTTCAGTGGACGTTAATTATTTTTCCTGTTGTGCCTATTGTGATCCGGTTTATGGGAGAATCTCGAGGCCTCACTTTAGCATATTTTCACCTAATGTAAAACATAATTCCTGGAGAAAGGATGCATTGAATTATTTGTACGCAAGTAATTTTTTGAAAGATTAAGGTACTTGCTTTGAGTCCTTGAGGCAGGCAGTAAAGTTAGTCCATGGACATTTTCTTTAACAACTAATTATCTTTTAATTTAATATTGCTTTAAGTCTAGTTTTTCTTTAATTTGGTTTATTTAGAGGGCGTCTCTCAACTCTAGGTAAACATTTGTTCTCAATTCAAAATTGATTTAATTAATCAAATTGTCATATTAATAGTTATCTCATTTCAGAATTTACTTAATTAATCAATTTATCATTTTAATTAGTTAATCTGTTTATGCATGTCAAGGTGCACCTTATAGATTTCAAGGGGGTTTTGTTTTTCTATCGTATGTAACTTTCTCTCAAGACAGTAATTAAATTATTTAGTTTTACCCGAAAACCCGCAGTGTTTTTCTTTCATGATTTCTGTCATTTTGTACCGTGCAAATCTTTTGGTTCGATCCGAGTTGCCTATGGTTTATGTCCAGTTACTGAACTATTTGGTGAGTATTTGCAGTTTTCCTTTTCTAAGATATTTTATGGATATTTGCTATCTCTTGCTCATTGTTTACTTGTAACAGTAATTGCCGGTACAGCTGGTATACTAGGCTACTCTCAGTTTAAATTCTGTAATTAATATACCAATGTGTATATGAAATCAACACATTTAACTCTCCGAGGTGTTGCTTGAAATATTTGCTTTCTTTCGAACATGTCAGTCAAATGCCTCTGAGTAGAAAATCCATCTCTGTACTAGCCATGAAAGCCCTTGCAGGAGTGCAAGGTAAGGGCTTCCACTACTCATAATCTCGAAACGGCCTTCAGCCCAAGGAATTAACGTGTTAGTCATTTTTGGTGCAGGCTAAGTGAGCCTCAAGGCCATTTGCTTCTCAGGAATGGGAATCTCGTTTCTAAAGTTTTCAATTTGTTGACAGAGAATCGAGCCCTCGTCCTTCCGCTTGAACCGAACCTTGTATATGCATCCCCTCCGCTAGACACATTAACTACTTGGAACCTCCAAGCTATGTCTGAAACATTTCTTTCACTTAAACACGCCAGGAAAATGTCGCAGAGTAATGTAGATTGTTTCAAGTCTCCGTAATTAAGCATAAAATGGAAAAAAATAGCCTCCGTGGCTCAGGCGGCAGAGAACCGGCCTCTCACCGCTGGGTTCCGTGGCTCAAATCCCGATTACTCCATGTGAGCTTTATACCGGACAAAGCGGAGGCGGGACGGGATTTTCTCCGGGTACTCCGGTTTTCCCTGTCATCTTTCATTCATTCCAGCAACACTAATATCATTTCATTCCATCTGCCAGTCATTAATCTTTGCCCCAAAGGATTGTGACATGCTTCGGCAGTCGGAACAATTCCTATCCTCGCCTCTAGATGGGGGCTTCATTTATTCCATTCCTGACCCGGTCGAATGACTGGATACAGGCTGATGATTTTCATTACACAAAAACTGCGGAGGTATTTTGAAACTGTCGTCGAACCATTTGTAAACCTATTTACGAGGTTTTCGAGTACAGGAGAAAGGTCGGTTTATTTTCCTTCCACAAGTGTATTTACTGAGTGATACTTTTACTTCGCAGGACTCTTGGGCTCTCGAGATGGCGAGTCGTTTCAAATTGGAGGAGAATCCCTGGGACAGAGAAGTACGTCTGAGGAAGAGAGACTACGCCATTCTGGGGACAAGAGTGAACAACAAGAATTTTTATGAAGGAGTCAACATTAAAAATGACAGGCTGTACTCACTAAGAGGAATGCACCAGTGTCTGAACCGCTTTAACATAGCTTTTGCGTTGCCCAAGCTGTCTCCTTTGACTCAACCATTCAGTCGTGCTATTTTATTGTTTGTAGAGTCAGGACTCACATTATACTGGCATGGAGACGTTGTTAGGAGATTAAGTAACACAGCCCTTGCATCTCTTTCTTTGGAAGTGGACGTTCGTGAGAGAAAAGAGATCGTGGAGGCATTCAGTCTCGACAACCTGGGAGGGATATTTGTTGCGTGTATAGTAGGTCACAGCGTAGCGTTATGTATCTTCTTCATTGAGCAAGTATGGTGGCGATACAGGAGGGCAAAACTCGACAAGAAGAAGGCCATGAACCGCCATCTGCAATCATTTAACGTAAAGGAGGGATATACTACAGACAAGAATCATTTGGAATAGTTCATGATGGAGGATTCAAAGAAGACTGAAGCTCAAGGATGAGGTAACACTTCGTCACCTCGGCCTTATTTTGTGGGTTTGTGAAGTAGCGCAGAACTGTTGTATTTATCAGTTTTATTACGACCAGGGTTAAACGCCTCAATAAGTGCGGATGATCTTGAGAGGCAGTAGTTACTGTAAATTAAGGAGCGAATTTTGATCATTGATATCTTTAACTGTCAGTGTAATCTACAGTATACTGGCAAAGATAATATCTTTGCCTAAAATAAAATACTGGCAACAGTTTGGAAATATATAGGTATTTTGACGGCGGTAGTTTCTTTTATGGGCCGATGACCTTCGATGTTAGGCCCCTTTAAACAACAAGCAACAAGCATCCAGTTTCTTTTATAAAAGTTTATTAATATAATCAATATGTCGGGTTCCTTGGCTGAACGGTCAGCGTACTGGCCTTCTGTTCAGTGAACCTGGGTTTCATTCCAAGCCGGACTGAGTATTTTAACTGTGTATGGTTAAATTCTCTGGATCGGGGATTGGGTGTTTGTGTACGTCCCAATATATTTCTCTTCGCGTGCCTACAATACACCGCACTACCAATCACCACAGAAGCATGCAATAGTGACTACATCTTTCTACATAGGGTTAGCATCAGGAATGGTATCCGACCGTAAAACTGGGCTAAATCTAGGTCAAGTGCAGATACCAAATAATTGGGAAAAAATAAGGAGATGATTAATATATACTTACACCATGGTATTTACATGTACCCAAAGCCAACAGTGTGAAAGGTTAAGGTCAGGCAAACAAGCAGGCCAGTATTGGCCCTCTCCGACCAATCCATCGCTCTTGATATAGTCATGTTAGATGTCCCCTACCCCTACAATGAAAACGGGCCGGTTCCCCATCATGCATGTACCACATTTGCAGTCGTTCATGGAGTGGCACATTCTCCAGCAACAGAGGAACGTATTTCCTTTGTTGCATACGACCCTCCGTAAAGTACTGGAACATAGCGGTATTTGATAGTAGTGGTAGCGGTCCATAACTCCGAAGTTATTTTGTTTGCGACCAATATTTATGGGACCATTTTTCTTCGCTTGTTGCGTGTTGTCTCCTCTGTAATAATATTGGAACCATTTTCAAGGACACGCTGGATATATACCGGGTGAATCACTTACATACAGGTCAGTGTGTTCGGTTGCCTAATATGTTGGGCGTTTGAGAATTGCACTTCTCTGAGTAAAAATATGAAACGGGACAACTTAAATATCTAATCTACAGTGTGATTGTGCTGATCAATGTATTACAGAGAAGGACAAACCTATTAACGTTAATTTCTATTAAATTTAAAAAATGGCATGGAATTTTCCATGACCTGGATTTCTTCTGTTGGAAGATGTTCTATTGGCAGGACGTCTTAATTTCTGGTACCAACAGGATGGAAACCCTGCACACACATCACTCGTTGCCTACACAGCTCTCGATTGACTGTATCAAGATAGATGGATTGGTCTCCAAGGTTCACAAAAATGGCCTCTACGATCTACTGATGTGACTCCGATGGACACTATGGGGTTACGTACGGGATCGTGTTTATCAAGAACTAACACTGGACAAAAATTATCTGATTCAATGAATTAGAGTTGCATTTGAAGCAGTAACTCCAGAAACGCTTACTCGAGTACGTGAATCCTTCATGAGACGGATAAAGATGTGTACTGAATGCGAAAGTGCCTATTTTGAACATTTAATATAAATAAATAATTAAGTGAATTCTACCTTACCAATACTACCTTACTACCGTAGATAAGAACAACAACCACAACAAGACATGTATGATGATGACGATGATTATTATTGTTATTAGTTGTTTCCTTGATACCTTGTTTAATAAAGATGTTCCAAATAACGGAGTGTTGCCCTTGATTTCGAGTGTTTGCTTCAAACAAGTAGACTCATCACAACTGCTGCATAACTGAAACTGTTTGGAACAAAGAGTGGCTGGTATGAAGAGTACAGCAATTTCCTGTATTTCAGGGTGTAAATATTTGAGGAAAATAGCATGTGGATGTTTCAGACAACCTGAAACGGTTTTGTTTCATTCAGCAGGGTTTGCACCATAGTCGTAGAAATGACTCTCAAACCACCAACGAATTAGGTAACTCAGCACACTGAGCTGTATTTAAGGACATATGCCGGGTGGCCCTCCAGAGCCACTTATAGGTGTCCCGCTTGCGCTGGTGATGAATGGGATGTATAATAACTGATTTCCATATGGATATTACTTCCTGCAGGTTATTTACGTCAGAATAGGAAGCGATAAGAACCGGATGGCAGCTCACTGCATGTTTCTTAGCACTAACCGTCTAATGCACCCTCTTACGTTAGTAAGCCTCGTTTTCGGACGATCAGTAAATGGCTAGTATTTGGTAGAGTAGCTCTAGAGTTGCTGTCAATATATCGACAGTGGCTGTTGGGTTCAGCAACGACGAACACACAGACATAATTTTAATCTATGGAGAATCTGGTCGGAATGCATCCGAAGCTCGCAGACAGTTTGCGCAGGAGTTTCCAAATAGCTACATGCCTTCAATACACTTATACACGTATTTAACCGAACAGAGTGACAATTAAGAGCGAATGGATCGTTCAAGACACATACCACATGCAAGCACCTTTTTGGTCAAGTAGAATGTTTGTACGTGTATGAATTAATTAGTCATTCAACTTTATTTTCTGCATCTTTGGTCCGTCTCCATGGCTAAATTGTTAGCGTGCTGGCCTTTGGTCACAGGGGTACCGGGTTCGATTCCTGGCAGGGTCGGGAATTTTAACCATACTTGGTTAATTTCGCAGGCACGTGGACTGAATGTATGTGTCGTCTTCATCATCATTTCATCCTCATCATGACGCGCAGGTCGCCTACGGGAGTCAACTAAAAAGACCTGCATATGGCGAGCCGAACTTGTCCTCGAACACTCCCGGCACTACAAGCCATATGGCATTCCTTTCCTTCCTGCATTTTTGGCATTTTCACAAATGTTTTCTGTTACATAACGTGTGAAGAAAATGACTGCTATTTGTTTCACATACGAAGTACAACACGTAGTAGCGCTCCTTTGTAAATCGGCTATTAGGCATCCCATTCATCATTAGTGCATACAGGACACTTATAAGTAGAAAGTATGGAGCTTGAGGGCTACCTGGTATATACCGCTAGTGGTTTGAAACCGTAGTGACGCATATAGTTTTTGGTGACCCTGGGAGGATAAAAGTCTGGCATTGGAAAGTAATAGATATGGCATTAACGTACAAACCCGCCATTTGCCAAGTAAGAAAATGGAAAACCAGGGTTGCTTTTGGGGTCATCTCTCGAATGTGTTTAAAGGTAGTATTTTATTAGATTGTTATGTACACTGTATATATATAAGGTATTGGTAGTATTTTATTAGATTGTTATGTACACTGTATATATATAAGGTATTGGGCACCCATGATAGTTGGTAATTTAGTACGTCAGTTGACTTATGTAGCCGCCATATGGTTCAGGACGTACGAGAACGACAAGCAGAAGGGATGAGTTGCAGAGCTATCGGATTTTGATAAGGGAGTGATTCGTGCTGCCATCTCAATGGGGTCCCTAGCAGGGCAATTGGAGTGACGTTAGCAGGTCCAGATCAACAGTAGCATTTGTCCTGCGTAAGTGGAAGGAAGAGCATTATGCCAAAGATGCACCTTCTGGCGACCTAACATTTTGACCTACAGAAATTGTAGAAAACTGACACGTGAAATTGTCGAAAATAGAGCACAGTCAGTGGTTACTATCCAACAGGAGTTTCATGCAACAACAGGAGTATCTATTTCCATTGAAGCATTGCGTACAGAGGCCCACCAAATTGGATATTCCGAAAGAGCAACGGCATAAGCCTCATATCACGGAAGACAATAAAGTTCGGGGACTCAGGTGATGTTTGTACCGTCACAACTGGCCACTGGAAGAAGTGGAAACTCGCTCTGTGGAGTGAGGAGTCGAGATTCACATTATTTCAGCTCGATGGGTGTGGCGTCTTCTGAAGGAACGGCTTCTGCCGCCAACCACAGGAAATTCGGTGGTGGTGATGGCGGTGGTGGAGTGATTATGTAGGGCTGTCTCTCGTACTTCAGTGTGAGACAGCTGGTATTTGTCCGTGGCAGCATGAAAACAGATGCATATTGGAACATTTTGGATAATGAAATGCTCTCAACATGTGGCATTTTTATGGAGTGGACCCTTGTTACTTCCAGGATGACAATGATAGATGCCATGTTTCGGGGAATACTATACAGTCTTACAACGGCAACAACGTACGCCCATTCGACTGGCCCGCCCAGATCCCCAGCCTCAATCCAATAGAACATCTTTGGGACGAATTGGACTGCCGGATGATGTCTCGCGGGGAGTGGTAAAATTCCACTGTCCAATTCCCGAAATGTTTGCAAGAGGAGTGGCGACTAATTCCAGTAGATGTCCTGCATACACTCGTTGATAACACACCAGACAGGGTGGCTTCTGTCATAACTGTAAGAGGTGGTACTACGAAGTTATAACGGCATGACAACCACTGGACAAACATTGTGGACAGGTGCCCAATTACATTTTGGTAGATAGTATATATATATATATTAGGTAAATTTGTTTCTGGTTCTTCAACATTTATAGATTCCCTTCAAACACGTTACCAAATATCGTCAGGAACAAAATATATTTGTTATATTCATCGGTAAACAACCTCTATTGTTTTATAACGTACTCTATGATTCGAAACAACTAAATACCGTCCTGGCCGTCCATGGTGAAGATTGTCATCATATAATATCCTGTCTCTTAGTCTTGGGCGAATATTGCCATAATTTATCCTGTCTTTTAGTCCAAGGTGAGGATTGCTATAATGTATCATGTCCGTAGCCAGGTGATGATGTCATCATGTACTCCGTCTCTTACAGTTTGGTAGACAGAAGACGTCTTATAGCCACTAAAAATAATTTATTCATCATGATATCACTGGAATAGGAGTTCCTCTGATTTGAGAGTGGAATGTAACGAACGTGAAGGCGCATGCGATGACTTATTAACACTACCTGTGTTCTCGTAACCATGACATGCCTGAACTAAATTACATCTTTTCCCCCATACGTGTTCATCGTTCACTGTCAACCTGACATTAAGAGACGATGTGAATACATCGAAACTTCGACACTGGTCTTCTTGAAATAATTCGAAGAGAAGAGATTAATTGATAGCTGAACTTGCATACAGGGTTCCCAGCAGGACGACAATCCCTTTTTACTGACGGTGTGACTTCAAATGGTATTATACTTCCCGTCCTTGCACGGGAACGTGTAGGTCTGTTTACCTGTTAAAAACTTCATTTTTGTTAACTTAATTAATTAATTCTTCAATACTGTCGACGAGCTTAATGGAAGTAGTACAAAATACTTCTTAGTACGTAAGGAATAAGATTTTCAGAACCAGAAAAAATGCAAAACTTGCTTTCCATATAGGAGACAGAAATAAACCTTGTTGGATACTCGAGAAGCAGCGTGTTCCCTAAAATGGGCCTATTGGATTTACGAGGCCTACGGAACTTTTCATGGGCATTCCATTTCCTTCCTTTCCTTTGAAAATACCTTCATTCTTCCTAAGACTGGACCTTTATCTGTTTATTCCAGTAATTCCTGTTAGAGGAGATGATTATCACAAATTCCTACGAGAAACAATAATCACCAGTACACATTGGAAGGAATTCCAGCAATTAGGAAACCATGGTTAAGAGGCTACAAGACAATGTGACCAATGTGCCAATGCGCTTCCTAATAATCTAAAATTGTATATTGAGAAATAAAGTCATTTTTATTTATTGTGGTTTTGATTGATAATGAAAATATGTATGTACGTTTAATATACAATTCTTAGATCTGTACAGAATTTCAGACCACTGTCATCTAATTAAACTCATCTATTGAGAATATTATTTCACTGTTTTAATAATTCTGATTAAATAGGACAAGGTAATGTATTATTATAATATACTGTATACAAGGTCTTTCATATAAATTAAGACTGTCAAAGCGGCGTTTTAACTCTGCGATACGTAAGCTGCATCATGGGAGGCGCACGCATAGTTCTAGACCTTGCAAGCAACCTGCACGTGTTCGACCTGCCAAGCATCTGTCAATAGTCTGAATCTCATTTCTTAACATGGTGAAACAGTTACCACTGCAACACCGTATTTTAATACGTAAAAGTTCTAGTTCCATCATAATGGTCATGTGAACATTCATAACTCTCGCTATTGGTGTGCAGAAAATACTAATGGTGTTAAAGTCCCTCATTATGATAGGAAGATTGGTGTTTGGTGTGCTGTTAGTGCAAGACGAATAATTGAGCCCATTTTCTTCGAGACGACAGTAAATGCAGAGAGGTCCCAAGATGACATTTTGATGCCCTTCATCCATCAGTTAACGGAAGAAAAAAAAATTGCGTGGAAGATTTCAACAAGATTCCGCCGCAACTCACAAAGCAGAAGATTCCATTCTTAAAATCTCCGAAGTGTATGCAGACAGAGTGAACAAAACCTCACACACTGGAGGAACCGAAAAACAAACATTAGGAATGAAATGAGAGTAACAGTGACAGAACTCACTTGCGTAAGCCAGAATGTGGTTACTAGATACAATGCCTGTATAACCTAGGAAGGACGACACTTCCAGCAAATTTTAGAATATAATATTTCATATAAGCTTATACACACGCTTAAAACAGCGCGGACGCGCGCGACATATTCGGATGAGGCCGCTGCCTTAGTGCACAGTACAAACACCGTGCGTTCGGTCTAGTTTATAAGAGAGACTCTGTACCCTACTAGTGAAGTGTTATATGCTCCTTCATTGCAGGAAGCAATTCATTGTATCAAATAAAGGAATATAACGAGAATGTCACAAATCCCATTTTCCTTTCATTCAAAATTAAAATGTCAAAACTATAAACTCAGCCACCTAACAATAACTGACGTTCCTCTATCTTCATCATTTATTCGCAGTGCATCGTGGTTCTCTGCTTTACTTATTACGGTCATTCAACTTATCCACATTAGCAATACAACTCTTCATTTCATACAATTAACACCGTTATTCTAAAGTGTCTATATCTTGCTTATTTCCGAAAAAATCGTCGATCCTTATTCACTCTAATGTTAACTGGTGGTTGTGCCCCTCGTTGATGGGTTTATTTTCACATGCTTGCAGTAATATTCTCATCTAGTGGAGATGAATGGCAACAAAACAAAAATATTACATCTCAATTAACACTAGTCTGCGTAATATTATTGTTGACGGGAGGCGCAGCATTTGAAGCATTTCTAAACAAAGTGGACCGTTTTCAAAATATCAGCCAGAAAACACTTCAACACTCTCCCACTCTTAATCCCTTCCTCCTTTCAATATCATAATGTCTGTTAAACCAGCATCTAAGTTAACATCCGTCCGTCCGTCCATCGTGATTCAGGTACATGAAGCTCAGTAAATTGCCGAAGGTTAGAGGTGCTTCGCAGTAGTACAAGGAGTGGTTTTGGGCGGGTTCTGCAGCATCCACTTCCACATGAGTCTGGGAGAACCGATCCTCTGAGAATCACCTGCTTATGGCAGACTCCAATGAGGAGAGACTGCTTCTTACTGTCTCCAGCATTGACGGAGGATCATCGGGTTGAACCTACACTCTGGCTAAATTTGGCGGCTGGACGTGACATCCTGTCTAAGGTTGGGCTAAGAGTTGGGTCTAAATCTCACACCCCGGCTAAGAGTTGGGGCTTAACCTCTCACCCTAAGTAATGTAACCTGACCTAACGCTAAATGTGCAGGCTTAACGTCACAATACGTTAGCCTAACCGGCTGCCCTTCCCTACACCAGTTCGTATGCTTCCGGCGAAAGTCTGGTCGAAATTAGGGCTTTAGAACTTAGCCAGATTTCAGGCTTAACTTTACGGTAGGTAAGAGTGTAGGCTTAACTTCATGCTGACCTAACCGACTGTCCTTTCCCTCATCTGGTTCAAGTCAGGATGACTTTAGGGCTTTGGAGCTGAGCTAGAGAGTAGGCTTAACCTCACGCTAAGTAAGAATGGTTGCTGCCCTTTCCTACACTAGCTATGACTACTAGGCAAGATGGCCGCTGCTCTTCCTTACACCAGGATGCCCTTCCTTACACCAGATCGAGCTACTAGTCATGATGGTAGCTGTCCTCCCCTCCGCTAGCTCGGGCTACTAGGCTAGATAACTGCTGCCCTTCCCTACACCATCATGTATGCTTCCAGCTAGCTTTGTAACATCGCAGTCATCAGCCCAGAATTAGTTTGATAACTTGTGCTACTGTAGTAGTGTATTCAAATGTACTCGTGTTAAGGTGGTGTGATAAAAGCAGTCCAACAATTTAAAAATTCAATATCTCCTTAAGCGTTAGTTGCAGTAAACTGATTTTTAGTTTAAAATTGATCAAAATTATCCTCTTACAGGTGATTCGTATAGAACAACTCACTCCTAACTGTCTATTTTCAGGTAAAATGTCTTTTAACGTTAAAATAGTGTCGGAGGATACTTTAATGACTTTTAGAGTAAAATATACTGTAGGTTAGGTAGAAAAAACCTTAAAAATTTAATAACACCTAAACTAATGGTCCTAGAAAACTGATATTTAGCTTAAAATTTATCAAAACAATATCTTCTAACAGGTGATATAGAACAACTCATCCCCGACAGCCTATTTTCAAAGTTTTGAGGTGAAAATGTATTGACGTTAAAAAGGTCTCGGAGGATACATTAAATGACGACCCTCTGTTGGTGGAGGTGGTAGAATAACACCCACGGTAACCCCTTCCTCTTTTAAGAGGCGACTAAAAGGGGAACGAGGGGGCTCTCAACTTGGAAGTGTGCAGTCGCTTAAGTGTGGCCAGTATCCAGTAATCGGGAGATAGTGGGTTCGAGTCCCACTGTCGGCAGCCGTAAAGATGGTTTTCCGTGGTTTCCCATTTTCACACCAGGCAAATGCCGGGGCTGTACCTTAATTAAGGCCACGGCCGCTTCCTTCCAAGTCCTAGGCCTTTCCTATCCCATAGTCGCCGTAAGACATATCTGTGTCGGTGCGACGTAAAGCAAATAGCAAGAAACAACAACAACAACAACTTGGAAGTGTGTTGGCGATAACGCGGCCCTTACTTGAGTCCTGGCATTGATTCAACTTACTTGCGCCAGGTTCCTCAATTTCATCCATCCATCTCTCTTGGTCAACTCTTGTTCCTTTTCGTCCCCAACGTTATTAGGTTTGCGAATCCTAGGGAGTTCTCATTTTCACGCTCCTCATGAGCCTTTGTCTGTCTTTTACCGATACCTTCAGTTTTCGAAGTGTCAGACTCCTTCCATTTTTCCCTCTGTAGTGTTAATAGAGGATGGTTACCCAGTTGCACTTCCTCTTAAAACAATAATCATCACCACCACTTTAAATAACGTTTAGAGTAAAAACACTTTGGGGGTTAATACAACCCTTAACTTAACAATTCCGTATCTTCTAAACCGTTAGTTACAGAAAACTGATTTATAGCTTAAAATTTATCAGAAATTTTCCTCTAACCTGCAACATAGATCAACTCACCCAGCTGTTTATTTTCAAAATTTTGGGGTAACGGACTTTTGACGTTAAAAATGTCTTGGAGAATATTTTAAACGATCTTTAGAGTAAACAAAAATATGTTGGGGTGAAAACAACCCTTAAATTAAAAATTCATTATCTCCTAAATTGTTAGTTGCAGAAAACTTTTAGCATAAAATTTATTTAAAAATTTTCCTCTAGCCGGTGATATAGGTAAACTCACGTCGGACGGTTTCATTTCAACGTTTTGGGGTAAAAGGAGAGTTAAAAATTAATAGGATGATACTTTATATGACGTTTAGAGTAATTTTTCTGGACAGAAAGAAGAACTAATGTTTCCATTCTGGACAAACCCTGCATCAAGAAACGCCTATCTTCCCGTGTGAGTGAGCGTTACCCCCAGATCCTTAGGCCTATCCACATTCTAAGACGAGACGGAGAAAACTTGGAAAAGGTAATTTTACAAGACAAAATTGAAGGCAGTAGACCACGAGGAAGAACAGCAAGCAGATGGATAGATCAGGCAAAGAAGATCACTGGGCTACCACTTCAGATCATATAAAGAAATGTGAAAACCGCTCGGGATGGAGACATCTTGTCAAGGTTGCAACACGGAAATGATAGAGTTATGAGGTCACGACGCTCAGTGATGAGCACAACGACTAATGATGATGATGAGAGTAATTTTTACGTTGAGGATGAAAACAACTTAAAAATTCATTATCTCCGTAACCGGTTGTTCTAGAAAGCTGTTTGCGATCTTAAAATGTTTCGTTTTAACTTCAAATAACCTTTGTGCTCTTCATCTGCATATTTGCGAAACATATCGGATAGGGGAGCTTAGAAAATAACTAATTTTATCCTGTGAATTCTTTTATAGGACTAATTCAAGGTCGATGCTTGTATGCTTTAGCTAATCCTGTTAAGATGAGCAGTCGCTAATGAGCAAGGGCTAATTAACAAGGGCTAGTGAGCAGTAACTAGAGAGTAGGGACTAAAGAGAAAAAGGGATAAAGAGCTAATGAGCCCTTATTCATTTGTATTTGAGATTTTCGTAAATATTTTCACACAGAAATAATGCTATCAGTCTCAAACGACTATCTTCATCTACTGTAAAACAATTCCCTTACTAGAAATGTTCACAGATATTTTTCTGAAAGTGAAAACAATCCGCACACTTTTTCCACTCGTATTTTTGTCTTTAAATTGACAGGATTAACTAGACCTTTGCTATTGTCCTGTATGGGTTTACTGCAACACAGCACATACTCTACTCAACTTGTTCTTTTATTGTCATTAATCCACGCCGCCCACTTACGATTATGAATTGTTCAAGTTCACCGTAATAGTCTTCATCATCTAATGTTCCGACCGCAGGTCTCTTATTGCTTTCGGACACAGATGCACATATTCAGACTGGTGGATTCCTCGTAAACATACATTTAGCCCACGCGGTTGTAACTGGACACGTATAGGCTACATCGAGCGACTATCATTAACATCTTCGTTGTACTGGTATCGCCAGACACCGAAACCAACTGAATATGTCTGTGTACTACATTTTATTGTACATAATCCTCGCAACCTTCCCTTCTACCCCACTTTTTTCACCCTGTGGTTATATCATGTTACCTAATACGTCCATTCCAGAGGATTTTAGCATTACGAACTTCTACTGAGCGCCAAAATTACAGGTTTTAATACCTTAAAGCTTTCTATAAATTACAAATATTGCACGATCTGTTTCCTGAAACGAATTCATCTGTCTCGTACATCACTCGATCCCAAAGAATTTCGGTGTAGTGAAACGGTACTATGGAATAGTTATTAGTTTTCGTGTATTGTCACAATTTCACCTAATGCAAGAAACATCTTACAATTAGATTCAGCCTTGAAACAGGACAAACTGAGACAGAAACTTATCAAATGAGGCTCATATCAAACATGTATATGCATATACAAATTTGTTTTTCAAGATAATTATGTGGAGCATAACACTGGATAGAAGTAAAACATGGACTATAACGAATGCAAAAAGGATTTGAAATGTGGTGTCACGGAAGAATGCTGAAGGTGAGATGGGTGGGTCGTATTACAAATGAAGGAATATTAAACTGAATTGGTAAGAAGAGAATAATTTGGTGAAAACTGAGCAGAACAAAAGATAGATTGATACAACACATCTTCAGACACGACGTTCAGGACTCATTCAGTTAGCTTTTGGGGGATCTGTGGGTGGTATGAACAGTAGGGGTAGACCAAGGCATTAATATGATAAACAGATTAGAGAAGAGATGTAAAAGTTACGTAGAAATGGAAAGGTTAACACAAGATAGAGCAGCGTGGAGAGCTGAATCAAACCAGTCTACGGACCGTTGACCCTAACAACAACAACAACAACAACTTTAATAACTAACCTACTGTGCTGGTATTTTATCCTGCAACTTTGAACATAACAGGCGAACGCCAAGCTACGTTACGGTACGCATCCATCGATAGAATTTATATTTTTACACTAGATTAAGAATTCTGCAAAATAAAATAAAACACAGCCCTTGAATCTAAACACAAGTTTAGGAAACTCCTCCAGAGAGTCGAATAGGACATTCAGATAAAAGATAGCACAAAACTTTATTATACCAACTTTGATTGATGAATGAGAAGAAATCAATTTCTACGACTCAAAAAAACTTCCTCGTCGAATACACGTCATTTCCCCCCAAAGTACGTGAAGTTGTTCGGTCTCTGGATGATTATATCGATAGTCGAATATACAGTTGCCACGGTGGAACAGTAGTAGTGTGTCCGACTCATGATCCCAAGTTCACGAACTTGATCACGGCTGAGGTAAAGGATTTTTCTAGGGCGGTCAAAATCTTGGGGCATTCCATGTCATTATTACCGACATTTTATAGATCACCTCTGGTGGTGGACACCATGACAGCAGACAAAATTAAATTAGCCCAGTCATAGGAGCTGTTCTGTAGAATTCCACTTTCGTTGCCAGATCGCAGCACGATCGGAATATCGAAATAGGTAGGCAGATCGCCTAGATGGCATCACTTCTGAAGGACTGCTACTCGGCAGTGCAAGCCAGAAAATTTCTTTTACTGCTGCTGCTCGTCGGTTAAATGATGATGATGATGATGATGATGATGATGATAGTAATGACTCGTTGGCTGAATGGTCAGCGTACTGTACTTCGGTTCAGAGGGTCCCGGGTTCGATTCCCGGCCGGGTCGAGAATTTTAATCACTTGTGATTAAGTCTTCTGGCTCGGGGACTGGGTATATGTGCCCGTCCCAACACTTTCCTCATCATATTCAGCCAACAGAAAACAGAATACACTACTAACCACCGCAGAAACACGCAATAGTGATTACATCCCTCCCTATAGGGTTGCGTCAGGAAGGGCACCCGGCCATAAAACAGGGCCAAATCCACATGTGGAACGCAGGTCGCACCCGCGACCCCACAGGTGTGGGAAAAAGCGGTAGCAAAAGAAGAAGATGAAAGTAATAATAATAATAATAATAACCTTCTTCAACTTATCCCAGGTATTTCTGGGGTCACCGAAGATACTCAGGCTCAGTGTGGTTTCGGCCCGGGTATTATTATTATTATTATTATTATTATTATTATTATTATTATTATTATTATTAATTTAAACGATTTTTGAAAGTGTGGTCAAAAATCTTAGCACTCCATTTCATGTAATACTTTCAGTCCTGCAGTATTTACAAAATAAATGTACATAGGGGCATTCGATAACAAAATGAAATTAAATGTAACTTTTCTGGTTCCAACGTTAATACCATAATGAGAATACGCGTGGGATAATACAAAAGAGTCTGAAGAGTTTATGCATTGTACGTTTCAATAAATGTATTATTATTATTATTATTATTATTATTATTATTATTATTATTATTATTATTATTATTAATTTAAACGATTTTTGAAAGTGTGGTCAAAAAACTTGGCACTCCATTTCATGTAATACTTTCAGTCCTGCAGTATTTACAAAAATGTACATAGGGGCATTCGATAACAAAATGAAATTAAATGTAACTTTTCTGGTTCCAACGTTAATACCATAATGAGAATATGCGTGGGATAATACAAAAGAGTCTGAAGAGTTTATGCATTGTACGTTTCAATAAATGTATTATTATTATTATTATTATTATTATTATTATTATTATTATTATTATTATTATTATTATTATTATTATTATTATTGCTACCGTGTTTTGGTGGTAGTTATGCATGAAAGAAGGTGCTGGGTGGTGAATAGGTCTCAAGCTACTAAAGTGAAATTAATTTTAAAATTTAACAAGGTTATATTTTCTTTTCAAAATTAGGTAACAACAAATAGAACAGGTACTTAGTAGCCGGAACACGATTGAAAAATACATTTACATAGGTTCCCCATTTGGGGCTTCAAAAGTCAGAAACATAATTCTTGAGCAATGAGCCCAACCTTACAATGAACACCATACAACAAAGGGGCCGAAAACCCCCAAACATGCCAGAAACATTTGCTTCCAATTACACCCAAAAGCCTCCTTGAGGCAGAGACACAATTTTCAATAAAGGGCAACTTCCCCTTAAAATACAAGCCTATCATAGGCCACTCCGAACTCCACTTTTAAGCTGTCCTCCAAGGACGTATACACAGGGGTAAAATACCCAACCTACTGAGGTCTGTTAAATGACAAGAAAGTTAATACATGACCTCTAAAATACAATTTGAGAGGAGGCGAATTTGCACTCCTAATACACTTGCTTAAGACCTACTTGGCACTAGGTCGTTAATACAAGGGCTAATCCCATACTACAGAGGTGACTTAATAGCAATTTACATTACATTACGGAAGAACTGGTTGAGAAAAATAAGTTCACCTCAAGACGATGTGAGTGGGAGCTCGAGAGGGTTAAGCACTCTCTATCCCGATATGTCGTTTTAAAAGAGAATATATGAAAAGAGTAGTTACATTTTAGGAAAAGGTTACATGGTTGAACGCTTAGAACCCGCCCCGAAAGTTAAACTGCTGAGCTAGCAAAGAAAGAAGTTATTAATCGGCCATTACCTTGTTGTTGATCGCTGCCGAAGAAAGAGGCGCTTCCCGCCCCCTGCTATGTACTTAACACACTGAAAGATGGAACAGAAGTGGCCCGGAGACCCGAAAATCAGCAGTTTATATCCTCTCGCGGAAGGTTCTAGGCGTTAGGGGAAAGAAAACACCCTCCCACAAACTCTTTATTGGGTAAGACCCCGCAACAGATTCAAGTTGGGGGAAGATACACCCGATTGGTCAGAAATTAATAGAAGAAATTCGGGATTGGATACATTCATAACAAGGGGAAGAAAGGGGTAAATATTGCCAACTTAAACAATGACAGAAAGAAATTTAACAAAGAACAAACTCTTGAAATTAAATTTTCTCCAAAAAAATAGTTCTTTGACTCCGCACCAGGGTGCACTATTGTTGATCTTCAGTAGTGTCCTCTAGGAGAGAAAGTTTACACTTCTTACTTCAAGCGAAACAAAAACACATCAAAAATGACACAGTTCAAAAACTCAAAATTTTCCACGTGGTGACATCTTCTGAGAAGGTAAAGAATTAACAGCGTAGATAAAGTTCAGACTTCCTCCAGCAGAGGAGTTTCACCTGGCGCAATTTTTAAATTAGCGGCGTGGAGGTGTACCGCCCGGTAAAGACCTCCCCCCCCCCCAAAAGTTCCTCCAGGGGTGACACATGAAATCTGTTTGAAACAAGGTCCAAGTTATGCTGTGGATATGAAGATTGATTGCAGAAGCCTTTATAAGATTTCTTAATTTGGTTTGATTTAGTTTCAAAATTTTGTTGTTGCAGATGAAGTAAAGTCTTTATATTTGTAGAAGTTGAATTTCTGAAGATAACTTTTTATACTTGAAAGTGAAGGAAAAAAAAAAATTTCAAAGACCACCAAATATTGCAGTTGAATTCCCAAGTGTAGTCATTACTTATAGTAACTGTTCATGTAGTAGATGGTGATGAAGTGGGATGGCCAGACCGGCCGTTGCGGCTTGCGTCCAAAGGAGGCAGCTCGGACCCCTCAAGTACCCTGAGATACCGCTCGCCCGCACTATGAGGGGAGCAGAGGTGTTGAAGCACGCCGCGCCCGCGGTGAACATATACAGGCTGCGGGCAAGTAGCAGGTCGTGCGCCGCACATCAGCCTTGGCCGGGAGGAGAGCTCCGGCTCGCCGTGCACACGTCGTCCTCGCTGGGGCCGAGGGGGCCCGTCCTCTGCTCCAGTTGCTGCACGGCGCCGCGCGGCTGCGGGGGCACTGAAACATTAAAGCTTGGCGGCAGAATTGTGTTGGACCATCATCTTTTTTTGAAGGGCACAGGCTTGGTGAGGAGGTTGAGGGGTCAGCGGCGTGCAGATATCCATGGCATTTACTCAAATCAAGCCACAGTGTGTATTGAAGCAGGAGACGGGAGCGTGGTAATGGCCGAGGCAAGGACAGAATGGCAGTTTAACGGATCGGGGAAGGTTTTACAAGAGGCTTACATATAAGACAAAATATTATAGAAGGGGCAGAAAGCCTTAAAAGTTGAACTCAAAAAAAATATAACCTTCATATTCCTTTCAAATTATATGAAGCAAGTTGACACAAAATTTACACTGGTTTCACCTGTGACAGGTGAACCCTAAATATCCTCTCGGTGGCTGGATTGCTTACTAACAACGTAACTGGCGTAAGAAAATCGAGAATTATACAAGGCCCATGAAATCTGGGGGCAAGCTTGCCCGCGGGAACAAAATTCTTGACCATCACCTGGTCACCTACCTTCAAAGTGGTGGGTCTCCGTCCACGATCATACTTTTCTCTAACCTTTTCATGAGATACCTTAAGATTGGCTTTAGCCTTCTTCCAAAGATCTTTAATATTGTCCGGATCTATTGTCTCGGGCAGAATGTCACTCAGAGACCAAAGGTTAGAGAGCGGCGTGTTGGGAATAAACTTGAACATCAAGGAAGCTGGAGTGAACTTATGAGATTCATGAACCGCCGAATTCAAAGCAAACGCTAACCAATGCAGGGACGTGTCCCACCTGGAATGATCTTCATGATGATAGGCAATAAGTGCGGACCTGAGATTACGATTAACCCGTTCAGCCAGAGATGGTTGAGGGTAATAAGCAGAAGTAGTTACATGAGAGATGGATAAGTCAAAACAGAATTTACGAAATAAATTAGATGTAAAAGCCTTAGCATTATCAGATACAATATATTGGCACGGACCAAACGAAGCAAAAATAGAATTTAGGCAAGTAATGGTGGACTGAGCGGTAGCCAGCTTAGTCGGAAATAACCAGGAAAATCTGGTAAAACCATCTACACATACAAAGATGAATTTGTTGGCATTTCCCTTCGACTGGGGGAAGGGTCCTACATAATCAATATACAGGCGTTCCATGGGGCGCGATGCTTGATGCGAAGACAAGAGGCCTACCTTGGTGGACATGGTTGGTTTACTAATCAAACAGGATTTACAAGCCTTTACTAGTTCACGAATTTCACCGTCCATACCTTTCCAGATGAACATTTCACGAATTTTTTCACGAGTTTTAAAGATACCAAGATGCCCTCCTAATGGGGTCTCATGATAATACTTGAAGATCATAGGTACAAGAACCGCTGGAACAACAACTTTCATCAACTTATCATGCCTCGAAGGGCAACATAGAACACCATTCCTCAGAACATAAGGGACGACATGTTCCCCAGAAGCAAGGGTTTCCATTATCGGAGCCAGCGTCGGATCTTCACGTTGGTATTTCTCAATATCCCTAAAAAGCATGGGAGCATCTGTTAAGATGGCATTAACACCAGATAGTATGGACTCGGGAGGTGATGAACTGTCGACCGGTTCCTGGGTCTCGACGTCGTTAGAAAACATACGGCTGAGTCCATCAGCAACAACATTTTCGGTACCTCTGATATGCCTGACATTGAATTGGAAGGCAGAAATACGGATGGCCCAACGGGCTATGCGACCAGTACGACGCGGCCTACCTAAGACCCAGCTTAGGGCTTGATTATCTGTCTCCAGGTCGAATTTGACATGTTCCAGATAGAGACGGAACTTTTCTAAGGCAAATAAGACTGCCAACCCTTCGAGCTCATAGATGGAATACTTGGCTTCTTGAGCCGATAGAGTCCTAGATGCATAGGCGATGGGTCGCCTCCCTAGTTCAGTCTCTTGAAGAAGGACTGCAGCTACAGCTGACGATGACGCGTCCGTTTGGACGATGAATTTCTTTGAGAAATCAGGCATAGCAAGTACAGGGGCATTACAAAGTGCTAATTTAAGGTCTTCAAAAGCGGCTTGTTGAGAAGGTCCCCACTCGAATTTGATGCCTTTCCTACGAAGAAGGTTTAAGGGCGCCGCTCTATTAGCAAAGTTAGGAATGAACTTTCTGAAGAAATTCACCATACCAATGAACCTGGCGATACCTTTAATGTCCTTGGGAGGTTTAAAATCACGGATGGCCTGTGTTCTAGAATGATCGACTGCTACACCATCGGGTGACACAATATGCCCTAGGAATGACATAGAGGGCTTAGCAAAGGCAACCTTGGACAACTTAACAGTTAACCCAGCCTTACGAAGGCGATCGAGAACTTCTCGCAAATGATCTAGATGTTCTTCAAAAGTCTCTGAAAATACGACGACATCATCTAAATAGTGATATAAGTATTCGAATTTGATGTCGGAGAAGACCCTATCTAGTAGCCTAGTGAGCACAGCTGCTCCGGTGGGGAGCCCGAAAGGCACGCGGTTGTATTCATATAAATTCCAGTCCGTGGCAAACGCTGTAAGGTGTTTAGACTCTTCGGCAAGGGGAATTTGATTGTAGGCCTGATTTAAGTCCAAGATGGTGAAGAACTTGGCCTTACGAAACCATGAAAAAGAAGAATGAAGGTCAGGAAGGGGCACAGATTGCAACACCACCTTCCGATTGAGAGCCCTGTAATCAATGACAGGCCTGAAGCCGCCTTGGGGTTTCGGGACTAGGAAAATAGGCCATGAATACGCCGACTTAGAGGGCCTAATAATACCATCCTTCAACATCTGATCGATAATTTCTTTCAGAGCCTTCATTTTAGGTGGAGATAGCCTATAAGGTGGAAAACGGACAGGAATCGAATCCGTGACCTCAATTTTGTATTCAATAAGGTCAGTAACACCAAGAGTATCAGAGAACACCTCGGGAAACGACTGACACAGTTTGCGAATACTATCAGCCTGCTCCTCAGGTAGATGTCTAAGGTCTAACAACATCTCATCCTGGGTAGGCGAAATAGAAGAACATGACACAGAATTACACTTTAATAGTGGTATTTTACAACTAGAAGCAAATTTGACTGTGCACGACCTAGACTGGAGATCGAGCACAAGACGAGTGTGAGAAATAAAGTCAGCTCCCAATATAATGGGGCAAGACAATTGTTTGGCCACAAACAATTTAATTTTCCAAGTGAATTTAAAAATACGAATTTTGACCAATAAGGAACCTAGAATTTCTAATGGAGATGAATTAGCCGAAACGTATTGAACAGGAGAAGAGACATAGTCAGGAAGTTTACAAACCGATTTCAATTTAGAATACCATTCAGCCGAAATAATCGAACAAACACTGCCTGAATCTAAGAGAGCTGTAATAGGCTCGTTATTTAACTCAATCTTAAGAAAAGGAACCGGTGCGGGGGAATCCGCCGCAATCCTAAGACACTCTTTGGGACCTTCAAAAGATAAATTTGAAAATTGCTCGTTCTCTAAATTTACAACCTGTTTACCAGGGGCTGAGTCTCGGGAAGATGGATTAGTTGACTCAGCCGAAGCCACTAGTCACTTTTTATTATTGGCATAGGTAGAATTTGCACCAGAAGTTGAGCAGGAGGGGGTGCTATTCGAGTTTGGGCAATTCTTGGCGATATGTGAGAAAGCCCCACATTTAAAACAGCCTTGTGCTGAACCAGCTCCATTCCTTGTCCCACTTGACTTGATCAGCGGACACTTGTTGCGCAGATGGTCAGGCGACCCGCAAGCATAACATTTACGGGGATTGACTGGTCGGCGAGGTGGAGGCCGAGTGTTACTAAAGGAAGGCGGGGGTTCTTTCGCGACACGCAAAGAATCGGCGTATCTAACTCCTTCCGCTGAGACGGCCAATGCTTCAAGTTCAGAGAAGGTTTGCGGGCACGCCGCGAAACACAAATATGACCTATAGGGAGGTGAAATTCCCTCTACAATAGTCTGTACAATCTGATCTTCAGGAAAATGAAGGGCAAACACCCTAGTATAAAACTTAATATCTTGGATGAAGTCTGCCAAGTTTTCATCCAAGCGCTGTACACGGTAATAGTACTTCTGAATAAGGGAGGACCTGGCCCTAGCCGGGATGAAATTAGCTAGCAAATGGGCATGGAAATCCTCAATAGATGATTGCTCGGCAATGGCTCTAACTATTTTGTCTGAGAGAATACCTATAGCATACGGATAGATAATTTGCAAAATTTGACATGGAGAAAGAGAAAACACAAGGGCATGATCCTGAAATTCAACCAGAAATCTTAAAAATGAAATTATTTCACTGGTGGTATTAACCGAAAACTTAGAGATACCTCTGAGCAACATTGCCAATGGATGAGGCAAGCTGCTAAACCCGGGTGACATAGTAGGTAAAGGTTTCAATGGCAAGGAAGTTAATTCAGAACGGATGTTACTCAACGATGCACGGCGTTCAGGCTCGTTGTCCAATGGGGCAGAGATAGTTTGGGCAGCAATGGTTTTCCTATTTACTTCTCCCTTAGGAGGTGCTTCCTCGCTACCTGCATTCACTATGGTGGGTTGATCAGATTTGGGAGGAACTTCCCCAGTCAACAATAGAGTGACCTTACTAGATAATTCGGAAATATTTTCCAGGAGCGTACTAGCTTCCTTCCTCTGAACGTCATTCAGTTTTAGAGACAACAGATCGTTAACCCTATTCGAAAAATGATATAGCCTGCCTTGCACACGCTTAATTTGATTGGGAGAAGGATCATTTTCATCAAAAAAACTAACTACAGAAGCTAGCCCAGTAATATTCTCCGTGATCGTGGAAAGAGAGTCGTCAATTTCTTTCTCTCCCAAATTGGGGATGGAAATGGGCAAATCTAGGGACTCTCTAAGCTTGTTAGTGTCTACTGCAACCGTGCCTCCAGATTGCACATTTCTGATAGTTAATTCATAGATCAACTCCTCTTTGCGCAAATAATTAAGATGGAGAACATCGCGAGGGCCTGGCATGATGACAGAACAATTTTGAAAAAGTCAAAAAATTCCAGCAACTGGGAAAATAGTTAGAGTTCGGAACAAACAATATTTAGCCGTCAAAAGGGGCTAAATTGAGACCCATTCAACCACGCTCTGCTACCACTTGCTACCGTGTTTTGGTGGTATTTATGCATGAAAGAAGGTGCTGGGTGGTGAATAGGTCTCAAGCTACTAAAGTGAAATTAATTTTAAAATTTAACAAGGTTATATTTTCTTTTCAAAATTAGGTAACAACAAATAGAACAGGTACTTAGTAGCCGGAACACGATTGAAAAATACATTTACATAGGTTCCCCATTTGGGGCTTCAAAAGTCAGAAACATAATTCTTGAGCAATGAGCCCAACCTTACAATGAACACCATACAACAAAGGGGCCGAAAACCCCCAAACATGCCAGAAACATTTGCTTCCAATTACACCCAAAAGCCTCCTTGAGGCAGAGACACAATTTTCAATAAAGGGCAACTTCCCCTTAAAATACAAGCCTATCATAGGCCACTCCGAACTCCACTTTTAAGCTGTCCTCCAAGGACGTATACACAGGGGTAAAATACCCAACCTACTGAGGTCTGTTAAATGACAAGAAAGTTAATACATGACCTCTAAAATACAATTTGGTAGGAGGCGAATTTGCACTCCTAATACACTTGCTTAAGACCTACTTGGCACTAGGCCGTTAATACAAGGGCTAATCCCATACTACAGAGGTGACTTAATAGCAATTTACATTACATTACGGAAGAATTGGTTGAGAAAAATAAGTTCACCTCAAGACGATGTGAGTGGGAGCTCGAGAGGGTTAAGCACTCTCTATCCCGATATGTCGTTTTAAAAGAGAATATATGAAAAGAGTAGTTACATTTTAGGAAAAGGTTACATGGTTGAACGCTTAGAACCCGCCCCGAAAGTTAAACTGCTGAGCTAGCAAAGAAAGAAGTTATTAATCGGCCATTACCTTGTTGTTGACCGCTGCCGAAGAAAGAGGCGCTTCCCGCCCCCTGCTACGTACTTAACACACTGAAAGATGGAACAGAAGTGGCCCGGAGACCCGAAAATCAGCAGTTTATATCCTCTCGCGGAAGGTTCTAGGCGTTAGGGGAAAGAAAACACCCTCCCACAAACTCTTTATTGGGTAGGACCCCGCAACAGATTCAAGTTGGGGGAAGATACACCCGATTGGTCAGAAATTAATAGAAGAAATTCGGGATTGGATACATTCATAACAAGGGGAAGAAAGGGGTAAATATTGCCAACTTAAACAATGACAGAAAGAAATTTAACAAAGAACAAACTCTTGAAATTAAATTTTCTCCAAAAAATAGTTCTTTGACTCCGCACTAGGGTGCACTATTGTTGATCTTCAGTAGTGTCCTCTAGGAGAGAAAGTTTACACTTCTTACTTCAAGCGAAACAAAAACACATCAAAAATGACACAGTTCAAAAACTCAAAATTTTCCACGTGGTGACATCTTCTGAGAAGGTAAAGAATTAACAGCGTAGATAAAGTTCAGACTTCCTCCAGCAGAGGAGTTTCACCTGGCGCAATTTTTAAATTAGCGGCGTGGAGGTGTACCGCCCGGTACAATTATTATTATTATTATTATTATTATTATTATTATTATTATTATTATTATTATTATTATTATACTTTGGTTCAGAAGTTCATGTCAATTTGGTCTAGTTTTATTGCCGGATGCCCATCCTGACACCAAGCCTATGAGGAGGGATGTACACTATTGAATGTTTCTGTGATGATGTATAGTGTAGTGTGGTGTGTTGTATGTAGATGAAAAGAAGACCGTTAAGACGAATAAAAACGTCTAAGTCACCGCGCCAGAGGAATTAAGCGTGAGCATATGCAGTTAAAATCTCTGGTCCGGTCGGGAATCGAATCAGTGAACCAAAGGCACTGCGCTGACCACCGAGACGAAAAGCCGAACTACTATTAATATAATTATTATTCATTTAATTATATATTCAATGATTTATTTGTGTTGAACTTAGCAGTATTTATGAACTGCAACGTTGGATATGAGGTAATTTATTCGTCACAATATTGCACTTTCAGGAGAATTATGATGATGCCAGGTGTTAGAAAATGCTCAGCTACCGTGGCTGAAGGAAATAAACGAGAGCTATTACCTCTTAACAGACAACGAATAGTTACTGCTTACAAGTATATAGTATATTGATTTGTAGAGGAAGAAAGCAATCCCTGCTCGACAAGCTAAATTATGTAGTTAGCAAAACGAAGCATTCTACTGCACGACATGTTCAGATTCTGATAATATCGCTGGTTTTGTTATAATAGTTTACGCCGCGCACGTGACAGCTCGACTTTTTGTCCTTGATCATAACTTCTATTCTAGCAACCGACTGAGTTCTGCTACAATGAGGAACAGGTGGACGTATGTCTTGCAATATGATTGGTGTATTGCAGGAAAAACTAGATACGATCAGGTTTAAGGTAAGTTAGGATAAATTTCGTGTTTAATCCTATCAGATCCATGAATAATACATGATACCATTGTTAAATATAGTTATAATATGGTCTTTTCCCTGGCTGAATAATCGCTGGAGTGACCTTTAGTTCAGAGGGATCGGATTCAATTTCGAGATGGGTCAAGGATTTTAGCCATATGTAGTTAATCGTTCTGACGAGGAAAGTGGGTGTCTGCGGTTTTTCGTATTTAAAAAATGTTTAATTCACTTTTTAGCTTTCATTCTGTACCCTGAAGGAGGTAGGGCGGGCCTTCTCTCAGGCCGGGAGATGTGTGGTGATTTGCAGTGCAGCGAAGGATGAAGGAGAAGGGATTTGCCGTGCCCTATAAATAGGAACTGTCCCATAGCGATCTGCTCGGTGTTGTGTTATTACAAATTGGTGCATGCAAAATCGGCTTCGGCCGTAAGCGTGGCCACTGCTAGACCGTGCCTCGACAGCTCCGTATTCGGGAGACAGAGAGGGGCTGGCCCCCACCGTCGGCTGTCCTGAGAATGTTTTTTCGTCTTTTTCCATTATTCTACACTAAGGCGAATGCCAGAACAGTTCCTACTATAGACTGCGGCCGCCAGCCCTGTCACCTTCCCCGTTCCATCTCTCTCTGGTCTGAGAGAAAACGTAACCTTCTTAAAGGACTGCCGTTCCCCTTCAGGGTACGGATGAAAACATTTTGTGTTACTAGTAATACTACACAGTTCTTCATATATAGTCTAGACACAACACATTACTAACCACCACAGAAACACACATCAGTGAACACATTCCTCCACGTAGGGTTGACGTCAGGAAGGGTATCCGACTGAAAATCTGGCTTTAAACCCTTCAGACCCACCGTAAAAAATTACGCACATCGTCCTTGGAGCTTGTATTTGGCTGCAGAAATCATTTAGATACGTCAAGACGTGTTGTGCACCAGTCTGCACAACGGACGGACTAAGTTTCGGCAACACACTTAATATGCATTACAACACACTTAAAGGAAACATGGCTTGCCAACACGAGATAAGGGTACACATTTTATTTATTCCATAACCTAGTAGTTTGGAGTTACTGCTACTAAGTGGTATATGCTGTGTATAGTTACTAGTAGTACTGTGTAATATATCGTAGCTTTACAAGCAAAGCACATTAAGTAAAAAATCTTACTTCTGAGAAAAACAGGTTTGAACGTTTTTTCTATTCTTTCATTAAAATTATCTGCTCTCAGAATATTTTAAAAATTATATAATAAGCTTGATAGACTAGATATCTAGAATAGCGCTGTGTAGCTGAAATTCTATCAATGTATTTTTTCCTAAATGACATTCTTCTCTGCGGCCGATGATCTAGAAGTTAGGCCCCTTTAAACAACAAGCATCATCATCACATTCCTCTCTTGAGACTTAGGAAGAAAATGCAAATTCAGAACCAAAATGACTTCGTACGACTTAATGGTTTCTGATGGCGGGAGTGTCCGAGGACATGTTCCGTTTGCCCGCTGCAGGTCTTTCTATTTGACGACCGTGGGCGACCTGCGCGTCTGAGTGTGGGACGACTACAATGATGATGATGGGGTATGGAGAGGGTGAAACCCGGTGTCAGCACATAATACCAAGGATTCTGCTTAAGGCTTAATATCTTCACCCGACGGACGAATCATCATCAACAGCGTGATGTGCCCTCACTCCATATGAGCACTGCGGAGAGGTTTCGAATGGAATCGAGGCTTTTGGCACCTCTCCTACCCTACCGGCCAAAATCCCGGCGGTGAAAAATTTCACCAAAGGGACTCGAACCGGCTAACCATGGTGTCAGACCACAGAGAAGTGACGCTGTTCATGGTCACCAGGCGAGCTCAGTTTATTGTTTATTGTTGGAGTCTCTCGTGTAATTCTGAGAATTCTTGCCTTTCTTTTTTTTGCAGTAACAAGGGAACATCAGCAATGGCTAAGTCGCCGATCGCGATGAAACTTGGAAAACACATTGAGGTACACGTAAAGAGATGTCGGCATCAATTTTGGGTGCCAACATTCATTAGGGCGTTAACCACGGGACCTAAAAGTTTCGACATTTCAAATTCCGCGCGATCAGCGATGAATACCTGCTGGCCAATGCTAAGCTGCCACACTGCGTATCTGGAGACACGCCTCTGCACCTCCTCCCTTCCCCGCTCCAATTGGTTCGCCACCGCACGTTCCCCTTCTCCCCGCGCTTGCCAGCCACTTAACTGTCGAAGATAACCGGTGCTACACTTTGCGTACTCTATCAGCCTTCCTCATATCTCTTTGTAATTTTCACAATGTATTAGTCAGTTTACGTTTTCTGAAATGTTTATGAAAACGTTTGCACCGGGCGAATTGGCCGTGCGGTTAGGCGGGGGGGGGGGCTGTGAGCTTGCATCCGGAAGGTAGTGGGTTCGAATCCCACTGTCGGCAGCACTGAAGATGGTTTCCCGTAGTTTCCCATTTTCATACCAGGCAAATGCTGGGGTTGTACCTTAATTAAGGCCACGGCCGCTTCCTTCCAACTCCTAGGCCTTTCCTATCCCATAGTCGCCATAAGACCTATCTGTGTCGGTGCGACGTAAAGCAATTAGCAAAAAAAGTACGGTGCCTGTTGTTAATTGTTAATTTTCACTATTTTTTTAATGTTTCGAATAGACCAAAGATTGTTTTAATTTACTGTCGGGGGAGTTTGCCCGATGTAATGTATACGGAGTTATGTATTGTGCTGCCTTGTAATTTGTTTGTTGTTGTACCAGTTCGTACAACAGCCATTTAACTTTTTGCGTATGTAACTGTCATTATACCCAGAAGACTGTAGTGTGATACTTTAATATCGGTACTTGTTGGATACGTAGATCTTCGTCAGCTATAACGCAAAAGTACCGGTACAGTAAGACTACAGGTCTGCCAGTGATTACTGTATATCTACTGCAGGGGCGTATTCTCCTTGAATGCAAGGCATTCATTGCATGCGTTATGATAACACAAAGAACTGTCTGATTTACGATTTTAGGTTGTTTCAGGTCAAATATTAACGATTTCATCTCTCAGAAGTTCAAAAGGTCCGCGCAACTGTACTAGTTCCGTTGCTTGATTACGTGTGGTGCTGGTGTAGTCTCGCCGTCTACTCCACTCTCGGAAGAAAGAGACAGCAAATGTAGGAGTTACGGACGTAACGCATTCAATCTTAAAATTGCATTCAGTGGCAGACGTAGTTCTGAAACCCTCCGAACGATTTCGCTGCAATTGAAACTTGGTCAGAATTTGTCACCCCATACCCGTGCTACCCTCTGCCATCTGTTAGCAACTTGGAGAAGTCGACATGTTTACAGCGAACGGGACACACAGATTACCCCCCCAGCGAGAACCCAACGTGACGAAACTGACCAATGCCACTGGGGTGACTTACCCGTGACCACCACCTCCAGTGCTTGAGTTGTGGCTAACTAGTGAGTTAATTCATTGTGTGTTTTGCTGATTAGTGAGTTCATTCTGTGTGTGCTGTTCCTGTGCTATTCGTCGTTTTCGGTGTGTTATTATATTTTGCGCACATGTGGTATTAACGATGGATGAGTCTAAAACGGATATAATTGTAAACCAGTTTGAAAAGCCATTTACTGGCCGTTCGTTTGATGAAAAGATGCAAATAGTTAAAGCCGCGAGACCTCTACCTTCCCTCGTAAATTTCTTCTTCTTCTTCTTCTTCTTCTTCTTCTTCTTCTTACCCTCCAGATTGGCTTTTTCCTAGGACTCAGCGAGGGATCCCTCCTCTACCGCCTCAAGGGCAGTGTCCTGGAGCTTCAGACTCTGGGTCGGGGGATACAACTGGGGAGGATGACCAGTACCTCGCCCAGGCTGCCTCACCTGCTATGCTGAACAGGGGCCTTGCGGGGGATGGGAAGATTGGAAGGGATAGACAAGGTAGAGGGAAGGAAGCGGCCGTGGCCTGAAGTTAGGTACCATCGCGGCATTTGCCTAGAGGAGAAGTGGGAAACCACGGAAAACCACTTCGAGGATGGCTGAGGTGGGAATCGAACTCACCTCTACTCAGTTGACCTCCCGAGGCTGAGTGGACCCCGTTCCAGCCCTCGTACCACTTTTCAAATTTCGTGGCAGAGCCGGGAAGCGAACCCGGGCCTCCGGGGGTGGCAGCTAATTACACTAACTACTACACCATAGAGGTGGACCCTCGTAAATTTAAAAACAGAAAACAAGAATTGTGTACGCACGTTCAATCCAGAAACTTACACTAAAACTGTTTGGCTCGAGTTCACCTACATGTAATTAGGGTGAGTAGAATTGAAATTTACTTAATACATTGTGTTAACTGCATGGTTACTAGTCGCATGCCTCAGTGGAGATTCCACGATACGCCACTGAATTCTACTGTATATATAAATGCACATCTTTTTTATTTTTCAAGGCTTTTCTTATTACTTCAAACTTTACTACATTCCATGTCATACTCATATCAAAGTTGCCTATGCATTAAATTTATTTATATTAGACAACCATTGCTGCAATTGAAATGTTTTGTGCCTGTCACTGCACAACATAAATAAATCGTTCAGTACATGCACAAATAAAACATTCTACCTATAGGCCTATTCCTTATACCAGAGTACGCAAACGGAAAATACCAGTAGTTTCAAACTCGGAGTTTATAATTGTTGTTGTTGTCGTCCGCGATGTCGTTTCGTTATGACACAACTGATAGCGTACACGAAATGGGTGGGGGAAGGGGACATTAAAAGAAGATCTGGACCTATAACGAGGTTTTGATATCCCGAGGTACCGAATCTCATTACATTTATTGAGATCCTCTACCCGGTCACGTAATTTCTTTACATAAACAGGTACCTATTTAATGTTGTTTAAAGGTGGGAGATTTATTTAGTGGTGGGTGATTTAAGTTAATTAATTCCATATGCATGTCCACTCTAAAGGACACTACCGACAGCCTTAAGGCGTTTTAGAAGTAAATAGTAATTGAAGCGTAGGTAGGACGCGGTACCCCATCCCACGTTTGATCACACCCGGTGGTACTTAACTCGGAGTTGTATTCACGAATGTGACAACTCACCGGAATTAGCAGAAATGAAAATATAACATTTGAATAAAATATGGGTACATTAGTTAGGTTATTTGTTATCATTATGTGTGAAACGGAACGTTATTTAAAAGATTTAAATAATTATAGTACGAAAAGAAGCAAAGTATAGAGCCGGTCCCGTTCAACAGCTAAGCAGCTGGCTAGCGCGGGGGGAAGGCAAACGTGCCGGGCGAACCACTTGGAGTGGGAAGAGGAAGAGGTGCAGAGGCGTGTCTCCAGGCTCGCAGTGTGCCGGCTTAGCATCATTGGCCAGCAAGTATTCATCGCTGATCGCGCGGAATTTGAAATGTCGCAAATTTTAGGCCACTTAGTTAACGCCCTAATGAATGTTGGCACCCAAAATTGATGCCGACATCATTTTTACGTGTATCTCAATGTGTTTTCCAAGTTTCATCGTGATCGGCGATTTAACCATTGCCGATGTTCCCTTGTAAGGCTCATATTGTATGTCTTACATCGAGATCTTGCACGATATGATTCGTAATAATAATAATAATAATTATTATTATTATTATTATATATATATATATATTATGGCCATTAGAGACCACCTTAGGTAACAGTTACATGTTTCTGGAAGCCTTCTTCACAGTCCAAAACTTTAGCATGCTTTCTCTGGCAGCCTATCTTCTTTCTTCTGTCCACCCACGGTTAAGTTTCGGTTCATCATGGAATCCCTGGAATTTTTCGATCACTGACCTAAACTTTGTTCGGTTTGAGATGTCTTCTGAATTTAGTCCCACCTGTTTGAGATCCTTTCTCACCTCCCTGAACCATTTGCCCGACACTTTAGGTCTGCTGTCTAGTATTGTGAAAATCCTTTTCGTTAGTCTCTTCTCATCCATTCTAAATACTACTACTACTACTACTACTACTACTACTACTACGAAGAATTCGACCTGAAGCTCTACATGCAGCAGAATGCTTCTCAATAAGAAAGGTCTGGCAGAACGACTACAAGCCAAAGAAAGGAAGATTCTAAGGAAGATTTTGGGCCCAGTAAAGGTAAATAGAGACTACAGGAGAAGGCACAATTATGAAATATATCTGAATATGGAGAAAACAACAGACACGAATGAGGAAAAGAACGATTTCTTTTTATGGTCGCTTAACACGAATGAGACGAGAAACATTGTCCTCTCGAATCTTTGTCTACTTTCTGAATAAGAAAACTAAAGGGGCGTGGTTCAGCGAGTTGGTCTACAAGCTTTGGGGATCTTACGTGATGCCATCTTGCAGCGTGACCCTTTAAAAAAAGAAACTTGAAGGTCTACAAAGTTTTCGAACAAAACGTGGACCGAAGAACGGAAGGAAGCTCACCGAAGAAGGATGCGAGAGTACTGGGCGAGTGATTACATCCTTCCATAGGGTTGGCGTCAGGAAGGGCATCCGGCGCGTTCCTGTGGTGGTTAGTAGTGTGGTTTGTTGTCTGAATATGAAGAGGAGAGTATTGAAACAAACACAAACGCCCAGTCCCCGAGCCACAAGAATTAATCAGATGCGATTCAAATTCCCGACCCGGCCGGGAATCGAACTCGGGACCATCTGAACCGAAGGCCTCAACGCTGACCATTCATGCAAAAAGTCAGGAATAATAATAATAATAATAATAATAATAATAATAATAATAATAATAATAATGACATGTGGCCTCCAGAGAGGCCTGGTGCAGGTCTTTCGATTTGACATCCATAAGCGACCTGCGCGTCGTGATGATGAAGACGGCACATACACCCAGTCCCCGTGCCAGGGAAATTAACAAATTATGGTTAAAATTCCCTAGCCTACCGGGAATCGAATCCGGGACCCCTGTAACCAAAAGTCAGCACGCTAGCCATTTAGCCATGGAGCCGGACACCGGACCATCATGATACAGCGTAAGCTGCTGTCGCCTGGCAAAAATCTGTCCATCAAGTCGATCCAATCTTGGTGTGCCTTTGCAATTAAATTAACTGCATAAAATTACTCGTAGCCTCCATTGCTCAGGCGGAAGCTCGTCGGTCTCTCACCGCTGGATACCGTGGTTGAAATCCCGGTCACTCCATGTGCGATTTGTGCTGGACAAAGCGAAGGCGGGACAGGTATTTCTCCAGGTACTCCAGTTTTCCCTGTCATCTTTAATTCCAGCAACACTCTCCAATATCATTTCATTTCATCTGTCAGTGTCTGGCTCCATGGCTGAATGGTTAGCGTGCTGGCCTTTGGCCACAGGGGTCTCGGGTTCAATTCCCGACAGGATAGGGAATTTTAACCTTAATTGGTTAATTTCGCTGGCACGAAGGCTGGGTGTATGTGTCTTCATCTCCATGTCATCCTCATCACGACGCGCAGGTCGACTACGGGTGTCTATTCAAAAGACACTGCACCTGGCAAGCCGAACATGTCCTTGGACACTCCCGGCACTAAAAGGCATACGCCATTTCATTTTTTCATCTGTCAGTTATTCATCAGTGCCGCAAAGAAGTGCTAGAGGCCACGGCAGCCGGCACAATTCCTATCCTCGCCGCAAGATGGGGGCTTCATTCGTTTCATCCCTGAACCGGTCCATGACTGGAAAACAGGTGTAGGTTTTAATTCCACATAAAATTACTTATTAAAAAACTAGCCATCAGATTTAGTTCAAACCACTTCCTAAACCATCTCTGGAGTAATAAAAACAAATTGTGAAATTTTCAGCTAAATCGGTGAAGTATTTTTTGAGTCCATTCGAGACAAACGCACAAACAAACCTAGTTTCACGTTTATATACTAAATATAGACGATTCTAGTATAAATTTCGCATTTTACAGCGTTTTCAATATTCATTTTAAAGTTGTTTACATGTTGTGGAAAATAAAAATACGAAATTTCAATATTTTATTAGCATTCGCTAGTGCAAAATGTCTCCACCTATAGTTGCACTATTTTTAAATATTGGTTACGAAATGGAGAGTACAATGGAATGAGTGTTGGATTCTTTCTTTGAGAATCCTAGAAAGCTACTGAGATAGGAAGTGCGCTCTCACTTTATTATTATTAATGTATTTGAGTCGTTTTCTCCCGATCCCTTAGTGGATTAAACACGTTGATAATCGAATTAAATGTGAAGTGGTGGATTCCCTTTGCGGGATCGATAATGGTGAGAATGCGTTCTACCTATTGTTCAATTCTTAGCGTGGTTACCTTTATGCATACGTGTTATCTGATCCTTTTGTATTCAACACAGGCTTGTCATTTAGTTTATTCATAAAGGCGCGTACTCCATTTTGCATAAGGAAGATAGTCGTGTGTGTGTGTTTACTGATAAGACCTTCGTTTCCATGGTAAAGTCCACGTCGGGTGTTAGGCCAGGGCTCCACTGGCAGTATTTTACTGCTTCTGCGAGCAGTATTTTTCTGCATATTTTCTGCAGTAAAATAGGGTGGCTACATTTACTGCGTTTTTAAACAACTGCTACGACAGAAGTCCCGGCTACACTGCAGTAAAGCCAGGGCTCCACTGGCAGTAATTTACTGCTTCTACGAGCAGTATTGTATACACTGTGGAGTGAAGTGCATTGCAAGCCGATTAAAACGTGATATTATCAATATATTATTATTGTTTGTTTAAGTTATGTGTTATATCGTAAAAATGACACGGCTGACCTTTCTTGTAACTGTTATTTTGTGTGTTTTGATAGTAGTTAGACGGAGAAGATTGCATCAGAAAATGGTGGATACATCCGCTACTAACTAGTAGAAAGAATGTTTTTCACTTTCAACCACAAACTTAGAAAGTACCCTGAAAAGTTTTTTGAGTATTACCGAATGTCTGAAACGTCGTTTGACTACCCTTTGTCAATTGTATCTGGCAGTATTAAGAAGAAAAAAATACCCAGTTAAGAGAATGTATAGGAGTTGAAGAAAAGCTATCTGTTACACTAAGGTGTTTATTTATAATTCATTAAATACAAGATTAAAGAAAAAAATCCAGCTTTGCTGATAATTAGCATACATTAAACGAAGTGTCCTTTCATAAATGATGGAATGAGAGCACAGAATCGCCGGAACTTGAAATACCCTCAGTGTCAGCTGGAGAAAATACAGTATCACTTCTTGGAGACAACATTGATTGGTTAGTTGACTGCGATGGAGATATAGTGGACACGGGGTTCAAATTTCTTTCGGGTAAAATCGGCTGCATTGGACCTTGTGAAGTTGAGGGAAGGTTTATTATTGCATGATACGCAGAAGGCTGGTTTACATGTGGTTGGTTGCCTAAGTTTTTGCCATCGGAGAGATAACTTTGCAGTAACTGCATGACTTGAATTTGGAAAGCCAATGACGCAGAATGATTTAACGCTTTCATTTTGGGCAGAAGTGACGGTAAAAATAATTTATCAGTGTCTTTGTCTTGTGACGGCATTTGAGGTTCATTAGTTGATTGGTTCTTTAACAAGTTGATCTTTTATACTTCAAAACTCTCCTTTATGGCACGTGGGACTCTTGGCATTACTGCGGGTACTGAGTTATCTTCCGGATCTTGCTCACCATTGTCATTTCTTTCGGCATTATTTCCTTCCTCTGACCCAGTGGTCCTAGGAGAATAAGTACAACACTTTAGTAAATAATGAAAATAAATATATAAAAGAATGTGGTTTTTTCAATACATTTTTGCAGACAGTTACGTCCGATTTTCAGTTGTGGGAAGAAGAAATGACATCTGTTGATGATAAACATAAGGCTTTCTCTTTGAAGCACTACTCCCACTTTTCAATACCTTGGTTTTCAGGGATCTGAAATAAGTATCCTTTATGGTTTTCCATTTTTAGAATTTCTTTACCTAAAACATCAAGCAAACAAGTACAGTAATAAGTATACACCGAGTTACAGTAATGTTGGCGAATGTAAGTTTATAAAGAACCACTAAAAAGATCTTGGGATTGCCCAAAATTCCTTAAAGCATGTCCTGATAGGCATTATCAAAGACTTTTTCTGTATTCCGCATCATCATGATCATCTCTACTTCAATTGAATCTATGAAATATCAAGGCTTCCAATTTTAACGTTTTTCTAGTAGGAATTTAGTGTATTTCCAACATCCTTAAGCAAGCTCTCGTTCTATGTTTTGGAAAGTAATATTTTCAATTATTTTAGCACGGGAAAGAAATAACTATTTGATTTCAGGACCCTTGTGGTCACTCATTTCGTATGAGCTGATGCCATTTCCTTGGATAAATAAAATAATAGTGTTTAATTAGGTTCAGATATCTGGCTACAGGATGTTCCTTTCGATCACTGCACTTCCAATACCGCACGGGCTGTAATACAATACGGAACATTGTTAAAGACACTTGTGAAGCTTTATGGAACAGATTAGTTAGTGACTATACGAAACAACTAACAGAAGAGGACTGGATTAAAATAGAACAAATGTTCAAAACAAAGGATCATTTTCTATATTGCTTGGGCGCAATCTATGGAAAGCATATTCGTCTAGCGAAAACATCTTTAAGGGAATAATGAAAATAAATAAAGCAATAAATAAATAAATAAAGCAGTTTTTTTTTACAAAAGTTATTTTTCGATTGTGTTAATGGCTGTGGCAGATGCAGAATACTGCTTTTTTTTTTTTTTTTACATAAATGTCGGATCTTACGGAAGGTTAAATGACTCAAATGTGCTGAAATCCACAACTTTTGGGCAACAAATTGTACTTGGGTAATTTAAATATGACTAAGCCAAGTTCAATGTCAAGTAATTCAGAAGTCCCTTGCCCTTTTGTTTTTGTGGCTGACGAAGCTTTTGCGCTAAGCACAAACATCTTGAGACCATTTCCTAAAATATCACTTACTGCAGAAAAGAGGATCTTTAATTACAGACTCTCTAGAGCCAGGCGTTATGTGGAGTATGCATTTGGGATCATGTCTAATAAATGGAGAATTTTACATCGTCCTTTGGATGTTGACATTGAATTTGCTGATTGTATTGTAAAATCGAGCTGTATTCTGCATAACTTTGTTAGACGAAGAGATGGATACAAGTTTGACGCGTAAAATGGAAAGTATACCCGCACAAGGTCTGAGAGCTACAACACATGGTATTAAACACGGAACACGTTTATGAATTACTTTTGTTCTGATGAGGGATCAGTTCCTTGGCCAAACAAGTATGCCTAAGTTAAAGATTGTAGAAACATAAACATAAATGGAGACATTGTTAGTTTAGGACTATACATTAAAATTGTGGTGTTAAGGTTGAAATGAAGAAAAACAAAATACTGAAGTATAATATGTAGATCAAACGATCACATTTTAATATAATGTAAACAGTAATGTTAAAGAATTTACCGGATGTAATTTGTTAGTAAATTCTTAAGGATAGCATGCAATGTTCTCTTATTTACTTACCTATGTCATTTTGTTGCTTGCCATCCAATGTCTGGTACAATTCACCGACGGTGGCCTCAGTGACTTTCTTCCAGACTTCAATTTTTGAACTCCTCTTCTTATAATCGTCATTCGCAGGATTATAGAGAACAAGATATTTTTCAATTTCCATTATTAGTAATTCACCATCAACCTCCATTGAAACAAGCAAATACAGCTAAACACAACTGAAGAGGAGCGCAGTGTCCAACAGCGAGGTTCGCAGTACAATACTGCCAGTGGAGCCAGAGCACGGACAGGAAATTACTGCAAGTAAATGGAACCCGTCCTATTTCTCGGCAGTACGACCTTGAAACTGCTGCCGCCATTTGTACTGCCGCAGTAAAATACTGCCCTTGTAGCCACATTGAGTAAAAAGCATGCTTCCCATTTTAAAGCAGTATAATACTGCTCGCAGAAGCAGTAAAATACTGCCAGTGGAGCCCTGGCCTAATACTGCTCGCAGAAGCAGTAAAATACTGCCAGTGGAGCCCTGGCCTTACAGTGAACATCAGTCACTGGCATTGACGCTGAACAAATACGCACAAAGTAATGGTGTCCGTCACAAAAATGGTGTTGATTGACGGGCTACGTAACAGTGTACAGGCTGTACCTTAATTGAAAATCCACAACTTGTTTCCAGTCATTCGAGCGGGTCAGGAATGGAATACAGACAAAATATCAGGGATACATTTTTGTGTTATGTAAAGAATGATGGCTCAATCGGATTGGCGGAGACAAGTTTCCATTTCGAAAAATGAGGTTAATTTGTTACTTCCGGCCGTGCAATTTAAATTGACGAACTCACAGTATTTTCTCTGCTAGAGCGCAAATCACTGCTCGCTGCTGTGTTTCAGAGAAGGGAAGCTTCTTCTTTTTTTTTTTTTGCTAGGGGCTTTACGTCGCACCGACACAGATAGGTTTTATGGCGATGATGGGATAGGAAAGGCCTAGGAGTTGGAAGGAAGCGGCCGTGGCCTTAATTAAGGTACAGCCCTAGCATTTGCCTGGTGTGAAAATGGGAAACCACGGAAAACCATTTTCAGGGCTGCCGATAGTGGGATTCGAACCTACTATCTCCCGGATGCAAGCTCACAGCTGCGCGCCTCTACGCGCACGGCCAACTCGCCCGGTAGAGAAGGGAAGGGAACGAAAGGCAGGGAAGTGGGGTGTATGATAGACGGACACAGAGATAATGTTTGATGCGAATGCACAAATTTCTCATTCGTTTGGCGCAGTCGCTTCCTAGCCCCGGAGGGCAGTGTACGGTTTGTTCTGTTGGTATTCGTTGCTAAGTTTGCGGTATAAATTAGTGAGAATGGCTCCATTTAGGAATACAAACGAAGAAATGGCGTATATACACCTAGTCTACGGCGCAGCAAACGGCAACGGGAGAGAAGTCGCACTGATTTATGGCGTCTGGTACCCTAATCGTCGTCAAACTCATCATTCAACCTTCGTGTCCATTGGCAGGCGACTGCGTGAAGGAGGGCAGAAGAAAAACCTCATGTGACAGTAGTGCGCACATTTCAGCATCGGCTTAGCGTCAATATTTAGGCAGACATTGTTGGTGGTCCGTATGTTCTTCCTCCTCGCCTGAACGGTGAGGAATGCTACCGTTTTTCGGTGGTATCACTACCTGGATTATTCGTAGTTGTTCCTCCGGGTATTCGACAGCAAATGTGGCTGCGTCATAGTAGCACTCCACCGCATTTCATTCGCCATGTCACTCAGTACTTAAATGATCGTTATCCAGTTAAATGACCTCCACGCCTGGCCGATTTAACTCCCATGAACCTTTACTTCTTACGTGAAGATCGAAGTAGAAAAGTGGAGTACTGAAGATTTACTGTAAAGAAACCTTTTCCGTATTGTTTCTTTCGTTCAGTATTTCATTCCTTTTACAATGTTGTGAGTTACGGAATGCACGAACGTGTGGCGGCAGCGATGCATCTTCGCGCCTGTAAAATGGCAAGGAACGTTACTGAGACCAACAAACGAGACCAGGAATGATCGGGAGCATTCCTTGACTGATAAATGTGTCTTAATTACTGTATGTGTTCTTGTACTGCGTGTGCAATTACAGCTGCTTAACCCTCAAGCACACGCGCCAGATCTTAGGACGCAGACACACGCGTGGGGGTGCTTTCCACCCCACATATCATTGTATTGTAAAATATAAATCATCATCATCATCATCATCATCATCATCATTATCATCTGTTTACCCTCCAGGTTCGGTTTTTCCCTCGGACTTAGCGAGGGATCCCACCTCTACCGCCTCAAGGGCAGTGTCCTGGAGCTTCAGACTCTTGGTCGGGGGATACAACTGGGGAGTATGACCAGTACCTCGCCCAGGCGGCCTCACCTGCTATGCTGAACAGGGGCCTTGTGGAGGTATGGGAAGATTGGAAGGGATAGGCAAGGAAGAGGGAAGGAAGCGGCCGTGGCCTTAAGTTAGGTACCATCCCGGCATTCGCCTGGAGGAGAAGTGGGAAACCACGGAAAACCACTTCCAGGATGGCTGAGGTGGGAATCGAACCCACCTCTACTCAGTTGACCTCCCGAGGCTGAGTGGACCCCGTTCCAGCCCTCGTACCACTTTTCAAATTTTTCGTGGCAGAGCCGGGAATCGAACCCGGGCCTGCGGGGGTGGCAGCTAATCACGCTAACCACTACACCAGAGAGGCGGACAAAAAAATAGAAATCACTGTATTAATTGGAGATTTTAAGACAGATTATGTACGAATGACTCTTTCTGCAGGGATCCAGCCAGAAAGGTACAAAAGCAGGGAGAGCACAGAAAAGTTATTTGTATATTTCACTAGGAATAAAATGAGCTGGGGTGGATTCCACCACATACGCGTGTGTTTGAGGGTTAATAAACAAACTACCGGGCGAGTTGGTCGTGCATTTAGGGGCGCGCAGCTGGGAACTTGTATCCGGAATATAGTGGGTTTGAATCCCACTGTCGGCAGCCCTGAAGATGGTTTTCCGTGGTTTCCCATTTTCACACCAGGCAAATGCTGGGGCTGTACCTTAATTAAGGCCACAGCCGCTTCCTTCCCACTCCTAGGCCTTTCCGATCCCATCGTCGCCATAAGACCTATCTATGTCGGTGCGACGTAAAACTAATTGTTAAAAAAAATGAACAAACTGGATAATGAATGCGCGAGTCGAACAAAGATTATCACACTGAGAAGAGGAAAATTATAGATTGTCTAGTATTTGCAGATGACCTAGTCACCTTAACTCGTGACAACTCAACAGCAAAAAAAAAAATTAAAAAAAGATCGAGCTCCTAAAGAAAACAGCGGAGAAATTCGGTCCCCAGTTATCACTAGAAACAAGCATCAAAATACACGGAAACAAAATATGAATACAATCAAACGAGTCCCACAATTTAAATAACTCGGTGAAGCATTTCAGAAAAAGGAAATCGAAACACCAGACAACAAAATTTGACGCCAAAAATGGAAACAACTTATCAACTCAACAAAATACGTACTTCCAAAAACCCAGAACTAAAGGTAATGGTGTATTCTGCCCGAAGGCAGGTCCGAACCTCCGCAGAGGTGTGTTCGAGCCGCAGTTTACATACGGTAGGGTGGGCAGCTCCTTTCCGCTCCTCCATTCCCTTACCCCCCACCAACAGCACGTGGCAACCCATCCAAATCTTGATCACGCCCAATGTTGCTTAACTTCAGACATCTCACGGGATCCGGTGATTCAACCCGGCTACGGCCGTTGGCCTTCACATAACTAAGACATTAACATACGGTCTATAGATTCGTATAGTTCTGAATGCTTAATCGCAACAGCAACAACAAAAACAACAACAACAACAAATAATAATAATTATGATAATATTTATTTATTTATTTATTTATTTATTTATTTATTTATTTATTTATTTATTTATTTATTTATTTATTTATTTAATCTGATCTAGGACACCCTGGATTTGCCATAAGACACAGAATAATACACAGTAACAATTTTGAGGGAAGATAAAGAAGATTAATGTTTTAAAAAAATGATAGGTTACAATTAACTAATTAATTTAATTAATTAATTAATTAATTAATTAATTAATTAAATGGCATGAGCTCCATATAAATGGTGTCGAAGAATCGAAACGGAGTATTTGATGAGTGAGACGACTATCTCATCTTGTGGAATTCTCGCTAGTTTATATTTTTGTCACCATGTGACGAAAGATTTGGGAATTGTTCCCCTCGCACCAAAGAAAAGTCCAGTCACAGTAATTTTTTTAAGGTTATACGACTCAAGAAAGAAAGAAAGAAAGAAAGAAAGAAAGAAAGGGATGGTTGGTTGGATTATAGATATCCTTTTTCTTATTGTCTACGTCAGTCGGCTGAGAGGCTGAAGATTCGAAGCGTACCGTAGGATCAATAATTTCTGCTTCGTTCCTCCGTCTGTCAATCGCTATAATATCAATCCTGCGAGTACTGCCTCCATCGGTGATGCAGTGGACTTCTTCGTACACGTCTAGATATTTGAGAATCAGGTTTTTGATGATGTTATGGCGTTTGATCCTAAGCAGTTCTCCTTGAGAGCAACTCCTCAGCACTTGTGGTAAGGTTTCATACTCACCGCAGTGTCTGCAGTGGCCTGTGCTGGTAGAACGTCCCGGCAGAGTACGTACTGGTGCAACCATCGCGGTCATCTTCAACATCTCCCTCCATTCCGAACAAATTAAACCACCCATTCTGGTAACCCAAGAATTAGCAGCAGGAACTTGAGCAAATAACTCAACACCCCTTCCTTTCTGTGGATATGCACACCAAGCTTCAAATTCGCGTGTTCTAAGTATATCGCGCAGTTGTCTAACTGATTTCGTTGATGTCTCTTCATTGAGTTGAAGTTCAGATAGGCAGCGAGGTTTTATTGCTGTGCAATTTCGAACAGCGTTTACGTGCGAATCATTCACAGCTTCTAGCTTAAGATTGATGTTTAGCTGTTGAAGGTACGCTTCCCAAGTAGCACGCATTAATGCGAACCCTGTATACTTGTGGCTCGAATAGATCATACTTGCCGGCGTGTCACTCGGAAGTTGTAGAATTTGTTTAAGTGCGCTTCTGATCATGTTGTCGGCTTTTAACAGGTTTGATTGGGGAATGTTCTCAACCGAAACAGTCTGGAAGGGGTATATCAGTGTAGGGCCAATAAACAGATTTATTACAGTCGGTTTTTGATGCGGTTGGAGTAAGTGAGTCCTGGTAATCTGATCTGTTGGCTTTCAATTCTTCAAGTACCTTTCATTGAAGACTAAAGTCTGTCTGAAAGTTGCCCCTAAATATTTTATTTTTTCACTATCATTTTTACTTGTAATGTTTCCAGAGACCGTCATGATATCATCAGAATGCAGTTTACCATTTTTTTATAATAATGGCATTTGATTTATCTGCATTTATATGCAAACCTATTTCTTGAAGCAGATTTATGACAGAAGTGACTAGGATTGAAGCTGTTGCTTGGTCTTTAGCTATGATCACCAGATCGTCGGCAAAGCATAGGAATGTTAAAGGTACAGTGTTAGGACTCAATTGAAAACCATACATTTCTGATACTTTGATGTCTGTGAGTTCATCAAGGATGTGGTTTATACCCCAGTTAAATAAGAAAGGTGAAATAGTATCTCTATGCATCACTCCACATTTGATGTTTATCTTATCTGTATGACCACGAGCAGTTTGAACTTGTGTTGTGTTTTCTGTGAGAAGGTTGACTAGTAACTTAATGGATCTGGGTAGTATAGAGTTATCTATTGTCTCCTTTAAGTGATTGTGTCCAATACTATCGAACGCTTTGCTGATGTCGAGGAATACTACGCAGCCCGAAATCTTTTTTATTACATCTGTTCGTAAAATGCCATCAACAATATTTACGTTAATGAAAGAGCCAGGGGTCATGGCAGAACCCCTTTGGAACTGGTTCAAAGGGATGTATTCCCTTACAATTTTATCAAGGATCTTACTTAATATGCGCCCAAAAATGGAGCAAATACTCATCGGTCTCCATTTGGACAGATCATTCTCTTCACCGCCTTTATGTATAAGAACAGTTCTTGCTGCCTTGAGAACCTCAGGAGTGAACCCATTTTCAAATATTCTTCTGATGATATTAGCAGCAAGTGGATCATAAACATATTTCAATAAAACCTTATCCGGACCTGGGCTAGTGTCAATTACTATGCTCTTGATAATGGAGAAAACTAACTCTTGATATATTGAAACTGTATCATCTAAGGTATAAAATGAAATGGCGTATGGCTTTTAGTGCCTGGAGTGTCCGAGGACATGTTCGGCTCACCAGATACAGGTCTTTTTCATTTGACACCCGTAGGCGACCTGCGAATCGTGATGAGGATGAAATGATCATGAAGACAACACATACACCCAGCCCCCGTGCGAGAGAAATTAACCAATGATGGTTAAAATTCCCGAACCTGCCGGGAATCGAACCCGGAACTCCTGTGACCAAAGGCCATCACGCTAACCATTTAGCCATTGAGTCGGACATCTAAGGTATCATTCGTAGAATCAATATAGGAGTTTCTCATGCAGTCAAAGGGGGTTTCAAATCTGTTCCTAAAATATCCTTCAACAACATTTAAAAATAGCGCCTTGTAGAAGGTCCTCTAGATCAGGATATCTGAAACTCATTTCGGAGATAGTGCGAACATTTCTCAACAGATGTTGCTACTATCAACTTATGTTGTGCCCTCTGGGGTCAAGATGAACTATTGAAATTCAAGATACATTTTGAGTGCTAAGGTTTCCTAAACTGGAATGTTAGGTGTTTGTTTTTGATGTTAAAAAGTTATCAACAATTCCATCTCTTCCCGCCAACTTAAGGCGTTGGCCAATCAAGAATTTTGTGCATTTATTTATTCACCAATGATAATTTTTTAAATATTTATTTGATTATCCAATGAGAATTGGGGGTGTGTCAGGATTGGCCCAGAGTTTTCTGGAACCTTCCCCTCTGCTATAAAAGCTGGCACATTTCGGACCAGGTTGTCTTTGTGAACGCTCCAGTCTAGAGGGTGTTCGTAATGGAGGCGCGGGCTGCCTCATCCATCTTCGGGAGCTCCACCAGCTCAAGGTAATGGCAGTTTCGGTTTAACTGTGTGATAGTCTTTGAAAGCTAGCTCGAGGGGAAGGTTTCAAATCTTTACTAATGTAACGTTTATTTTCTCAAATTTCAAACTTTAAATGTAAATTCCAAACAAGTCAAAAGAACGAATGCGAAATCCGGGAATAGAGAGTGAGGTACCCTCTTGTATTCCCTCTCAACTTGATCTTGAAGTGACTATGATTTTGTAACCTTTAAAATCTATCTTGTAATTTCTGTAACTTAAATATTTTTCTCCATCCAGTCACCTCCGTAGTATAGACTTAGTCTCTGTAACGTCGGGCCATAAGCCCAAACTTCAAGGAGCACAACTGTTCGCCTCCTCACAATTTTGATTTTCGGCCAGTAACTTTACCTTTTTGTTTTTACCAAAGGCCAGGTAGAATGGATACTCGTTACCCCTGTCACAGTTAACATCATTCATTTCAGTTTTTTAGGCAATTATACTGTTGAGCAGTTAAGACAGTGAATACTGTTTAATTTTGTTAAATGTAGGTTGTGCCTGGATAGGCCTGGAACTTGTAAATTTCGAGTATAGTCTACTAAAATGTGAATTTGTACAGCAAAGAAGCTCTTCCACTTATGTAAAATATTTGGATATCCTTCTCCTTGATTGTTGATTGAATGGAGCGCTAGTGCTCAAATAACATTGTAATTAGGGAGCTTCAAACTCATATTGTTAAATTATGGTTGTCTGATAATTCTAGACCTCTCTCAAATTGTTTTTCAAGCTTGCGAGCTAAATGTTGATACCTGATTTTTTTCTTGCTTGGAAAACTATAAAGTTAAGAAAAAGGAAATGTTAAGAAAAGAAATAAAATTGCCAATTTTAAAGTCTTATCAAGCTTTCGATTTTCGTATATTCATCTACTCGTGCCCACACATTCTTTCCCCTCTGCGTTCCACAGAATCCCCTGAATAATAATAATAATAATAATAATAATAATAATAATAATAATAATAATTGTGACAGTAGTGCGGCCTCAGTAACTGCAGTGAAATCTAACAGAGACGGATTAAACTGTACCATATCCAAGAATGTCAATATATCTACTGGTGATTGTCCGGCTCCATGGCTAAATGGTTAGCGTGCTGGTCTTTGGTCACAGGGGTCCCAGGTTCGATTCCTGGCACGGTCGGGAATTTTGTCATTGGTTAATTTCGCTGGCACGGGAGCTGGGTGTTTGTGACGTCTTTGTCATCATTTCATCCTCATAATGACGCGCAGGTCACCTACCGGCGTCAAATCAAAAGACCTGCATCTGGCGAGCCCAACTTGTCCTCGGACACTCCCGGCACTAAAAGCCATACTCCATTTCATTTTTTTTACTGGCGATTCTAAGTGCCACCTATTGAAGTATACATAACTTGATTGAGAATGTTCATGTTTTATGATTTGATAGCCTGATTTCCATTTCAGTTTTTTTCGACTTATTTTTAAATTGCCACTACTATCTCTAACTTTGATAAGATTTCTGCTCTATGACGTCATGTTCCTCCAATCAAACTTAGCACTACATCTTTGTTCTAGAAAAAACAGCCAGCCCCCCAAATATACGGTATTACCATGAGTTTGAACCTAACGTGTCAATTTTCATCGAGACTTCCAGAGTGCTACGTTAACTAAGGAGGCTCCTTTGGGAGATGAAGAAGCTGGGGCTAGCGTGAAGAGATGGTAACATAAGAAAAAAACAGAACTATCACCTAACAATGTGAACTTCATCTACGTGTGACAAACGGAGGATTCTAGCGTTCCCTTAAGCATAATATAACGGTTAGGTCGATCTTCATTTGCTCTAAATTTAATGTGGGTTTTTCATCTTTTGTTAGGACTTAAAATGTAGGTTTTCTAGCCAGTATATCACCCCTCATGGGGAATTTGTAAAATTTAAGAACGCACGAGTGTGTACCCCCGTTTCCTTTATTTGATGTGTTTTCTGGTGACTACGTTTTCTATCGCTAAATTTTCTACCATGGTTTCGGACTTAAACTTTCCTTCCTAGTCATCAATTAGTATAAGATCTATTAGGTTTTTTGTAAGTCTTGAACTCGAAGTGCTTGAGTGGGTTTAGCCTCCTTTTTCATTTTGTAATCGACATTTCATTCGTTTTCTTCTTTCTTGGCCGTGTAGTATGGGCTTCGGCTCCTGTATTTTCTGGATCTTTCGATCCGCTTTTCTGGTGTGGTAACCCGGCAAAAGAAGGGTAGCGATTGTGAAAACTGTTTAAGCTTTTAAGAGCAGAAAATAGAATTCTGCTAGGTGTATTTTGACGTGAAGTCATTTATGTAAATTCAATAACCTAATGCGATATCGGAGCATTGTAAAGTCTAATATGTAAATTAATGTTCAAGGTTGAGGCACTTTGGTCACTGAAATCTGTAAATTGCAAATTTCAATTCAGGGTTGCAGGTCCTTCAAAAATGTAACTCTTAATGTGAGGGTTCGGTTTCCTTCTTGGTAACTTCGTTCTAGAAGCAACGGCTTCTTCTTTTTTGAACAAAAATAAGGTTCTGTATTCCCTCTGATGAGGAAATTATTATGTAAAGGCTAGTGCCTCTCCAAACTACTACCAAAGATTTGTAAATTTATAAGACCTATTGGTCTAGTTTCGAATCTAAGTCTTGTACGAAAATGGAAGCCCTTCTCCCCTTGTTATGTATTAGCAAAGCTTCCAAGCTTGTCTGTTTGTTAACTACTGAAATGAAATGTCGTATGGCTTTTAGTGCCAGGAGTGTCCGAGGACATGTTCGGCTCGCCAAGTGCAGGTCTTTTGATTTGACATCCGTAGGCGACCTGCGCGTCGTGATGAGGATGAAATGATTATGACGACGGCAAATACGGTACACCCAGCCTCCGTGCCAGCGAAGCTAACCAATGATGGTTAGAATTCTCGACCCTGCCGGGAATCGAACCCGGAACCCATGTGACCAAAGGCCAGCTCCATGGCTATGTGGTTAGCATGCTTGCCTTTGGTAAGAGGGGCCCGGGTTCGATTTCCGGCAAGGTCGGGAATTTTAACCATCATTGGTTAATTTCCCTGGCACGGGGACTGGGTGTATCATCATTATCATAATTTCATCCTCATCACGACGTGCAAGTCGTCTACGGGCGTTAAATCGAAAGACCTGCATCATGCCTCTCCGGAAGTCACACGCCATTATTACTACTACTGGTAATAATAAGAATACTATATGTTTAACGTCCTTTCCATTGTAATATAATTTGAGATGAAAAGAGCAAGAATTTGTTCCTGAAAAGAGATTTTTGGGAGTGCCAGCAAATCTACTCACAAAGATCTCTCAAATTTAAATACTGTTACTTGCCGAAGAGGCGATTTAAAAAAAAAAGACAGAGACTGGAATATCTTTGGATTGGTCTCGATGATATCTATTTGCAGACACTACTTTCCTCGATTTGTCTTCTTCTTCTTAATCTGTTTACCCTCCAGGATTGGCTTTTCCCTCGGACTCAGCGAGGGATCCCACCTATACCGCCTCAATGGCAGTGTCATGGAGTGTGAGACATTGGGTCGGGGATACAACTGGGGAGAATGGCCAGTACCTCGTCCAGGCGGCCTCACCTGCTATGCTGAACAGGGGCCTTGGTGGGGGGTGGGAAGATTGGGAGGTTAGACAAGGAAGAGGGAAAAAAGCGGCCGTGGCCTTAAGTTAGGTACCATTCCGGCATTTGCCTGGAAGAGAAGTGGGAAACCACGGAAAAAAACACTTCCAGCATGGCTGAGGTGGGAATCGAACCCACTCTACTCAGTTGACCTCCCGAGGCTGAGTGGACCCCGTTCCAGCCCTCGTACCACTTTTCAAATTTCATGGTAGAGCCAGGAATCGAACCCGGGCCTCCGGGGGTGGCAGCTAATCACATTAACCACTACACCACAGAGGCGGACTCCTCGATTTCTGATTGTACTTAGTGGCCAAACAGCTGACATGACGATTTTTTTTTAAAACTGGAACTTTTCACGTATAATTCGCAAAGGTTGTGTAACATGTTATCTTTAGTTTTCCACTTACAGATGAGCTTGCAAACTATCGCTTAACAGTTTTTCTATTCCGATCGACTTAACGTTGGCAAGCCACGACGCCCCGAAGTTGACTGAGCTGCCCCATTAACGTCGCTTAAGTAAACTTTTTGTGAGTGTTGCGGAGGGGAGGATGTAGCCTATAGGGTAGTAATTGAGGAAACTTACATCTTTCCTTAATCCACTGATGCAATTAACTTCCTACGTATACACATTTTGGGTTATAAGCCTCTAACTTCTGACCTGTTTGAGTTATAGTGAGCTTTCTAAATTCTGATCTATTTTAGTTATAGTCAGATTTTGAATATGTACCTCATAATTCGTACCGATTTTGAAGATGTATTCAGGTCATAAGCAAGAATTCACTCGAATTTCTTCACAACTTAAGCAGGATATTATGAAATCATGAGCTGACACCAGGCTGTGCTTTACAAATGACATTTCTGTTTGTAGGACAGTAATTCTGGGATGAAGACACACACACAAGAGGTAGAAAGGCCCAGCAATGATATTTAATTCAATGCACGAAGACGAGAACAGACAATGAACACATGAAAGGAATATGTGCTTACCAAAGAACATTTTAATGACATTTAGTAGATAACACAAATCTTGGGGAAGTATGTTTAGGTTATGAATCTGGATATTCGTCTTCGTCATCTACAATGAATATAATATGAATAGAAAGCTTGGAACAATAATAACAAAGGTTTCTGGGTGAATAGAAGAAGATAAAAGGACACCTAAGAAAGGTACACTACAGGAGACGAGCTGATGTATTGCTGCCCACTCAACACTATCCAAGGTAAGTAATGGAAAGAAAGACTATTTGATCAGCTACTCTAAATAATTATTATTTTTACGTGATAAGTACCATGCCATTAATCCTTTCTTCTTATTCTTGGAGGGAAATTATATCTCCTACTATGTGAAGACTTTTAAGAGCTAATTTGATTTCGTTGGTTACGGTCATTGTTCTTCCGTTATTACTATCCAGTTGCATTTACAATTCGAAAATATTTTAATACTAGCAAATGTACCTGTGCTTCGCTGCGGTATTCTACATTGTATACGGATTTCTCCTTAAATTACTGTAAAGGCAGTGAGTAAGATTATATTAAATTGCATGTCTCTTAGCGCTATCCGAAAAACAAAACAGGGAGGACGCCATACATTGTTTCCGATGTAAGGTAGGCATTGGGGAAGTTTTGACAATAATGGCAGGCCACATTCCCTACTCCCATCACAATCGAGTTCGGGAGTTTCTACTATAACGGAAGGCTCACTTCGCAACAGCCATTCACAGTAGAGATGAAGTTTTCATTATAAAGACAGGTCACTTTTCCTAATGCCACTCACAATCGAGTAGGAGATATTTGATTATAATCGAGAAATGCAACTCTATCTAACGTATCAACAATCGAAACACGACAATAAATCATAGGTCCATAGCTATAGATCTCTCCAAATTGAACTGCAATTGTGCTATCAGTTTTGTAATACGACTTAACGTTTAGGAAAAAACTACCCCGAAACGCCGGTCTGCACCGTCATTAAAATGCATCCATATTTCGATGTTTTCCGGGGCCAAAAGTTATACACTTGAACAGCTTGGATTTTTTTTCTCAAAGAACTGAGTGTCCAGGTTTCGGGATTAGCAATTGCATACGTACGGATAAATTAAGGAAGAAAGTAATACAGTTAAGAAAGTTGAAATTAATAGGAAATGGGATTATAACTTAGGACAGTCGAATAGGACAAATACGTACAGTAAATACCAAGTGGATGTATTGAAAAATAAAATACCCCTGAAAAAATTGTGATGGCATGAATGATAGCAAATACCAAAAAACACCTTACGGTGTGAAATAATGGGCTACACTCCGCAGTACTGTTCAAATATTAACAATGCCCCTTATTGCTGTTCGAGGACAATATTGTAACCTCCAACGGTATTCCGCCAATATCCCGCAAAATGGCCGATTAACGTCTCTCTTGCTTGCTACCCAAGGAACAACCACGAGTTTACAGGAGTGATGGCGAAAATGGCAATATGTTACTTCCCTGCTGAGAAGCAGAGACGTTGCCATGGTAACCTGTAGGTTTGTTGTCGGTCTATCGGGCACTCAATGCAGAACATGAGACCCGCAGAAAATAGTAATTTTCTCCGTCATTTGAAGAGTAAGCGAAATTATGTACAGAACAAAAGTTGGTTATAATGAAGGGACGTTTCACATATTGTCCATGGATTTTACAGAAAATCAATAGTTTAAGAGAAAATGAAAGAAAACAGTTCTTGTTTTCCTATAACCCCCCCCCCCTCCCGTCTATTCAGACATTTTAAAGTCATACGCATATCGAAACCTTCCTCGGGATGGGTATACTTCAGTGGCGGTTCGTGACATTTTACTCTGGCAGGGCTGTGCCTCCATCTCTTTTCCCTCTCCAATCGGTCCAGTTTTCACTGACCAGCACCACGATACTTTCAGATGAATAATAATAATAATAATAATAATAATAATAATAATAATAATAATAATAATAATAATCCGATGACACTGGCTGTATAGAAATCTGCTTGCACGACAAAATTAATTAATTAATTAACTACACTACAGTGGCATTTATGCACACACATTAATTAACAGGCTAACAGCTAATGCAATCCCGACTATTATGGCACTGTACTATTTCACTGATTACAATCACAAGTGATAATAACAACATTCATGAAAACAAATAAACAGTGCATTCCCGAATTTCTATCTCCTTGCTCAAATGTCAAAGCATGACAACGTATTTAACAAATTAACCACCCTACAAATAGTGCCGTCACGTTACAGTTATATTTTCAATTTTTTTAAAGCTTCTTTATAGAACTGAATTGTTTAAATAGTCAGTATAATGGAATTCATTGTTAGTAAAATGTTTTGAATTAATTTCTAACAAAAATTAATATAAGACGTGGGGGGGAAAAGCCTAGGTACATGTTAAAGTGGTTGGCAATATTGCTGAGGGCTCCGTCGTTCAGCGCTTACACCCGCCTGCACTCTTCTTACCTCTGACAAGCCCATATCGTTCTTCCAGACTTTTCCCACAGCCTGCACACTTGCAAACTCTTGGGACCTCTTGAAAGCTCTGCCGGACAAGTCATACTCGCCTGCACTTTTCCTTCCCCTGACAAGCCCACATCGTCCTTCCAGGCTCCTCCCGCAGGTCTGGGGACCTACTGAGGGCGCTGCAGCCACGTTCTGAAAGCCTTTGCCATTTTCTTGAGAATAGAAAAGCAAAATGTTTACAGTCGAAATAATAAAGATAACATTGTATAACTGAATATCACATCACATAAGTTCGACTTCGCTACATTTGTCCATCTCTTTATGTAATCATTTAGAGAGTGAAAAAACGTTAAATGTTTTTGAAAAGGGGGCGGGGCGGCGCCCAAAAACCCTTCATACACGAACCGCCACTGGTATACTCTAATATGAAGTTTGGTTGAGATCTTTCCAGCCGTTTCGCCATGATGGTGGAACAAACAGACGCGAAAAATAAAAACCACTGATACGGTCTTAAGTTGACGTAAAATGGATAAATATCTGAAAAATTGGCAAAACAAATGAAATTACAGACAGTGGACCCCCTACACCTTTATTTATATAGATGCAATTGATGACAATGCAGAGTTTACTCTATTACAGTTTTGAAATACGACGATTCAACAAATACGCTGGTAATATTTTTGGAGAAAATAAAAGGGCCGTAATTTTCATTTAAATAAAGTTTTAAGTAATCCATGTCAGTTTTATGGTAATGCCTTTCTTATTTAGATTGTCGTCTTTAGCCTATGCGTCAATAAGTAGATCGCCACAGATTTCTGAAATATCAAAATAGTTCCATGTTTGGCCACCACTGACCTATACCGCAGAAGGGAATGAACATAGAATGCAATTTATATAGAATAACTACTAATATTTAGTTATACAGTGGTGAAGTGTGGAATTTTCTTTGGATAAGCTGAACGGAACACCACCTTTAATAATAATAATAATTGTTCCGGGTTTTGGTGGATCGCAGAGGTGAAAGAAGGTACCGGGATGAATGGGTCTAACTACAATGTCAAGAATTGAATTTAAAACTTAAACTTAAAATTTTCGAAAATTTCAAACTTAACAATTTTTACAGGTACAAGTAGCAATCATTAAACAAGCCTAGGAAAGACAAGATTAGTGGTTTTAATAAATCGTGGGCTTCAAGCCCTCGCTTTACATTTCCTGAGCTCCTAGCTCAAGATTTACAAAAGAGCACAAATTTATACAAGGGCATAAATCCCCTAATCCCAAAGAGCACCTGCTCTTAAAATTACAACATCTAGCCTTCAAGAGGCATACACTAATCTTACTTTGAAAAACAGCTAACAAGCTGTCAGTTTTCCAAGCCTACTCAAGGCAACGTTGCATGAAAATATAATAATCTCTGGCCTTAAAAGGCACTTTTTACAAATAGAAATCTCATTACACAGAGGTAGCTAGTACCCAACCTACAGGGCCTTAGTGAAAAAAGAACAGGTAAACAAACGGCCCGAGTACGATTCGCATGAAGTCGAAGACTGAGCTCCAAAAAAAAAAAAAAAAAAAAAAAAAAAAAAAAAAAAAAAAAAAAAAAAAAAAAAAAACTTTAAAACCTGTAGGGCGCTTGGCCGACGAAACAGGGGCTATTCCCAAATTATTGAGGTTGCTCGGATGGAAGTAACTCTATTACATTGCAGAAACGAAAGATTACAAAAACGTGGCACCTCAAACCAAAATGAAGGGGAGTTCGAGAGGGTACTTCACTCTCTATCCCCGATTTACAGTTAAAGATTTGATGAAGTTTTTACATTAGCCGGCAGAGAGTTATGTTTTTAGAAAAGTAGGTTCCATAGTTAATGATTAGGACCTTTACCTCGGGTTAAACTGCGGAGCTAGCAAGAAATAAAGATGTTATGTGGCTATTACCTTGTAGAAGTTCTAGCAGCTGACGGAGAGGCCGCCCGTCTCCTGCTTGACACACACGCTTAGTAATATGACGATCAATTGGCGAGGAAACGCGAAAATCCGCAGTTTATAAACCGTCGGGGAAAGTTCGAGATCATTCAAGATTAAACTAGCCACACCCTCTCATGTTTATTGGTCAGTTTAAAAGTTACACTCAAAATGGAAGAAGACTGTGATGGGTAGAAAATTAATTACAGAAATTAGGGATTGGCTAGATTCAAAACTGGCGAAAATAAAACGGAAATATTGCCAACCCAAAAATAAATGAACATCAATCAGGAAAAAACTTATGAATACAAAACTTCTTTGAATTATAACTTCTTATACCTCCCACCAGGGTACATGATCATAGTTTTTTGGTAGTGTCATCTATGAGAGAGTGTCCAAACTTCTTGATGAATGGAAAACAAAACAAGTAGAAATTCGCACAGTTCAGGAAACTTCACAATAACAAAATTACATCAGATTTTAGTGGTGACATCTTCAGAGTAAAGTTCTAAGTTGATGTAGTTTCAGTTCCACTGTTTTGCCAACAGAGGAGTTCTTTAGGCGCTGAATTTGAATGCGCGGCGTTGGGGTTTACCTCCCGGTACAATAATAATAATAATAATAATAATAATAATAATAATAATAATAATAATAATAATAATAATAATAATAACATATGTCTATCCCTTAGTCCTGTTTCCTGATATGGGGTGAGGGATGAGGTAAGAAGAAGTTATATGGCATGTTTTTACCGTCGGGTGCCCTTCCTGTCGCCTACCTCACTTGAGGGGCTAATGGAGATGAAAAAGAATGATGGTGAATGAAACTGGGAAAACGGAGTTCAATAGCTGCAGTCGCTTAAGTGCGGCCAATATCCAATATTCGGGAGATAGTGGGTTCGAACCCCACTGTCGGCAGCCCTGAAGATGGTTTTCCGCGGTTTCCCACTTCAACATCAAGAAAATGCTGGGGCTGTAAAAACTGGGAAAAGAGGTGAAAATAATCGGTTGTGGTTTATGAATAGGAACGGTACCGGGATTTGCCTGGAGGTGAAAATGGGAAACGATAGAAAATTATTATCGGGGCAGCCAACGATGGGGTTCGAACTCACTCAACCCCCGAATGTAGAGCTTGGCTCCATAACACTAACGCGTTAGTACGCGGGACCACTCCGCTCGGGTACTACTACTGCTGCTACTAATAATAATAATAATAATTGATCCGGGGTTTCCGTGAAACGCAGAGGTGAAAGAAAGTGCTGGTGTGAATGGGTCTAATTACAATATCAAAATTAATTAAAAACTTAAAGTGTAGGTTATATTTTCAGAACTTCAAACTTAACAATATTTTATGACATTAATACAGGTACAAGTAGCAATCATTAAAGAAGATTGGGTAAAATCTAAGATTCAAAACCTTAACATTTTGGGCTTTAAGCCCCTGATTTTACAATTGTACGAAAGGAAGAGGTATTATTTGATGAGGGGCAGAACTCCCCTAATTCAAGAGCACTTGCTCCCTAAATCACCTATATCTAGCCTCCCAGGGGCACACTTTACAGTTGAAAAACTAGGAAAATAGCTAACAGGCTCTCAGTTTCTTACTGCCTACTCATGGTAACATACAAACACTGGCCTCTCAAGGCACAACTTGCGATAAGAAAACAGATTTAACAGGGGTATTTAATACCCAACCTACGGGGGCCTTCACAGAAAAGCAACAGGTTAAATAACTGGCCCAAACACAAAATGAATGGAAGCGTACCCTGTACTCCAAGATAATAAACACTAAACACCTAAAGGGCTCTAGGCCGATGAAACAGGGGCTATTCCCAAACTACTGAGGTGACTCGTATAGAAATTACAATTACCACATTACAGAATGAAAAAAAGTTATGAAACGTAGTCACCTCAAACCAAGATGAAGGGGAGCTCGGGAGGGTACATCACTCTCTATCCCCAATTTACAGTTAAAGTATTTTTGAAATGTTTACTTCAGCCGGAATAAAGTTACATTTTAGAAAAGAAGGTTACATAGTTAACGATTCGGACCTTTCACTCGGATTAAACTGCAGAGGTAGCAAGAAAAAATAAGGTTATGTGGCCATTACCCTGTAGATGTTCAGTTGACCGATGAAAGAGGCCGCCAGCCTCCTGCCTTGACACGCACATTCAGTAAGATGACGATCAATTGGCCAAGAAACGTGAAAAGCCGCAGTTTGTAAACCCTCAGGGAAGGTTCGAGTTCATTCAGGAATAAACCAGCCACACCCTCTCAATTTAATTGGTCAAATTCAAAAGTAACACAGAAAATCGAAAAAGAAGCCTGTGATAGGTTGAAAATTAATTACAGAAATTCGTGATTGGCTAAATTAAAAACTGGCGGAAAGAAAATGGAACCATTGCCAACACAAAAATAAATGAACATCAAAAAAAAACTTGGGAATACAAAACTTCTTTAAATGATAAGTTCTTTCACCTTGCACCAGGGTGCATGACCATAGTTTTTAGTAGTGTCATTTGTGGAAGAATGTCCAAACTTGTTGATGCATAGCAAACAAAACTAGTAGAAATTCAGTCAGTTTAGGAAACTTTACAATAACAAAATTATATCATATTTCTGTGGTGACATCTTCTGAGTAAATTTCTAAGTTGGTGTAGTTTCAGTTTCACTGTTTTACCAATAGAGGAGATCATTTAGGCGCTGAATTTAAATGCGCGGCGTTGGGGTGTACCTCCTGGTACAATAATAATAATAATAATAATAATAATAATAATAATAATAATAATAATAATAATAATAATAATAATAATAATAGGCTAATAATAATAATAAACAAATTAATGGAAATAACGGGCGTAAATATTTCATAAATATTGTTCGTCTGAAGTTCCCTGCCCCCTGTCGGAGATTACCGATTCAGCTCTTTAATCTCTTTAATAATACATGTAGTTTTCACAAAATTATTGTAATAGGTACTCTTCTACCTTTGAAATTTCACTTTTACTTCCACTACTATGTTTAGCAAATGGGTACACTTAACTGTACACGTACGATACAATCTAATACATATTTAGTCTAGAGGACCGGTACATAAAATGTAAGATAATTATTTGGAATATTCATCTGGGTTTTATATCGCACCGAGACAGACAGTTCCTATGGCGACGAACAGTGCTAGGAGTGGGAAGGAATCGAACGTAGCCTTGATTAAGGTACAGCCTCAGTATTTGCCTGGTGTTGAAGTGGGAAATCATGGGAAACCATCTTCAGTGCTGCCGACAGTTGGATTCGAACCCACTACCTCCCGAATGCAAGCTGACAGCTACGTGACCCAAACCGCGCAAGCATTCGCTCGGTTGGTAGGCGGTGATCGTGGCCTTAATTAAGGTATATCCCCGGCATTAGGCTGATGTGAAAATCGGAAACAACGGAAAACCATCTTGAGGGCTGTCGACAGTGGGATTCGAACTCACTATCGCCAAAATCCTGCCAAGTTTTCTTCACGGCTGCAAGTTCCCGGCCTATAGTTCTTCTCCGTGTTATCATTGGTCTACCTTGTCTCCTGCGACCTTGTGGATACCACTACAAAATTTGCTTTGTAATAATTGATCCTTCGTCTTGCCTTAGGTTGTGCTCAATCCCTTGTCACTTTCTCTTCTTGACCTCCTCCGCTGTTGGTTTCTGATCGGTCATTTCCACAGTTTAACACTGGCTGTCATATTAGGCACCATATTCCTAATATGTTCCTCAAACAGTTGTCGAAGAAGGTCTGGAGTCCGTTGTTCATGGCCACTTTCCATGATTCACACTCATAGAAGAGTACTGATTTAACATTACTGTTTTTGTATCTGGAGTTTAATGTTACGGCTAACTACTGACCGCTAGGCTCCCCTAAATATGTATATATTTATTTAATTTACTTATGTATTTATTCATTTGAGCCTCCGTGACTCAGGCGGCAGCGCGCTGTCCTCTCACCGCTGGATACCGTGGTTCAAATCCCGGTCACTCCATGTGAGATTTGTGCTGGACAAAGCGTAGGCGGTACATGTTTTTCTCCGGGTATTCCGGTTTTCCCTGTCATCTTTCATTCCAGCAACACTCTCCACTATCGTTTCATTTCATCTGTCAGTCATTACCCATTGCCCCAGGAGGAGTGCGACAGGCCTCGGCAGCCGGCACACTTCCTATCCTCGCCGCAAGTTGGGGGCTTCATTCATGCCATCCCCGACCCGGCCATTGACTGGCAAACATAGTGTAGGTTTTCATTTTTTAAATGTATTTATTCACTAGCTGATGTACCCGTGCTTCGCTACGGAATTCTACACTGTATACAGAATTGTAGGTTAAGTAGTGTTCACCTTGTGAGCAAGATTGTATTATATTGCATAGCTCTTAACGTTACCCTAGAAACGCAACGGGGAAGTCACCAAACGTCTTTTCTCATATGAAGACTGGTTTAGGGAATTTTCATTGTAGTGGTAGGCCTGCTTTCCTACCCTCAGTCACAATCAGGTTCGGGGATTTTCATTATAATGGCGGACACTCACTCTCCACCTGCTTTTTTACATCCTCAGAAAGACTGTCTTAGTGATTTTCCCAAGTGAAATGAACATAGGTCATTACAATGTCAGTAGGAATGGCTCGATTAAAAGCAACATGAAATACTCGATCAAATGACAAACCACGTATTTTCTCACTTTTAACGAACAGTACTACGCTGCCGATCTAACAGTCCAAAGTTCCAGAGCTGGAATGACCAAGCCTCAGACAGCCGCGATCCATGAACACTCTTCGTCTTTTTTCTGCGGGGGGTCGAATAGTGGAGAGTCCCAGGGCAAATCTGTGCAATAATCTGTTTCCTAGGAGTACCCGATGAGTCGGAAAATCTCATTTCACTACACTGGCGGCGGAAAAATCTATCTGACTTGGAGGCAAAATTTTCCTCCAAGTCAGAGGAGAAATCCCCTCTTCACTGCTAATTTGGAATAAAATGAATGTAGAATTTAATAAAAGTGAAGAGGAAGACGCTTTTCTTAAGAAACGGCTCTTTTCAGGGTCGAATTTGGAATTATTTAGTGAATTGTTGTGCTATAATTTGAAATAGGCCTAAATTGTAATTCTAGACCAGGTCATACTACTATTACTACGTGAGGCTCAGCCAAATCTGCACACTGCTCATTCAAAACAGCGCGTCAGAGTAGGGATCCAATAGGTGGAATACTATGATGAACCAGTATGTTAAGTACCAGCAGTATCAGACAATGTATGAACCAGAGGAATGGCATGCTAAAGAAAAAAGTTTTATAACTCCCCAGTTATTTCCCGCCAATATTCAGTCAAGCTGTTATACTCGGTACCCTGCAGTAATCCCATCTATCGGAGTTGAGGGCACCATACGAGGCAAAGAACCCAACAAGCAATGGTCAATGTAATGTTATTGTTGATCAATGTTGTGCGCTTTCGATATTGTAGGCCTTCACATTTAGTTTTCTTCCTACTCTGAAATACTACTTTTATCATAGTTGGTACGATCAAACTGAATAAAGCATAAATGATCGGAAATTGTATTCTCTATAACTTTTGTTATGTAGTACTTTTCTATAGGAACAATAACATAGGTATTTAAAAATAAAATTTTAGGCGCCTACCCCTAAACTACCATTTCATCCAGGGTCAGTAAAATTGTTGATAGCTTAGACTATAGTTTCTTCTTCCCCGACTCTATATACCTATTTTCGTTAAATTCTGTTCACCCATTTTGTCGTAGCTCGGAGTTGATATGGACTTAGCAACAAAAATCGAAATTCATGAATATCTGTGTTATCATATAAGACATACATTATCAGAAATTTAGTGCTATGTCAGTAGCGTAGCCAGGATTTCAGTTTGGGGGGGGCCCATTCATCCAGAATTTTATTTTGATAGGTGTCCAAACTTCCATAGTTTAGATGGTGTAGAATACCGAAAAAGGAAATGAGTGTCCTTGGATCCAAGTAAGAGTGGTGGATTCGTGCGGATTCCGGAAGCTAATAGTAATTTCCTTCTTCTTCTTCCCCACTTTTCCCACATCTGTGGGGTCGCGGGTGCGAAATGTGTCGCACATGTGGATTTGGCCCTGTTTTACGGCCGGATGTCCTTCCCGACGCCAACCCCATATAGAGGGATGTAATCAGTGTTGTGTGTTTATTTGGTGGTTGGTAATGTAGTATGTTGTCTGAATATGAATATGTTGGGACAAACACCCAGTCCCAAGCCAGAAGAATTATTCAGACGCGATTAAAATCCCCGACCCAGCCGGGAATCGAACCCGGAACCGTCTGAACCGAAGGCCTCAACACTGATAATTCAGCCAAAGAGTCGGACTCCGGAAGCTAATATTAATGCACATTATATATAAAATGCTCAATAAAAGAACTTTCGTTAAAACTCCTGGGGTGTCTGGACTCCTTGGACGACAACCCCGTCCCCCGGCTACCTCCGTTACTCCCATCCCAACATAACTGCAGCATTTCATATATTCCGCGTAGAAGTGAAATGAATGCAAGAATAAACACTTTGAGTAAGGATGCAATATTCTGGTTTAGAACAAATACGGTAATGTTATAATAATAATGGTCATGTGGTAAGCAATAAAGAAGTGACATTTTATACAAATAATGCGGCAAAGATACACACACAAACACACACGCGCGTCGAATACAGGTTTCTCGTCCTTCTTGTCCATGGCTAGATGATGAAGGCAAGAGAATGATGGCCCACCGTGACTCGTTATTTCGACATTATAAACAAACCCTAGATGACACAGACTTCGAATCTAATCGCATCTTAAGAAATCGCACAAAGCAGTTAATCAGAAATTTAAAAAATGCATATATTTTCGGATTTCAGCTAACAACTTAAATTCTAATCGCGCATGGGACCAACTCAGAGCTCTGGGAATAGGAAAACATCAACAGAGATAGACAACTCCTGACATTCCACTTGACGAACTGAACGATTACTTTAGTAGAATAAATATTCAACCTACCCAAATTAACTGCACCGACTCACCGCCCTCCCCTCCAGCCAATCCGTCATTCACATTTCACAGTGTCACAGAAAATCAGGTTAAAAGGCTTTGTACTCGATTAAATCAAAGACTACAGGTGTATATGATATTCCTATTACTTTTATACATAACATTATGAGTAACCGTCAACAGCGTGTAACAGTAAACGACAAGGCCTCTAAATGGAAAATGAAACTTAGTGTTGCCCCACAGGGCAGTATTCTACGGCCCCTAAGTTTCTGTATTTATATCAGTGACATACCATCTGTGACAGGAAATAACACACATGACCTCTGTGCTGACGATCTTTAAATAGGCTATATCGACACTGCAAGACAAGATATTAACATGGACCTCCGACGACTCAGTGTATATGCACAACGAAGCTCTCTTATACTAAACTGCAAAAAAACTCAGACAATTATAATTGTATCACGAAAATTACTGAGCTTCTCAAACAATGTCGCAATCCTGCCTATCGTACTGAATGGTAACATTATTCCCTACAGTAAAACGGTTAAAAATCCCGGCGTAATGATAATGTTGATTGGTCTGATCAAACGAAAGAAATACGTAAAAAGATTTTTGGAGTACTTCACCCTCTTAAACGACAGAGGAATGCATTTCCATTTGAACTACAGGCCAAACTAATACAGACACTCATTCTCCCTATTCTCGATTATTGTGACGTTGTTTTAGTTGACATGACGAGAGAAGAAACACTTAAACTTCAACGAGCACTGAATTCCTGCCTGCGATTTATTTACAATATCGAGTACCGTACGATTTTCGTATCACCCCATACTATCAGGCTGTCTCATGGCTGATGTCTGATAAACGTCGGCAGCTGCACACTTTAACGATGGTGATCAGAGTGGTAGCTGAAAGTCAGCCAATGTATATTTCTTCTAAATTCGTCTTTTTATCATCATTTCACAACATTAATACACGTTCTAGATCCATTCTTTCTATTCCACTGCACCGCACAAATAAAATTATTAGATCATTTGTGGTGACTGTCGCCAGATTATGGAATTCCCTGCCAGTTCAGGTCAGAGAAACTAGCTTTTTAAAATCACGATTTAAGGTCACCTGCCGAGACTACCTGCTGAGGACAGCTGACTGAATGGTTGAAATATGAATGTGTGCGTTCCTGAGGAATAGCCATGTTTAAGAGTTTTTAATATTAATTAGTTCTAATATTAATTCTTACATACATTATCATTATAGACTGTTATGCCTTTCGGCGTTCAGTCTGCAAGCCTCCGTGAATTTACTAAACGTCGCCACAATCCTCGATTTGCAACTAGTGTTGTGGCCTCATTTAGTTCTATACCTCTTATCTTTAAATCGTTAGAAACCGAGTCTAACCATCGTCGTCTTGGTCTACCTCTTCTTCTTTTACCCTCCATAGCAGAGTCCATTATTCTCCTAGGTAACCTATCCTCCTCCATTCGGCTCACATGACCCCACCACCGAATATTTAGTAAGTAATTTATTTAAATTTATTTTAAATTCTTATATAGTTTTAACTATTTTAAGAATCTCAGTATTTTATTTAAGATTTTGATTAGTGTGTGGTTAAGTGTACAAGAGGGCCTGGAGCCCTAACTTCGCCACTGTACTGAAGGCACTAATAAACAGATAAATAAATAAATAAATAAATAAATAAATAAATAAATAAATAAATAAATAAATAAATAAATAAATAAATAAATAAATAAATAAATAAATAAATAAATAAATAAATAAATAATGTAAAGCGTATGGGTATAGATATTTTGTTAGTTGGTAAAGAAAACTACAATTTACAACAAATGCTATGTAGGGTTTACCTTGTCCTGTTAGTTTCCAACGCGGTTAGGGCCACGCAGCTGTGAGCTTGCATCCGGGAGATAGTGGATTCGAACCCCACTGTCGGCAGCCCTGAAAATGTTTTCCCGTGGTTTCCCCATTTTCACACCAAGCAAATGCTGGGGCCGTACCTTAATTAAGGCCACGGCCGCTTCCTTCCCACTCCTAGGCATTTCCTATCCCAACGTCGCCATAAGACCTATCTGTGTCTGTGTGACGTAAAGTAAATTGTTAATTACTTTTCCACGCAAGTCTGGGATACAGAATATAGTAGTATAAAGTTAGAGTTTCGTGACGCTAATATTCGTATCTATAATTTTTATTAACGTGCCAGAAATCAACGACACTGAGCTGTTGCCATTTCAACACCGTTTTAAGGGTTACCGATCCAATCCGGGATTTGAACCTGCGAACTCAGACACAGAAGGACAGCGACTCAACCAACTGAGCCACATGAAAAGGAGGCGTTTGTGATTATTGTTATAAATAGATGCAGCTAGTATTTTTACAAAGGTTTTATGAGGAGCATTTATTAAGGCGTACGTTTTCTTACTGTCCTAAACGCACGAGGCCGGACAGAAGAACTAGCTGGAAGCTAAGGAACCTTGCAGGGGTGTCGCTTCCTTCTCTGTTCACTTTTCCAAATTAAACTCCATGACGTAACAGCCTCGAAGCGCCATCGCCTACCAAGCGACGGCTGTTCAGCCCGGAGGCCTGCAGATTACGAGGTGTTGTGTGGTCAGCACGACGAATCCTCTCCGCTGTTATTCCTGGCTTTCTAGACCGGGGCCGCCATCTCACCGTTAGATAGCTCCTCAGTTATAAACACGTGGGCTGAGTGTACCTCGAACCAGCCCTCAGATCCAGGTAAAAGTCCCTGACCTGGCTGGGAATAGAACCCGGGGCCTCCGGTAAAAGGCAGGCACGCTACCCGTACACTGTGGGGCCGGCTGGTACTTTTAGGTCTCCTTATTTTCGAATTTGACTTAAGACATCCTGCATTCGATTCCCGGCACTGACAGAGTTAAGAAAGGCATGGGATGGGGAGGATACAGCCTTGTTTTTGGGTGCAGTAGAGTTTTCCTTGAGTCTCTCGTAATCGAAATATATACGGCCTGGAAGGTAGTCACCTTCACGGGGTGTAGTACCAAAGTGGTTCCTTTTTTTTTTTTTAAGAAGACAAATTAAATGAAGATTCTACTTCCTCACAAACGAAGAACGATATTATCAATAATGCAGCCGGTTTATGTTAAAAGTACAAAAGCTATGATTGTACATGGTAACAATCAAAACCAACAATATCTACTGAAGATCCGTCACCGCACTCGGTAGGACCGGCTTTCTTTTCATATTCACCGGGCGAGTTGGCCGTGCAGTTAGGGGCGCACAGCTGTGTGCTTGCATCCGGGAGATAGTGGGTTCAAACACCTCTGTCGGCAGCCCTAAATATGGTTTTCTGTGGTTTCCCATTTTCACACCAGGCAAATGCTGGGGCTGTGCCTTAATTAAGGCCACGGCCGCTTCTTCCCACTCTCAGCCCTTTCCTTTCCCATCGTCGCCATTGAAGACCTACGGTGCGACGTAAAGCAAATTCTAAATAAAAAATAAAAAATCTTTTCACAACCCCTTCCAAGGGAAAGTTGTATCCACACTACTGGCCTGGACTTACCCACTGAAATTATTTTGTGGGTACGCCACTGCATCCACTCACCATTTAAGGTACAAGGTAAGTCCGAAGAATGGTTGGATACTCAAAATACACCACCATAAATGATGCGGTTCTGACTCAAAAGTATAAGGAAAGGTAAGGGACGGGATCTAGTTTTTAAGTAGAATCCGTATCAATAGAACGTGACTTCCCATTTTAAACGTGTTTCATGTATCGACTGCGATTCAAGCCTGGGCCGTCCTGATGAGAAGATAGAAGCATTGGAACTGAGTTATCATGCCCGCCAATTATAAAGTATTTACCCGCACTTTTGATGGTGCCATTTGAGGTTCCAATCAGTCCCCGGGCATTTGACAAAGTATATAGGCCTACCTATCGAACTTAGGCACGCATCCGCGATTGTCTTGGCACTGTAAGAATTAAAAAAAAAAAAAAAAAAAAAAATTCATAACTTACCGAGGATGCACATAGTGTTGGCTTTTCAGTGACAAAACGGTCCCTTCTTCAAAAAATGTTACTTATATGGCACAAAATGAGGAACTATCGTGCAGATCACAATCCTGTCACAGTCTTCCCAACGCTGCAACTCAAATACAGCACACCTCTCAACCACGGTACAACCCGAGGATCCCTAGGACATTGTTGTTTCCTGGAACCGATCTGCAAAAGCTGACACGATGTTGTAAGCTTGCAGCTGTTTCTGGACGTGGCCCCCGTTATCTCGGTGGTCACGTTCCGGCCCCCTACTGAGTAATCCCTTGCTAACTGGCCCTTTCTTCATGTCTTGACATTTGTTAATACACGGTTTCATTCCCAATACTGAGGCCTCTACAGGAAAATATCCTCGCGCATCACAATCCTAAGTGTCTTCCTTTCATTCAAGTAGTACAAATATGGAGAATTATGTATGTCCCTATTGAGCCCTTCTAATAGATTCTTGTCGCTACGTTAATTTAACATTTCGGCGTACGATTTTAAGTTGTTCGTACCGTACGTAAAACAACGGCTAATCCTCGCTCTAGTTTCAGGAAATATTTTGGGGGGGGCCCGGCCCCCCTGGGCCCCCCCCTGGCTACGCCAGTGTGCTATGTAACTTTAGTTTTGTAGTATTTGTCGATAGGACCACTAATAATATAAATATTTGAGAATTTAGTTTTTTACCTTCCCATAAACTACCATTTCACTCAGCGTGAATAAAATGATTTATAGTCTAGATTGTAGTGGCTCATCCCCCGACTTTACATACCAGTTTTCATGAAATTCTCTTCAGCCGTTTTCTCGTGATGCCTGTACAGACAGACAGACAGACAGACAGACAGACAGACAGACAGACAGACAGACAGACAGACAGACAGACAGACAGACAGACAGACAGACAGACAGACAGACAGACAGACATTACGGAAAACTAAAAAGCGCATTTCCTTGTTACTGTGAACATGGCCGATACAGAAATGCCATTATTTTCAAATTCTGAGCAATGTACAGACAAAACTCATATATATATACATACATAGATTTCGTGCAGTGTTATGTTCCTCCCCACACTCCTGATATGATCCCGAGTTTCTTTTATACCCTATCAGTGTACACTGACAGTACTCAGCTCACTATGCATGTTCCAGATGATGAACGCTCTACTCGTTGCTCTCAGCCTGGTGGGAAATGTGGATGTGCCCCTCACTACAGTGACATCACTGGTTCACGACGCCTTCTCCCGCTGCCACTGTCTTCATCTGCTAGCCGACGACAGCAACTGGGCGGTACAGATCTTACGAGCCATGTTCGACACACCTCCTTGTCCACTCATGCTCACTCCTGGGACCAAGGACAGTGCTAAGTACCTGTGCTCTGACTATCTATTCGTCTCTTATCAGGACAATGTTACTATGGAGAGACTTCGAAATCGAAGACCTTATACTATCGATAGAGTCATGGTGGTGACTCATAATGGTACGGATCTGTACAATAAAACACAGCTATTTGGAGACGCTGAAGCTATCATGCTAGTTCTACCTACTTTACAAATGTATAGACTTGCATCACCAGTCCTGAAGAATAGGACCTTCGAAAGAGCAAATAGACACGAGAAACTGTTTCCAGGTCAAAGCTGGTTACGGTACGCCAACCTGCAGAATCGTACGCTAGTTGCTAATACTTTTACTTTACTTCCATTCTCATCCATCGAAAACGGTAAGCACATTTTTATCAGGTTCACGCCTTATGTATTCGAAAGAAAAGTAAGTGTCTCTCATTTTGGTGGTTGTTTTGTGCTCGAAAAGTGCTCGATCGGCCTCCTTTTATGCAGATTGTAAATTTATGATTTATGCAATATAATCTAATGGGAACAAGAAAGGTCCGCCTATTAGATTTCCATTAGATTCTCGGTTCAATACGGAATTAACATGGAGTTTTAAAACTTGATTATACAATATAACGCCGGCCCCGTGGTGTAGGGGTAGCGTGCCTGCCTCTTACTCGGAGGCCCCGGGTTCGATTACCGGCCACGTCAGGGATTTTTACCTGGACCTGAGGGCTGGTTCGAGGTCCACTCAGCCTACGTGATTAGAATTGAGGAGCTATCTGACGGTGAGATGGCGGCCCCGGTCTAGAAAGTCAAGAATAACGGCCGAGAGGATTCGTCGTGCTGACCACACGACACCTCGTAATCTGCAGGCCTTCGGGCTGAGCAGCGGTCGCTTGGTCGGCCAAGGCCCCTCAAGGGCTGTAGTGTCATGGGGTTTGGTTTGGTTTGGTTTTATACAATATAACACACAAGTTATTAATTTCGTACTGTACCTTTCCAAGGCATCAGTACATGAACCAGTTACCATTGTTCATAAATATGATGTTAGAATGGAACACCATCGGTGAGCCTCGAACTCAGCCCGTTTGTCGAAGCTTCACCCTCCCCTACTAGAATAATTCGCTAGCCGAGCAGGTTTCGCATTTTCGGGTCTATGGACTGTCCGATGGGGCGATAAGTTCTTTAGTAATAGTTTCTATAGTAGGGGGAAAAGTTAATTATGAGAGGAATACCATTTCATTACTAATGAGAAGAGAAACTATATCTTGTATAACAAATTTTTACTTATACTAGTGAAACACATTATTTACATGGGTGTGCCATACAAACACCTTACATACAGTAACTTGGGCGATCTTGACGTTTAAATGTTCGGTAGTCTTTTTCTACACTTCATTATACGTTTAAATATTCAAACTTAAGAAGGCGTTCCCTCTCGAACTATTACACTACCTCAGACTTAGAGAGGCGTTTTCCCTCTAATTATTTGACTCTACACTTATATTAGATCACACACATATTTAATCATTATGGACACACCCCGCTGTAAATCTGTTTACCTGCCAAGAATTAATATATTCAATTTGCATCAAATTATGATATAAGTTTGCTAGTATCGTATGAACTGAAATAGGCAATTTACACTCCCAATCCTTTGAAAGTCGCGTTACAACCCTTCCTTAAGTTAAACGTTGCCAAATATGCAGCATAATAAACACGCTCATTTCATTAGGATTTTATCAACACATATATCAGGACATTATTTACTCAACGATGTTACCTATGGACAAGCACTTAGCGACTTCAATACCAAAACATTATAAACATATCATTATAACACTTTCTGCAAGAAAAGGGCAAGAATACACTGACTGACAGAGCAAATGCAACACCAGGGAGGAGTGGTTCGAAAGGGATGAAAGTTGGGGAAAAAACAGAGTCGGTACGGAAGAATAATTGATGTTTATTTCAAACCGATATGCAGGTAACACAATGCGCACGGCATCGACTCAGTAGGATGTAGGACCACCGCGAGCGGCGATGCACGCAGAAACACGTCGAGGTACAGAGTCAATAAGAGTGCGGATGGTGTCCTGAGGGATGGTTCTCCATTCTCTGTCAACCATTTGCCACAGTTGGTCGTCTGTACGAGGCTGGGGCAGAGTTTGCAAACGGCGTCCAATGAGATCCCACGCGTGTTCGATTGGTGAGAGATCCGGAGAGTACGCTAGCCACGGAAGCATCTGTACACCTCGTAGAGCCTGTTGGGAGATGCGAGCAGTGTGTGGGCGGGCATTATCCTGCTGAAACAGAGCATTGGGCAGCCCCTGAAGGTACGGGAGTGCCATCGGCCGCAGCACATGCTGGACGTAGCGGTGGGCATTTAACGTGCCTTGAATACGCACTAGAGGTGACGTGGAATCATACGCAATAGCGCCCCAAACCATGATGCCGCGTTGTCTAGCGGTAGGGCGCTCCACCGTTACTGCCGGATTTGACCTTTCTCCACGCCGACGCCACACTCGTCTGCGGTGACTATCACTGACAGAACAGAAGCGTGACTCATCGGAGAACACGACGTTCCGCCATTCCCTCATCCAAGTCGCTCTAGCCCGGCACCATGCCAGGCGTGCACGTCTATGCTGTGGAGTCAATGGTAGTCTTCTGAGTGGACGCCGGGTGTGCAGGCCTCCTTCAACCAATCGACGGGAAATTGTTCTGGTCGATATTGGAACAGCCAAGGTGTCTTGCACATGCTGAAGAATGGCGGTTGACGTGGCGTGCGGGGCTGCCACCGCTTGGCGGCGGATGCGCCGATCCTCGCGTGCTGACGTCACTCGGGCTGCGCCTGGACCCCTCGCACGTGCCACATGTCCCTGCGCCAACCATCTTCGCCACAGGCGCTGCACCGTGGACACATCCCTATGGGTATCGGCTGCGATTTGACGAAGCGACCAACCTGCCCTTCCAAGCCCGATCACCATACCCCTCGTAAAGTCGTCTGTCTGCTGGAAATGCCTCCGTTGACGGCGGCCTGGCATTCTTAGATATACACGTGTCCTGTGGCACACGACAACACGTTCTACAATGACTGTCGGCTGAGAAATCACGGTACGAATTGGGCCATTCGCCAACGCCGTGTCCCATTTATCGTTCGCTACGTGCGCAGCACAGCGGCGCATTTCACATCATGAGCATACCTCAGTGACATCAGTCTACCCTGCAATTGGCATAAAGTTCTAACCACTCCTTCTTGGTGTTGCATTTGCTCTGTCAGTCAGTGTATATACATTTCACATACACACAATGGACCGCAGGTGGCCTTAGTCACATGCCGCTTGTGACAGTAAGCTTTACCGTCTCCTGCAATGAACTCAGGACTTTCTGAGACAGGGTATATCTGACCTGGAATTCCCTATACGCTATAAGTAATTAAGAAAGAAATTGGAGGGATCCTTCCTTTAATGCTCATTTGGGATCTCTGCGACGTTGGCTCTATTTAAATTAACACACGTAACCTCTGTGCCGAAAGGAAAGAAACTCGCCAATTGTATCTGTTCTATTTCACTGAAGAAAACGCCTTCACTCCCCCGTTTAAAGGGGCTCATAAAACTCCAGCTGTTAGCTGCCCGTGACACACTTCCAAAGAGCGGTCCACTAAGCCTTCTCGGACAATGGCTTCACGGCAAATAATCTATTCACTTCTTTCAATACTGGCCACCATGGCATCACAACAAATCCCGGCCCTATATCCGGCCGTAATCAACATATTCACATCGCGATATGCGCCTCGCGTGTCTTAATGACAGATTCCAAGGGAACTTCACATTTTCATTTCACACTATATATTATGGCTACAGCCTGTTCAGCCATTTCATTTCCTCTCGGTACATTGACCACGATGCAGATTTAATGATGATCTCCTGCCACCAGGGTCCAAATTAACTTGCGCATTCGCGAACTAATTAGCGATGTAAGATACCCACTGTCTCGATGCCTTGTTCCACGTGCCTTAGTTACTAATTAGGAGGGATCTCTACCAGGTGAAGCGCACCAAAAAAATGAATCACTGAAAAATATTGATGACTCGAATATGCTATGGAAAGACGATAACTGGGGTCATTTTTACAGAATATTTAAGCCTTCTCTACTTGACAGCGCTTCACACTTAATTAAGCCAAGGTCCTTATAATTACGTCATGCATTATCGAACCCTTATACAAGGATGGAAGTAAAATATGGTCGTCCCAAAACCATGATGAAAGTATTCTATAAAAGACTCAAATAAAAATGAAATTATAATTATTATCCCTCTGAAATGGCGTGCTTGCAGTCTACGTTACATCTCAGTGAAAATCTACATATTTACAATGGGACACGACCTTCAAAGATATAAATACTTGGAAATGTACTCAGCCTTCTGGATACCACGTTCACAGCTTTACAGGAGGGCACTCCATGGGCTTAAGCTGCTTGCATCACGTCATCGGCGATGTGAAGACCCATGATGACTTCCTGGCAGGTCATACACATGACAGCGACGTTCCAGACGTTCTCGGCTACCAGGCGAAATTCCGGCAAACAGCTAGGTGACTCGTTCACTCCGGTACACAGGCAAAATTCTGGCATTCAGCTGGACGTCGGCGTTCACTCCGGCGTTCTCGTAGACATGTAAATGAGGGGAAATTATCTCAAGTGAATGCGTTAGTTTATTACACACCACAATTTGAACATATGGTTGGATTTGCTCAATAGCACGAGCATTCCAACCCAATGTCGGTAATGTCCCAGAAGCCCGACATTAATCCCTTCTCATTTATCTATTCTTCTTGTAGGCAGCGATTATAGGCCCAGAAATTTCACTAGTTTCCCTAGAAACGACAGTGGTTAGGCCACTAATGTATTAGCATTCTCGTATTCATGATACTAGTTCAGGCCTGTTCTAATGTACTTAGCCGTGAGTCGAGCTCTCAACTGCACTACGGATTACTTTAACGTGGCGCTGTCCTCAATTATGTCTACACTGAGCCGTTCACTGACTTTCTTGGTAATTCATATTGATATCAAGCACGTTCGCTCCACCCACTTCGCTAAGTACGTCCCTATATATGTTAACTGAGCCGTATTAACTTAGACACATAGGAGGCTCGATGTACGACCTTTTCTACACACGGACATCGGTTATTACGGTTTCGTACCGTTCCTATTTATTAATTTGCGGCACACTGTACACGCTAACATCTCACTCAGAGGGTGATTATTTCCACATACTCACAGACTTTAATGAATCACTGTATTACACTGCTCAAATTACAAGATTATTTCTTCACAAACGACTCACACACAAACCACGACGATATACTACCGTACTGGCGCTACACTGAAAATGCACTGGGTAGTGTCTCCTTCTCAGCTCTTGAATATATAGGCGCGCTACGCTAGAGACCCGAATGCTGAGGGTGGGGAAAAAATGCAATCCTTTCTCACACGTTGGTCCGTTAATACGCAACGTATAGTGACGAACAGGGTATCAAAATGTAGCTCATGTATTCCCATCTCCACTGAGTGACTGTTTTTGAAATAGCTTCGTAGATTCTCAAGCAATCTCAAAAGCGTCCTTTAGTCTCTGGCGGTGAATGATGACGAGCACAGGGGATTCCTTGTGTTCGCTGTTACGGTTAGGGTCCAACATCTGTTAGTCATTAAGACGCGCCCTTGTTTACAGCGTAGTTACCGCTCTGTCAGTTAAGTAGAGCACTTTTCGGTCTCATAATTATGCGTAAAATTCCCTGATTCAAATGAATGTTTGCGCTTAATTATACATTGGGTATTTTGCGATTTATAAAAATGAACAGAAATAAAACAGCTGAACGCGATAAGTTGGCACTGGTGGATGAGCGAGGAAAACAGGGTATAATGTTAGTTTTCACGTTGGATATACTCTCTGGGCTCAGCTAGTGACCTAGATTCTCTGTCACGTGATAACGCGTCTCTTTCATCTCGCTCGTGGTTGGAGTGAGAAAACTTCGAGTACAAGCGCTCTTGCACCGCCTTGCTGCTAATTACCAGCAACTAGAGCTCGGTCGCGCGACTCTGGATACTGCAAATCGAGTCCTGGTGCGGGCAGAAAAATTCTAACTTGGGCAGTTTTTATCGTAGAATGACGCGGAAAACGGCATATTTCATCTCCTGGATATCATGACATACCATAGGTGATGTTGTGAACGGTCACAGTACTGTGAAGAACAACTGTGTGTTCTTTCTGTAATTTCAAATATTCGAAGAGCAAGTAAAAGTATTTAATTGGCTGAAGTACATTGTGTTTACGAAAGTAATTGTCCTCCTCCGCAGCGTAACGTTTAGCACTATTAGCTGCCGTCCTCGGGAGCCCGGGTTTGATTTCCGGTACTGCCAGAAATGGTACATGCAGCTCTCCTCCAATGGGGGTGTGCCTGAAAAGAGCTGCACCACCCCAGGATGAGGACACGACTTTACTTTACCAAAGTAATTTATATTACCACCGGATTTCTCCATTTTTATTGAAGTAAACTGATTCATTGTTCATGAAGTCCATAAGACAGACTATTGGTAGACGATGACCACAGAAATCGTTAATGCGTGGAGCACCTGTATGTATGTATGTATGTATGTACGTATGTATGTATGTATGTATGTATGTATGAATGTATCTAATGTATTATACCAGGAACGTCCGTACTTAGCTTTCTTGAAGAGCATGGATTTACGCAGGCGTGTACGGTCCATGCTTGGAATGCGTACAGAGAGAGAGGTTTTCGAAATAAACATTTTAAATTGAACTGTTTGTTTATTCATAAAAGAGTCCAGCTCCATGGCTAAATGGTTAGCGTGCTGGCCTTTGGTCACAGGGGTCCCGGGTTCGATTCCCGGCAGGGTCGGGAATTTTAACCACCATTGGTTAATTTCTCTGGCACGGGGGCTGGGTGTATGTGTTGTCTTCATTATCATTTCATCCTCATCACGACGCGCAGGTCGCCTACGGGTGTCAAATCGAAAGAGCTGCACTTGGCGAGCCGAACATGTCCTCGGACACTCCCGGCACTAAAAGCCATACGCCATTTCATTTCATGCATAAAAGAAGACAAGTTGCATATCACCTTGAATACAACCTGAGTTAGAAAATAGGAGTGAATGTCGTTTGTGTTATGCAGGCGATGTCCCTCGCTGCTGGTACTTTTCCCCACACCATAGGTCACCTCTCTGTTTCATGGCATCACGTGAATTTCCACGACAACTAGAAGTTCTGGAAGTTCTGGCAGACCGCAGACGAATCTTAAGTTCCTCGGTTGACTCATTCGGTACGATTGTAAACTCTCGACTGATCATTGGAGTAGTCTGAAATTAAATTGAATGGTTTGAACGGTTCCCGTAAATGGAGTAAAGAAATGTGGTTATACCGTGTAGAATGTCAATAGAATCTATCAAGAACATTTCTTTACTATAGCTGCACTTATGAAAATGGATTATTCTGCGGTTCGAATGTTAATGGGATCAAACGCGCACTCAAAAGCAAAATTCACTTGACACCGTTTTTAAAGGTTTTCAAAAAAACATGTCACTTGACACAGTTCTGAAAAGAAATTATTCACTTGGCACAGTTTTAAATGAAAATTTTACTGGCCACAGTTTTAAATAAACTCAAAGTAATTATTCACATGTGCGTTTCACAGTACATGATGTATGTGGTGTCGCCTAGTCCTCAGTTTATACTAAATCAGCTGGTCGTGTCGAGAGAATGTGCTTTAAATTCAACTTGCAATAACTTCCTCAATTTGCCATGGATTTGCTTGAGATTTGGTAATTATGTATAGTTTAGCACTGGCTACGCGGTGATGTAGTCCAAATCGTGATGCTAATTGTATTTATTGAGTTATCAGACATGAAACTATAGAACATTCTATATGACGTCGCCTGTCCTTGACCGACCAGCAGCGATGTCTCTCCTGGTTCGCCAGCTGCGATCGGCTAATCTCGCGCGCTTCGAGACGGGGAGCTGTATCAGCGTTCTTGGTTCTTGGCTGAGAGCAACGAGTAGAGCGTTCATCATCTGAAACATGCATAGTGAGCTGAGTACGTCCTTGGCCTGTTCCAAGTGTACAGTATGTGCCCGACTGTATGTATGTAAGTGCGTACGTATGTACAATATATGTTAAATCCTCAGCTCGAAGAAAGGTTGGATCCTCTATAAATCAATCACCAGCTGTCATAGGTAGCCAAGGCATCACTGAAGACATATACTAGGAAAATGAGGAGTCAAACAGTTTCCCGTTGTTTTCCTCTCAGATATAGACGATCCTGTTACATGTCGGTCTGCCAAGCCCAGCAAAATGCATAAACCAACCGATTCCTTGGGCAACATATTCACAACGTTCCTCGTAGCACTGGCTGCATAAGGAGCAGTGTTACTAGTAAAATGCATACCTCAGTCACTTCCACATTGTCTAAAACAAGGGTGAGGCTGGGGCAGCCTGGTCGTTTGAAGCATTACACACTGGTTTGCTCTGTATTATGAACACGTACGGAGTTCACTGCTGCACACTTCCCATTTAAGTTATCTGTTTTTTCCAAGTATTTCTACTGGTTCCTGGTACAGCTACAATGCTGTCCTGAGGAAAGTCATTCTGCACTTCACATGTAACTTGTTCCGAAGACCTCCATATTGATCCCCAAATACACACGTATACTCTACACAATTAAATTTCACAACAGCGCCTTTGAATGTAGGCATATGCAGAAAACGCGTAACAAAGAGAAACATTACCGCCACTCCACATACAAATAACATTAATTGGTCGAATACCTATTTACGAACAACTAAAGCTGTTCTTTTCGCTAGAGCGGCGCTTATGCGGTCTTCTTTTGATGTTAGAGGTAATAATAATAACAATAATAATAATAATAATAATAATAATAATAATAATAATAATAATAATAATAATAATAATAATAATAATAATATTTTCGTGTGGCTATTTCTAGCCGGGTAATGCAGAACCTCCGGCGAGGGTGGGCGGCATGTGCCGTGTATAGGAAACTGCGTGTTGTATATTCTGTGTGAATTGCAGGGATGTTTGGGACAGCACAAATACCCAGTCCTCGAGCTAAGGTTAATTAACTATAAGGCCAAAGTCTCTGACCCGGCCAGAAATCGGACCCGGGACCTTGTGAACCGACGAGCACTATGCTGACCATTTAACCAATGAATCGACCACGTTAGAGGTTAATGCCATACACGACGCGACTTTACTACTAACTTGCAGTTTTTATGAAGAGGTTTCAGGTACTGTTCTAAAAATACTACTGCCGGGCTGAGTGGCTCAGACGGTTGAGGCGCTGGCTTTCTGACCCCAACTTGGCAGGTTCGATCCTGGCTCAGTCCGGTGGTATTTGAAGGTGCTCAAATACGTCAGACTCGTCTCGGTAGATTTACTGGCACGTGAAAGAACTCCTGCGGGACTAAATTCCGGCATCTCGGCGTCTCCGAAAACCGTACAAGTAGTTAGTGGGACGCAGCCGCTGTTCGAATTCCACCCGATGTATGTGAAGTGAAAAGTAGTTCGGATTCCAGGTAAAACTGGAAGTCCTATAGCTATGATTGAGATACCCACAGTTAACGTAAAACTTGCTTGTTTTTGGATCACTTGAAATATCGTTCCATCTAGTCAAATGCAGTGTTCAGACAAATATACTTACGACGTACGTAAGATATGTAGAAACGTCTGTTTGCTTGCATTCAGGATATCTTTGTAATGAAATACCCCCGAATTTCACTTATTGCTTCCTAGAACAAGCTGGAATTCCTTCTATATGAGGGACTGGTAATGGTGAAATGATGTGGGAGACTTATCAGTGATAGGTGTGCAATGTACATGTTCATCACCAAAGTTCATATCCACTCAATAACAATATTGCCAAAATCTTGAGAAACTCTCTTAAGAAAGAAAATCTATGCAGAGATGGATTATTTCACTTTCGTTTGTTACATCAGATTCCTCATGATGGACATAAAAATACGAAAAAAATTCATGGCACATATCGATCATCAAGGTTCTTGGCCTGGCAAGACGACTACGGCGCTGTAAATATTAGAGGCAAGTGGTCATCGTTACAACGTCCTCAATAGTATCACTTAGCTTCAGCGACCGCGTTCTCTTCCCCTCGAATCAGTCCGCTCCTCAGCTGGTCATAAGAGGCAGAGTGAACCTTTTTCCAATCCCCAGTTCAGGATTAAACCGTTGGGCAGGCAACATGTCGAACGCAGGGCCTCTCGGTAAGAAACAGACACGCTACCTCTTAACACGCCGCAGATAATCACGGCGATAATTCTGTGGCTTGGTTCTAAAAGGGCCAATGTCATTTTTTATCGAAATTGAGATATTAACTGATAAAAAAAGCGTTTTATCCTGGCTTGCAATGTGTTAAAAGGGCCAATGTCTCTGTTAAGTACTAAACGAACAGTTAATGTTTCATTAAATAAGCCCTTGCCAATAATGTTAGATTACCAATAAATATTAGAGACCTGGCAATTTTTAAAGAATACGATAGGAAAAATTAGCGTTTAATAAGGTGACTTCCACAAAGAAAGTATAAAGTTATTTAAAGTTAGTTGTTGAAAAAAAAAATAATTGGAAAACTATAAGCAAAACTTCAAATGCTCATAGCTCAAAAGCAGGATTTTTGACATTGGCCCTTTTAGAACCAAGCCACAGAATTTTTACTCGTGTGCCTCTGACTGGTCTTCGACTGTCTTTTTTGAACCAGGATTGAGTGAGATCTAGTTAGTGTGACAGATATTTCGTGTTCTTTGTGTTTTTAATAAAGATAGAAATAATTAATGTTCCGGGGTTACCAGTGGAACGCATAGGTGAAAGAAGGTGCCGGGGTGAATGGGTCTAACAACAATGTCAAGAAAGAATTTAAAACTGAAATGGAAGGTTATATTTTTGAAAAGCAATAAGTTAACAACTTCTCACTTAGTGAGATAACAATGACAAAAATAGAAAATCCAAGATTACAGTACTTTAACTCTCTTGGACTACAAGCCCCTAGTTTTACAATTTTTCGAGCTCCTAGCTCAAATTTACCAAAACAAAATTTACACAAGGGCAGAAATCCCTCCGTACGTGGAGCGCTTGCTCCCAACACACAGTATCAAGCCTCCCAGAGGCACTTTTACAACACTAGAAAAGAGCGAACGTGCTCTCAGTTCTCCCAAGCCTACTCAAGGCAACATTACACGAAAATCTACTAATCCCAGGCCTTACAAGGCACTATTTAGAAATTTGAAACAGTGGTATCTTGTACCCAACCTATTGGGCCGTTGCGGAAGGAAACAGGTTTAGTAAATGGCCCGAAACACAAATTGAATGGAGGCGAGTACTTGCACTCCTAAATATGCATTCTTAAAACCTAAGGGGCACTAGGCCGATGAAACAGGGGCTATTCCCAAACTATGGAGGTGACTCGTATAAGAAAGTAATTTACCACATTACAGAATGAAAAATAGCAATAAACGTAGTCACCTCAAACGAAGATGAAGGGGAGCTCGAGAGGGTACATCACTCTCTATCCCCGATTTACAGTTAAAGATTTATGAAATTTTTACATGAGACGAAAGGAGATTTACATTTTAAAGAAGTTGGTTACATAGTTAAAGTTTCGAAACTTTCCCTTGGGTTAAACTGCGGAGCTAGCAAAAAAGAAAGATGTTAGATGGCCATTACCTTGCTGAAGAACTGCTGCCTGATGAAAGAGGCGCCTCTCGCCTCCTGCTTGAGACACACACTTAGTTAGATGACGATCAAATGGCCAAGAGACGTGAAAATCCGCAGTTTATAAACCCTCGGGGAAAGTTCGAGAACTTTCATGAATAAACCAGCCACACCCTCTCACTGTATTGGTTAAATTCAAAAGTGACACTCAGAATATAGGAAGAAGCCTGTGATAGACAGAAAATTAATTACAGAAATTAGGGATTGGCTAGATTCAAAACTGGCGGAAAGAAAAGATAAATATTGCCAACCCAAAAATAAATGAACATCATTTAGTAAAAAAAACTTATGAATACAAAACTTCTTTAAATCAAAAGTTCTTTCACTTCGCACCAGGGTGCATGATCATAGTTTTTTAGCAGTGACATCTGTTGAAGAAGGACCAGACTTCTTATTGAAAGGCAAATAAAACAAATAGAAATTCACACAGTACAGGAAACTTCAGAATAACAAAATTTCATCAGATTTATGTAGTGACATCTTCTGAGTAAAGGTTTAAGTAGTTCTAGTTTCAAGTTCACGGTTCCTCCAGTAGAGGAGTTCTTTTAGGCGCAAGATTTAAATGTGCGGCATAGAGGTGTACCTCTCGGTACAATTAAAATAACTAAATACAACAAAAAGTACACCACAATATTGGTGCCAAGCTTTCAAATTAAATTCATCACTGCAACGATATAGAAAAATGATTTTCTTCTTAGTTTTGTACTAATGAACACGCTAATCACGTTTTCAAAATCCAGCGTCTGAGTAATGCCATTTTTTGTTATTTTTAGAATTTGCTTTACGGCGCACCGACATAGACAGGTCTTATGGCGATGATGGGATAGGAAAGGGTTAGGAGTGGGAAGGAAGCGGCCGTGGTCTTAATGAAGGTACAGCCCCTGCATTTGCCTCGCGTGAAATGGAAAACTACGGACCATTTTCACGGCTGCCGACAGTGGGATTCGAACCCACTATCTCCAGGATGCAAGCTCACAGCTGCGCGCCCCTAACCGCACGGCCAACTCGCCCGGTAATGTCATTTTCAATTCACAGTATAGCCAGAAATTCAAAAGCTTCTGAGCTTCAGATGTAAGTAAATAATTTTTGAACAGAAAAATATCGTTCATCAGAGCAGGTTGTTGCCGGCGAACTCAAATATATATTTGTGCAATTCTGACATTTGGATAAAGGTAAAAAAAGAAAAGAAAATCTGTTGCGCTTAGGATCTGCTTCCCTGTGCCCGAGCCCATGTGACCTGTGCATAAATACGGACCTGTTCATGTGTAGATTTTATATAAACAATTTTAGTTTGTATTGCTCAAACCCCACATATTTTTGAAATCCGCTCTCAAAACATGTAACTTCATTTTGTAGGTACGAAGGATGGTATCGAGATGAAGATGTTCCAAGAGGCGGAAAGACGTATGAACTTCAGCTGGACGATCCTGGAACCGCCACAGAACAATCGTTATGGCGAGTGGTTGCCAAACCAAACATGGTCAGGAGGGATTGCGGGCTTGCTGGTGGATGGCAGCTCGGAGGTAGCGTTCTGCACTTTGTACCTGGTGCGCAACAAGATAATGCACCTGGACATGACCACACCATGGAACCAAGTGTGTATTACGTTCATGGTACCACGACCTCGTCGGTTAATGCGACTGTGGTCAGCGCCACTCAGCCCTTTTGAGGTTCCTCTGTGGATAGGACTGTTAATGGGGACCTTACTGACCACCATGGTTCTGTGGCTAGTGAGCTTTTCATACCCTGGTGAGTAGCGACATGACTACTTAAAAACGCCACTTAGGATTATGACTAATTTCATATACGAGAAAAGAGGGACAAGAGAGGTGGAAGTCAGGGATATTGAACCATCTAGACCTAGAGGATCACATTTACTTGCACCTTTATTAGAATAATTACCCTTAAGATATTCTCATTCTTCTTTCCACAGTACTTCACATATTAGTTATAAAAGGAGTATTTTAATTAATTTTTTTCTCATTATTTCTCCTGATACATTCTAAAATGCCCTTGTTTTCGAACACTCTTTAAAAAATTTTTTTTTTTTTTTTTGCTAGTTGCTTTACGTCGCACCGACACAGATAGGTCTTATGACGACGACGGGATAGGAAAGGCCTAGGATTTGGAAGGAAGAGGCTGTGGCCTTAATTAAGATATAGCCCCAGCATCTGACTGATGTGAAAATAGGAAACACGGAAAACCATCTTCAGGGCTGCCGACAGTGGGATTCGAACCCACTATCTCCCAGATGCAAGCTCACAGCCGCGCGCCTCTAACCTCACGGCCAACTCTCCCGGTCAAAAATTCTTTATAATCTAAATATAAATTTATTTTCACCTTATGCTCAGCTCTAAAGGTGTCGACATGAATACTAATCCTAACGTCATCCAAAATATTTTGCTTTGCTGAAGGTTCTCTCTTCAAATGCTCTTTATGGAGGGATGGAGAAAAAGTATTGTGTGAGTTCTTAGAAGCTACCATTAGATTTTTTCTGCAGGCTATCAATCACATTTTAGACATGAATCTTCATTGTTGTTTCTCACAACCATATTGATAGATTCGTTCATGAGCACAAATTCTTCATATAATGAATCTGTATTAGTTGTCAAACGCGGGATAAGCGTTGTCTCACACGAAACGATTTCAACTTACTGAAATTGGTCAGCCTCACTCCACCGTTCTTCGTTAGCGTCAGATTTATACACCTCAACTATAGTGTGAAATAATGCTGGGAATATGTTCTAGGTTATTACAAGCAAAGCCATCTCCGTACAGGTCATGAAGGCCCTTGGAGAGGTGGTAGGCAAAGGCTTCCACTGTCCGGAACCTCGGCACTTGGTGGGATATAATGGTTAACTCTACGCCTGGCCGCCTTTGCCCCCAAGAATTAACCTGGTACTCATTTTTTGTGTAGGCTGAGTGAACCTCAGGGCCATGTGCACCTCCGGAAATGGAAATATTGTTTCTTAAATTTTAGGAGAAACCAGCATGGTAAGGTTATTTCATTTAGTGTGCAAGATGTATAAGACTGGAGAAGTCCCATCCGATTTTCATCAGAATGTTGTTATACCTATTCCCAAGAAAGCCGGTGCTGACAGGTGTGAAAACTACCGCACTATTAGTTTAGTATCTCATGCCTGCAAAATTTTAACACGTATTATTTACAGAAGAATGGAAAAACAAGTTGAAGCTGAGTTGGGGGAAGATCAATTTGGCTTCAGAAGAAATGTAGGAACACGTGAAGCAATCCTGACTTTACGTCTGATCTTAGAGGATCGAATCAAGAAGGACAAGCCCACGTACATGGCATTCGTAGATCTAGAAAAGGCATTCGATAATGTGGATTGGACTAGGCTATTTATGATTCTGAAGATGATAGGGATCAGATACCGAGAACGAAGAATTATCTACAACCTGTATAAAAATCAGTCTGCAGTGATAAGAATCGAGGGCTTTGAAAAAGAAGCAGCAATCCAGAAAGGAGTGAGGCAAGGCTGCAGTTTGTCCCCTCTCCTTTTCAATGTTTACATAGAACAGGCAGTAAAGGAAATCAAAGAGAAATTTGGAAAGGGAATCACAGTCCAAGGAGAGGAAATCAAAACCTTGAGATTTGCCGATGATATTGTTATTTTATCTGAGACTGCAGAAGATCTCGAGAAGTTGCTGAATGGTATGGATGAAGTCTTAGGTAAGGAGTACAAGATGAAAATAAATAAGTCCAAAACAAAAGTAATGGAGTGCAGTCGAACGAAGGCAGGTGATGTAGGGAATATTAGATTAGGAAACGAAGTCTTAAAGGAAGTAGATGAATATTGTTATTTGGGTAGTAAAATAACCAACGATGGCAGAAGTAAGGAGGACATAAAATGCAGACTAGCACAAGCAAGGAAGAGCTTTCTTAAGAAAAGAAATTTGCTCACTTCAAACATTGATATCGGAATTAGAAAGATGTTTTTGAAGTCTTTTGTGTGGAGCGTGGCATTGTATGGAAGTGAAACATGGACGATAACTAGCTCAGAAAGAAAGAGAATAGAAGCTTTTGAAATGTGGTGTTACAGAAGAATGCTGAAGGTGAGATGGATAGATCGAATCACGAATGAAGAGATACTGAATCGAATTGGTGAGAGGAGATCGATTTGGCTAAATTTGACGAGAAGAAGAGATAGAATGATAGGACACATCTTAAGACACCCAGGACTTGTTCAGTTGGTTTTTGAAGGAAGTGTAGGTGGCAAGAACGGTAGGGGTAGACCAAGGTATGAATATGACAAACAGATTAGAGCAGATGTAGGATGCAATAGCTACGTAGAAATGAAAAGGTTAGCACACGATAGGGTGGCATGGAGAGCTGCATCAAACCAGTCTATGGACTGATGACTCAAACAACAACAAATTTTACGACTTCCTGACGGGGATTCGAACCCACGTCCTTCCGGGCGAACCGAGCACGCCTTTACCGCCTCCGCCAGGCAGCCCCTTCTAGGTTATTATTATTATTATTATTATTATTATTATTATTATTATTATTATTATTATTACATAACACAGAATTCCTAATATTGTGCTTTATATGAATAACACCAGTGTTTTATTCAAACTAAATCGCGGTACACGAGAAAAGCTGATTGAATTGAGGACGTGGTAGATTTTAAGATGACGTTCCAAATTTTTGTTGTAGTGTGCATACGATTTGCGGGAAGAGCTCATTAAGTCAGCTCTACTCCGCCATGTTTTCACAGCAGCTTGAAAAGTTCATGTTCATAGTAGGCGTTATGAGACGTCAGCATTGTTAGTTTAGTCTCTTCACAAGCCCAGATCCGATTCCGCCTGGTAGCCATCATCATTAAGGCGTCAAGTCTCTACAGTCTGACACCGAGGTACCCGGTTTCAGAATGTTGCTTGGCAGGGTAGGAGAGGTGGTGGTATACAATTTACAATCACTAGATTGGGTGCAAAAGCCTGGATTCAATTACAAACCTCTCCGCAGTGTTCGTACACGGTAGAGTGCTGTTGATGGTGATTCGTCCGTCAGTTAGTGAGCAGACCCTTGGTGTTATTCGACGGGAGTAAGCTAAGTACCGGCACCGGCTTTCATTATCTTACTTCCATTTTTTTTCTTCTTTCAAGTTGCTTTGCGTCGCACCGCCACAGATAGGTCTTGTGGCAAGGATGGGAGGAAAGGCCTAGGAGTGGGAAGGAAGCGTCCGTGGCCTTAATTAAAGTACCATCCCAGCATTTTCTTGGCGTGAAAATGGGGAAACTACAATCTTCAGGGCTGCCGACAGTGGGGTTCGATCCCACTACCTCCCGAATACTGGATACTGGCCGCACTTAAGCGACTGCAGCTATCGAGCTTCCTGCTATCATATATCACGTCATTCATTTCATCTTATTAACTCCTCTGATAAAGTTGACGTCAGGAAGGGCATCTGGCCGTAAAATATCGCTACGAAGGCTCACCTCACTTCATACCCGACCCCATAGAGAAACGGTATAAGGACTGAGTAGACGCACACACGCAAGCCCAGATCCATTTCTGGTGAGACACATTATCCACAGTGCATTATGTCTTCTGCTATGTTACTTTCATCGAACTTCCTTAAGCTTATCTTTGGCTTTGACGACATGAAAGTGAGATATGAGTGATGCTAGTAACGCTATTCTTTACGCACAGTCCCTGTCATGAATGGTGTGAAACAGTTGCTCGTAGGGTTGGTTAGTGTATGCATTTCAGTGGCTTGGCAGACTAATATGTAATAGCTTTTTCTGGCTCGGAAAGGAATGCAATGGGAAACCACTTGTTAGTTTCTCAGCACGCCTCTCCAGGGACGCCTAGGCTATATGGTAGCTCTTGGTGAAGCCGTTGTGGATCTCTGTTTAAATGTATATTACTGTAGACTATAAAGTCAGGATCAATAGTCATGAAAACTGTCTTCAGCGGTGTTTTTCGTGGTTTTCCATGAGGGCATTTAACCAGGAAGTTACCCTCAAGTACCGTATATCAAATGTCGATCTGTGCCGCAGCCATGTTGATCTCTGGTTAAACCAGTTGTCGTTTGAATGCCCCCCACCCCCGTACTACTACTACTACTACTACTACTACTACTACTACTTTTCACGTCCTACTAACTACTTTTTTGGTTTTCGGAGATGCCATGGTGCCAGAGTTTTGTACCGCAGTTTTTTCACGTATTGGTAAATCAGGGCGTGGGTATAAGAAAAAAAAAAGCAGAGCCATAGGTCTGGACGAAGGAAGATCAAGAATAGATCATGAAGGCATTATAAAATAGTATATTATAATTTATAGCCTACCTAGACTAAATGTATGTTATTTCTCTTTTTCCCTTAGATAGATAACAATTTAACAATTAACATGAAATAGAACAATAAATTAGTTTACAAATAGATAACAGTAGTATAAACTTACAATAATTAACAAACTTGATGCTCTTAGAACACTTATGAAAAAAATTGATTTCCACCTTACAAAAGACAAACAAGGGCTAGAAGCCTTCAGGTACAGGTCCTACCGCAGTGTCAACGCTCGTTAGGTTTTCAGTAGGTTAATTCGACTCGGCAATCAAAAGGGGGGAGAGAATCCCGAAGTAAACATGAGCAGAGTTCATACCACAAGAAGCCGTAAAACATTACATCCCAGAACAACCAGGAATTGAAATTTAGAAACAGGCCAGCAACACCAATAGACTAGAGGTATCGAACACATGAATGATGATTGATGAACCCTCAGCTCTATAAATTACGCCAAAACAAAACCTAATGGGGCATAAATGCTCAGAGATGCACAGGATAGGCCCGTACTACTCTACGACTAGGAGAGAGGAAGATAATTGGAAAATAGTTAAATTAAGAAAAATTTGGAAACTGCTAATCGCAGGAGAAATGGAAACAATGGTCCACATCCGTCCTTCCCTTAATAACGTAACTGCCATAGTTTGACATCTAAATTTGTCTTAGAAGAAAGAAGTTAACAGGAGAAAAGCCTACATGATTAAATAGATAATTTCGAAGTTCCTGCCCTAGACTTTGTATTATAGCTCGATTATAAATTATCTCCGACTGCCAGCAGATATTTAAGTTGTTTTAAGAGCCAAACAATGTAGGTACCTTGCCAATCGGTTCAAACAGGTTGTGACTTCCCCTCTCGGAGAACAATCATCGAACGAGAAATGCAACCATTCAAGCTAAGGGCGCCAATCTTTAAGTTGAGGACTTAAAGATAAAAATTTATAATCAAGCTTGGACGGACTGTTATCACAGGGGTGGGGTGATAGTACACTAATCATTAAGCAGGAGAATTAGAAATCAAAAGGCTAATTAAGTCAGATTGATTAAAGTGAACTAGAAAAATACTCTTTATTATATTGAATATAAATGACGACGGTATAACGAGAACTGAATTTAAAATAGAAAATGAATTTAACAAAAAATTGAATGACTCTACTTCGCGAAAACTTGCAATATCTTTAACTCGCTTGCTCACCATGTTGTCTTGTTCTGCTGGTCCTTGGAAAGCTTCCATCCTTGTAGCGGGAACATCACCGGTCGTCTTTGAGATCTCTTCATCTGCAGCTAAGTACCATTCCTGCCTTGCAAATTGCACCCACCACTAATTGGAAGATGACTTCAAAACTAACACTCCCTATTATGCTTTATCCCATATATTGGAGATAAGCCCTAAGTCATAGTTAGAAGAACCACCTTGGGTTATATGGAGAGGATACTCAATTAAGAATCCTTCCAACTTTACTGAAAATGTTCTCTGAAGTTTCATTTCTATCTAGATTAATACTACCTATTGACTTAGACTGGTTCATACCGGTCTCGTAGCCGAGCTGTACGTACTTCCTGATGAGAGTGGCTATACACCCCTCATTCAGAATTTCTAAGTATCGAGACGAAGAATCAAGTAGAGAATCAAGTAGAAGAACAAGTAGCAGAGCAATAAGAAAATCACGTAGAAGTCTCGTAGAAGACCAGTAGAAGATCCGTAGAAGATGAAGCCAAGAGCTCCAACACGCCCTTTTATAACCTTCTCTCGCGCTAATTACAGGTCGCTACACGTGGTCCAATCAGATGACACGTCTCTCCCCACTCTAGATATTAGAGTTGACGGGTCTTAACCAAGATATCAACTGTTCTTCTATTAGTCCTTTCACTCAGTATCCATGGCAACATGACGCTCCTTTGAAAATATAGGAGGTGATCAGTTTGAATAATTCTGGTCGAAATACGGTAGCATCGTTAGAACGCTTGAACACGTGCTCGCTTTTCCCAGAACTTGGTGTCTAAATTTGTCCTTCCTTCTTCCTCGGTGATGTGGCAAGATAGAGGAAATCTACTGCAAGTTAATTTTAAACGAATGTCGCAAGAATCTAAGTGAATATTAGGATATTCAGCCCTCGTTTACAAGTCGTAGTTACAAAGTAATGAAATGATAGTGAGCAAATGATTAAACATGAATTATAATACAATTACATACCAAAATAAATATCATGACGTTAAATTCCTGAATTAATTACACATAATAAAATTAACATAATTACACTGTAACGTCTGGAACGTTACAAGGTAGGCCTACAGTAGCTGTCCACCCTCCAGTAGACAACGATGAATAAGACACCAGCAAACAATTTTGGAATCCTTTCATTTACTGCGGACTGGCTGCTGATTGTGCAGAGGTAGTGGTAACTTCATATTTTAGAAAAAGCGAGTTTGTCAACATTTACAATAATCGCTGAAAGTTCCAACAAAAGCTCCTAGGTGGTAACACCGATTAATGTGCAAAGTGGCGCCAATTGGGCAGGCACAGAATCAGAACTAAGAATGCTGGTGTTACGATAGAGTTCAGCCGTTCACCGTTAGATGTCACTGAAGCACAATGTTTAAAGTTTTGAAGCCTTTATTATTATTATTATTATTATTATTATTATTATTATTATTATTATTATTATTATTATTAAAGTTGAACAGGGAACAGAATAGCGACATTATTTGATAGGATAGTCAGCTATGTGGGAAACGACATGGAAGAAATGTGATTGTAGCGACAGATCTGAATTTGCCAGATGTCAATTGGGAAGGAAATGCGAACGACAGGAAGCATGACCAACAAATGGCAAATAAGTTAATATGGGAAGGACAGCTGATTCAGAAAGTGATGGAACCAACCAGAGGGAAAAATATCCTGGATGTCGTGCTGATAAAACCAGATGAGCTAGGGAAACTGAAGTAATAGATGGTATTAGTGATCATGAAGCTGTTTTTGTGGTAGTTCAAAATAAATGTGATAGAAAGGAAGGTCTTAAAAGTAGGACTGTTAGGCAGTACCATATGGCTGATAAAGCAGGCATGAGGCAGTTTCTAAAAAGTAACTATGCTCGGTGGAAAACGGTAAATAAAAATGTAAACAGACTCTGGGATGGATTTAAAGAGATTGTTGAGGAATGCGAAAACAGGTTTGTACCTTTAAGGGTGGTAAGGAATGGTAAAGACCCACCTTATTATAATAGAGAAATAAAGAGACTAAGAAGGAGGTGCAGACTGGAAAGAAATAGAGTTAGAAATGGCTGTGGAAGTAAGGAGAAATTGAAGGAACTTACTAGAAAATTGAATCTAGCAAAGAAGGCAGCTAAGGATAACATGATGGCAAGCATAATTGGCAGTCATACGAATTTTAGTGAAAAATGGAAGGGTATGTATAGGTATTTTAAGGCAGAAACAGGTTCCAAGAAGGACATTCCAGGAATAATTAATGAAAAAGGGGAGTGTGTATGTGAGGATCTTCAAAAGGCAGAAGTATTCAGTCAGCAGTATGTAAAGATTGTTGGTTACAAGGATAATGTCAAGATAGAGGAGGAGACTAAGGCCAAAGAAGTAATAAAATTTACATATGATAACAATGACATTTACAATAAGATACAAAAGTTGAAAACTAGAAAAGCGGCTGGAATTGATGAGATTTCTGGGGATATACTAAAGACAATGGGTTGGGATATAGTACCATATCTGAAGTACTTATTTGATTATTGTTTGGTCGGAGGAGCTATACCAGATGAATGGAGAGTTGCTATAGTAGCCCCTGTGTATAAAGGAAAGGGTGATAGACATAAAGCTGAAAATTACAGGCCAGTAAGTTTGACATCCATTGTATGTAAGCTTTGGGAAGGCATTCTTTCTGATTATATTAGACATGTTTGTGAAATTAATAACTGGTTCGATAGAAGGCAATTCGGTTTTAGAAAAGGTTATTCCACTGAAGCTCAACTTGTAGGATTCCAGCAAGATATAGCAGATGTCTTGGATTCTGGAGGTCAAATGGACTGTATCGCGATTGACCTGTCTAAAGCATTTGATAGGGTGGATCATGGGAGACTACTGGCAAAAATGAGTGCAATTGGACTAGACAAAAGAGTGACCGAATGGGTTGCTATATTTCTAGAAAATAGATCTCAGAGAATTAGAGTAGGTGAAGCTTTATCTGACCCTGTAATAATTAAGAGGGGAATTCCTCAAGGCAGTATTATCGGACCTTTATATTTTCTTATATATATAAATGATATGAGTAAAAGAGTGGAATCGGAGGTAAGGCTTTTTGCGGTTGATGTTATTCTCTATAGAGTGATAAATAAGTTACAAGATTGTGAGCAACTGCAACGTGACCTCGAAAATGTTGTGAGATGGACAGCAGGCAATGGTATGTTGATAAACGGGGTTAAAAGTCAGGTTGTGAGTTTCACAAATAGGAAAAGTCCTCTCAGTTTTAATTACTGCGTTGATGGGGTGAAAGTTCCTTTTGGGGATCATTGTAAGTATGTAGGTGTTAATATAAGGAAAGATCTTCATTGGGGTAATCACATAAATGGGATTGTAAATAAAGGGTACAGATCTCTGCACATGGTTATGAGGGTGTTTAGGGGTTGTAGTAAGGATGTAAAGGAGAGGGCATATAAGTCTCTGGTAAGACCCCAACTAGAGTATGGTTCCAGTGTATGGGACCCTCACCAGGATTACCTGATTCAAGAACTGGAAAAAAAATCCAAAGAAAAGCAGCTCGATTTGTTCTGGGTGATTTCCGACAAAAGAGTAGCGTTACAAAAATGTTGCAATGTTTGGGTTGGGAAGAATTGAGAGAAAGAAGAAGAGCTGCTCGACTAAGTGGTATGTTCCGAGCTGTCAGCGGAGAGATGGCGTGGAATGACATTAGTAGACGAATAAGTTTGAATGGCGTTTATAAAAGTAGGAAAGATCACAATATGAAGATAAAGTTGGAATTCAAGAGGACAAACTGGGGCAAATATTCATTTATAGGAAGGGGAGTTAGGGATTGGAATAACTTACCAAGGGAGATGTTCAATAAATTTCCAATTTCTTTGAAATCATTTAGGAAAAGGCTAGGAAAGCAACGGATAGGGAATCTGCCACCTGGGCGACTGCCCTAAATGCAGATCGGTATTGATTGATTGAACAGACTGAGCCACTGAGGTTGAAAACTATTCTTCTACTGACTTCGCGGAAACGTCAGCTGTCACTACTAGTAAATATGATGCTTCCGAGACAGTACGTCGGTAGATACAGAGTGGGTTGTTGTCCCATAAGCTCTGTACTCTGGCCGGCCAACCGAGCAGAGGAGAGGTGGTCACGGCTCTACCGTGGCTCTACGCCTCTGCACTCGGGAGACGGGCCTGGGGCACAGTGCTGCACTTCTCGCCTGGCCTCGCCCGTCGGCTGTCCTGAGAATGGTTTTCCGTGATTTTCCATTCTCCTGCACTAAGGCGAATGCCGGGACAGTTCGTAGTATAGGCCACGGCCGCCTACCCCCTCACCTTCTCCGCACATCTCCTTCACCGTAACAACTCTCCTGGCCTGAGAGACGGCGTAACCGTCTAAGAGGCCCGCCTCCCCCTTCAGGGGAGGAATGAAAACGTTTCGTAGTAGTAGTCCGAGACAGTAACGAATTTTAGTTAGACCCGGAACTCCAGTTCCTCGGAATTTTTCTTTACATAATCTCTTCGGGTACATAGACTGGTTTGATGCTGCTATCCATGCCATTCTATCCCGTGCTTTTTCATTTCTACGTAATTACTACAACCAACATCTACTCTAATCTGTTCATCACAGTCATACTTTTGTCTACCCCTACGGTTTTTATCCGTAAAATTTCCTCAGCAACTAACTTGGCAGGTCCTGGGTGTCGCGAAAATTTGTCCCATCACTCTATCCCTTCTTCTGGTCAAATGACACCAAATCGTTCTCCTTTCATCGGCTCGATTCCGTTATACCCATCTCACCTTAATCATTCCTATGAAGCACCACATTTCAAAGGCTTCTACTCTCCCTTGGTCAACTCTTCTTCTCCTTCGATCTGACAGTACTGTATTAGGTTTATAAGGCCTAAATAGTATTTTTCGTGACCCTTCTCTTTTTACCAAGACCTTCATTCTTCTTCGCTTAAAAAATGTGGTTAGTGTTAATAGAGGATGGTTGCCCAATTGTACTTTCCCTTAAAACAGTAATCACCCACCACGTCATCTGACTTCGTTCGACTGTACTCCATTACGTTTCTTTTGCATTTAGGCTCATTTATTTTCACATCGTATTCCTTCTCTATGACAGCGTCCATAACATTCAGCAATTTCTCCAGATCTTCTGGGACCCAGAACATACGAATCTTAAATGAAGTCATTGAGACACTGACCTAACATATGACCTTTCCCAGCAGGACCTCAACAGAAAACACACATATGTTTAGTGGCGACTGCATGTCTCACTGTACCGTCCACCCCACTAGGTAGTATTGTCCCCCCGACATGTCGGTCACGGTCAAGGACCCTCCCTCTAGAGATCCACCGCACGCGCGTTTCGCAGATAATCCGTTCGGCCAAAAGAATGAGTGTCTCTTCAAGTTGTATTAGGAATATGCACGGAATCACCTGAGATACGTTAACCTCTTCAATTTACATTCTACTATTTTGTGCTCAGTCTCGCACTTGTACGGAGGTAAAAGAGAATGTACTGCGCTCCATAGAATGGAAATGTCACCAGCTCTGGTCTGAAGAAGCACATGATTCAATTACTCAGACATAAATTCATCAATAGGAAACACCTTGAAAAAGCCCGATTATTTATTCTGACCCAATTATACTCAAGAAAATATAGGCCTACATGTCAGTTAATCTATGCTTTATATTCAAGACAAATGCTGGGGCTGTGCCTTAATTAAGGCCACGGTCGCTTCCTTCCCATTCCTAGGCCTTCCCTGTCGCATTGTCGCCATAAGACTTACCTGTGTCGGTGCGACGTAAAGCCAATTGCAAAAAATATAATTTATTTTCCTTGTTAATGAAAGCTGCATAGATTGCCGTTTCCTCTCTTCCAGTTCCGATGACTGTTGATCACAGTCTGATCTGGGTGATGGGCCTCCTGCTGCTTGGTTCGTTCCCACCTCTGGGACCTGATCGCTCTGCAGTACGCAAACTACTTTTGTGTTGGAGCTACTTTGGGCTGCTTATGGTGACGGCCTACTCCAGTAAACTGGTAGCACATCTCTCCCTCAAAAGATATGAGCGACCCCTTAACACAATCGAGGACCTTGTCAGGGCTGGCATGTACTGGGGCATGGATTACGAAGTGCCCAAGGATGACATCTTTGACCACGGGGTATAGTATGATACTGTTTAACTAGGATAATCTATTTTAAAATTAGAAGTAAATAAAAATAATGATATTCATCGAAGAGAAGGAGAGTGATTCAGCAATCAGAAGGTTACATTAGAAACAGTACTTCGAATGAAGCTGAAGGTGAGGAGATACATGGTGGGGCTACCTTAACTACAGACTAATGATTTCGACTGAGAAGGGTACCATAGAAGGAGCTGTGTAGACGTAAAATCGTACGCTCTAACTTGTTGAAACTATCGTGGGGGTGGGGATATCGGGAGTCTGGCACTTGTAAAACAGTTCGTTAATGATAACTTCCTTGTTATCCTCTTATCGAAATGGTGCACATGAGATTTTTTTTTAGAAATTGATTTCCATTAAGGCTGGTATTTTTCCATTAAGGTTGGTCATATATATTTTGTGGGAGGGTAAAATCACTGTTTCGACTCCCTATAAACCCCCAAACCAACCCGGGATTTAGAAATAATACTGACCGCAATACCTACCTAAGGACGGACATAAATTTTGGTAGATATATATAGAGTAGTTTCCCAGTTATAAGAACTCAACAAACGGACAAACAAAAAAGTTTTAAAATGTCCGCTCGAGGTCAGACTGAAAAACGGTCCGTTAATGATATCTCCCTTATTAATCATCGTATCGAAATGATGCACATGAGAAAAAAGTTTTATAAATTGATTTCTATTAAGGCAGGTATATTTCCATTGTTTGGTTCTCTATATTTTGTGAGAGTGAAAAATCAAGGTTTCGGTTTCGTATAAACCCCCAGTCAGTTCAGGGATTTAGAAACAATATTAGCTCTAAAACCTATGGTAGAAATATATCCAGTAGTTTTCAAGTTATAACAAATCAGACAAACATACAAAAGGACAACAGACACCAAAGCTAAAAAATATGCAGATGGTCATTATTACACCTGAAACGGATAACAGAATGAAAATTTTGCCAAAATAGTAAATGTAAAGACACACAGTCGTTACGATTTTATTTATAGGCCTATAGATAAGGAATCTCCTCCACGTACACCTTCTGAACTATGTCCACTGGACTTAGCCTGCAAAACCGACCGTTCATGATATCTCCCTTAGTAATACTCCTGTCGGAAAAAAGCACATGAGAATGTTTTAGATATGGATTTCCATCAAGGGTGGTCGATTTCCAGTCAGATTGGTCTTGTATGTATTGTGGGAGAGTAAAATCACTGTTTCGGTTCACTATAAACCTCCAGTCCATTCCGGGAATTTGAAATGGTATGGACCTTAAAACCTACCTTTGGAGAGGCTGATGCTAAATATAAAGTTTGGTTGAAATATCTTCAGTAGGTAGTTTTCATGTTATAAGAAATACGCTTATATGCACCCGCTTCTGAGTTAAGTCCGTTGGGACTTGTGCTGAAAAACCGTCCGTTAATGATATCACCCTTATTAATCCTCCTATCGAAATGATGCACATGAGAAAAATGTTTTAGAAATTGATTTCCATTAAGGATGGTAGATTTCCATTAATTTTGGATGTGCACATTTTGTGTGAGTGCAAAATCATGGTTTCGGATTCGGATAAACCCTCAGTGAATTTAGGTGTTCAGAAATAGTATTGGCCTTAAAAGCTACCCAAGGACAGGTGGGTTCTAAATATCAAGTTTGGTAGAAATATATCCAATAGTTTTCAAGTTATAAGAACTCAGACAGACACCAAAACTAAAAATTATGCAGATGATCATTATTACACCTGAAACGGATAACTGTACGGAAATTTCGCCAATAGAGTCAATGTACAGACACACGTCGTTACGATTTTATTTATATAGATGACGGATAAGCATGGGCACGTTTGTAAATGCAGACCTTCATTTCGAGATTTACTGCTCCTGAACGGTACATCATATCAACAAAGGGTTTGCACCATCAGATGCCCCTTTTATTGCTCTACATCTTTGGTCCTAAAACATTTCCTCGTATCTCCCATATTTATGGGTTCGATTGAGTTAGGATGTTTGAATGGGGTGAAATTTTTCACACTTTACATTAGTTTTCGCATACTTATGTTAAAGCTAGTATTATGAAATTTGATCGTATCAATGTGCGTGCCAAATTAGATGACTCTGTCTTTCCTATAAGTTTGTCAAACTAAGAAATGTACGTAAAATCACTAAATTTACGTACAATCGAGAAATACAGCCAAGTCCAACGTATAAGGGAGAGAGAGACGACAAAAAGTCATAGGACCAAAGTTGTATATCACTCCAAATTGGACTGAGATTGTGTCATCCGTTTTGTGATAGGAGTTAACGTTTAGCCATGAAATACCTCGAAACGAAGGTTTGCACTGTCATTAAAATTGGCTCAATATTTCGATATTCTTTCCGGGATAAAAAGTGAAAACTTTAAAGGTCTTGGAAGTTTTCCGTCAGTTGAAGGTTAAAACGTATAATTTTGCCAAATTTCAATTTTCTAACTAGTCTGGCAGATTATGCCGTAATCTTGATTTCAGGACACTAAAGCTAAAAAGTATGCAGATGGTCATTATTACCCTTTAAACGGAAAGCTGTACGAAAATTTCGCCAAAATAGTCAATGTACAAACACACGGTCGTTACGATTTTATTTATATAAATAAATAAGGAATCTGCTCCACCTACAACGTCTTTTGGGCTATGTCCGCTGGACATAGCCTGCCAAACCCACCGTCCATGATATCTCCCTTATCAATCCTCCTGTCGAAATAATGCACATGAAAAAATGTTTTAGAAATGGATTTCCATCAAGGTTGGTCGATTTCCAGTCAGATTGGTCTTGTATGTATTATGGGAGAGTAAAATCACTGTTTCGGTTCCCTATAAACCCACAATCCATTCCGGGAATTTGAAATGGATTGGACTTTAAAGCCTACCTTTGGACTGGTGGATGCTAAATATAAAGTTTGGTTGAAACGACCAGGAGAGGAGTGTATCAAGCGAGGTGGTAGGGTTGAGGCTCTGGTCAGGGGGGATTCTATTGTTAGACATGTGGAGAAAGTGTGTGGAGGAAAGGGAACCAGGGTAGAGTGTTATCCAGGAAATAGGTTAAGACAGATGTTGAGGAAAGTGGAAGTAGAAGAGAAGGAGGAGGGAAAGGAGAAGGTGGTAGTTTTTCACGTTGGTACCAATAACACAAGCAAACACATATAAGCCCCAACACAGCTGGAGATGTGCGGAATCTGGTAAATGAGGCAGGGGTGAAGTTTAAGGAAGCGGAGATTGTTATCAGTGGAATACTTCTAAAACATCGCAGTTTGATATAAACGTTAAAATCCTTCAGTAGCCGGCGATTGTTGTAAGTTTCCGGTGATTTTACTCTACCATCTTAGTGCCACCTCTCTTTAAAGTCTGTGGACACAACTGCATTCCGACTGTATGCATCAGAAGTAACCAGGGACGCATTGTAGGTTTGTGGGAATGTGGTCGTCCCATATCAAATACTGATGAAGCGGTCGGTCACTCAGAAGACTCAGTTTAGTTTTAGATAAGACGATACCAGTAACAGGGCACGTAGGGCCTTAAAACTAGCAGAAAATCGGCACAACCTAAAAAGACAACTAGGGGGCAAGACAGCTATTTTAGAAGCCATAAATGAAAATCCATTCCTATTAACAAAATAATGAAGAGCTATTCAGTTTCCGTTTCTCCCTGATTAGATTCCTACAATTATTTGAATGGTTACAAAACAATTATTTTTATGGAAAACTAGTGAATTGTTTAAGATTACAGTCTACTTTTCATTGTATACAAATACAATTATTGTTGTGTGTAGAAAGCATTCATTTTGCGTATTTACTTCTTTCTTACATAATGTTCTTCTTCTTTTGCCAGTGGCTTTACGTCGCATCGACACAGATAGGTCTTATGGCATGTACTCCTTTAAGACATTTTATTGTAATATTATGGGAATATCTTATTTTTATTTATTACAACTCACTTAATATTATTCTTTCTGAGGATTGCGAAGAATATTCTTCATTTACAAATCTTTTAGATGTAAACATTTTCTCTAATTTTTATTTTAATACGTCATCTTATCCCATTTAATTTATCTCACATTTCCCATAATTATATTAAGAAAAAGCATGGTGTGATATTGCAGTAGAAGTGCATGTCTTTAAATGAAACACGAATCACCTTATTAAGCTCTTAATGAAGTTATCTTCTTTTATCTTAATTTCTTGCATCCAAATTTGATATCTGTGCATAATTTGATACAAAATATATCAATTCTTCTCTTGACAGTGTTTGAAAAATTATTAATGTAGATTAATTTAATAGGGCCTATATTCCCGAAAATAAGGGTCATTTTTTCTTACAATGATTGAGCGCGATGCCCTTTGACAATAAAGTCATGGCCGAGACTGCTAACATTTCAGCCAGCCTTCGCATAAAAGAATTACAAGGAAACAGGAGAATTTGACCCTCAGTCAGTTGACACACGACAGTACGTCTATTACCTTCAAGGAGCCTGTGTCGTTACCTCCCCTCATTTCCCTTCCTAGCGCATATTCAAGGTCGAGCCAGGGGTGTGTGTGGGCAGTGGGAAAGCAACTACCTTCCCCTCTGCGTGTGTTTGGTTCATGCTAGGTCCTTCACTCTCTCTATCTCCCCTCGATCTTCAGAAGTGTGCAAGTGTTAAGCTTCTGCATGCATCTGACCAATGTGAGAGAGATACTGTAAGCTGGTACTGGGCGGTTCTGAGTGCCAGTAGCGGCGACTGGGAGGGGGGGGGGGCTAAGGGGGGAGCAGTTGCCCCCCACTTTGTGGAGGAGAAATTATATTTTTAACTCATTTTATCCGGCTGAAACTAGGAATTATTAAAACAAGCAATGTGTGCAAGCCTTGTTGTCTTATCAGATAATTATTTTCTTTAATTATTAACAAAATTATTAGCGGAAATGCGCACAAAATGTCGTTCGTCGCGGATTACCGATTTGTATAGGGTCACAGTAAGTAGTGGAGACTTTGCATGTGCTGTGAGGAAGGGTAGCAGAGGTACTTTCTTTTTTTTGCCAAGGTCATGGACTGTCAGGTATGTTTTAACCGCTTGCCGCGCGCATTCCTCAGTCTGGCAGTCTCTTCAGTATCTGTTAGTTTCTTTTTTTCTTTTTTCTTTTTTTTTTTTTTTGCTATTTTGCTTTACGTCGCACCGACACAGACGGGTCTTAAGGCGACGATGGGACGGGAAAGGCCTAGGAATGGGAAGGAAGTGGCCGTGGTCTTAATTAAGGTACAGACCCAGCATTTGCCTGGTGTGAAAATGGGAAACCACGGAAAACCATCTTCAGGGCTGCCGACAGTGGGGTTCGAACCCACTATCTCCCGGATGCGAGCTCACAGCTGCGCGCTCCTAACCGCACGGCCAACTCGCCCGGTGTTAGTTTCTTAGTCTGTAGCAAATGCTAAATGATTTTTAATTGTATAAGAATGCAGTACTTCTATTTAATTGTAATACATGTGTAAATATTGTTCCTTTGGTGAAAGTTTAATTGTATAGTACGGTATTGAATCAAAATCGCAAAACAAAAAATTATTGCCGCACTTACGTTGCTATACTCTCAACTTTACCTCTCTGTCGAAATCGCTCAGAGAGCATTAAAAACATTTTATAGCTTCTTTTCAGTTTTGATATATATTCCCCCCTCTTCCGCCCGCTATGTCCCAAAAACCCGGGTACATATTGTTGTTTGTACATCTTTATCACTCCCACTTCTAATTCCCAATCGCCGCTACTGCTGAGGGCTCTATACATATCCTTGCCTGAAATGAATATTTCTGGCCACGAGATTTTAATTAACGCCGGTGTACTATGTTAGGTTGCCCTCCCCCCTTGTTTGCCTGCTCCGACGAGCATTGCTCCTAGATGGGTTGTTCATGTGCTCACATTAAGGACTTTGAAACGATGTCGAAGGTAGGTGTAAATTAACGCCAGGAATTAAATTACTGTATTATTATTATTATTATTATTATTATTATTATTATTATTATTATTATTATTATTATTATTATTATTACACATTCATAAGCATGCACTTTGCTGATTGTCCCTGTTTCTCCACAGGATCCATGGGCGTTCAAATTACTTCACCGCTTCAAAATGGAAATAAATCAATGGGACCGAGCGTTTCGGCTACGGAAGAGGGACTACGCTATTCTGGGAACACGAGTAATCGGCAAGAACTTCTACGAAGGAATCGACATCGAAAGGAAGACATTATACTCATTGAGAGGAATGAAACAATGCTTGAACAAGTTCAATATAGCCTTTGCTTTGCCTAAGTTATCTCCCCTTACTCAGCCCTTCAGCCACGTCATCTTACGGTGTGTTGAGTCAGGACTCACCATCTACTGGCATAGGGATGTAATCAGGAGACTCAGTGATCCAGCGCTTGAATCAATGTCTATCGATAAGGACATTGATGATACAGAAGACACCTTAAAACCATTCAGCCTTGACACCCTGGGAGGGATATTTATTTTGTGTATTGTCGGTCACACTATATCTAGCTGCATGTTCTTCCTAGAGCAAGCGTGGTGGCGATATAATACGTTAAAGCGTCCTCCAAATAAGCTTATAAAGAAGAAGAGTCTGATGGACACTCGCAAGCAATTTGGGTTACGCTAACCCTTATTCTAACCACGTACTTGACCTGTCCAAGAAAAACACCAGGTTATAGGTTGCATTTACATGGTTCTACAGTGTATTATTTCGTATCATTATTAACTCTTGAAGAACCAACTGACGATATGTCGTCGATGACCCGTCATGTAAAAAAAGATCGATTGGTGATGTATCGCCAATGGTAGTGCAAGATAAAAAATCAATCAATCACTACTGATCTGCATTCAGGGCAGTCGCCCAGGTGGAAGATTTCCTATCTGTTGTTTTCCTAGCCTTTTCTTAGATGATTGCAAAGAAATTCGAAATGTATTGAACAACTCCCTTGGCAAGTTATTCCAATCCCTAACTCCCCTTCCTATAAACGAATATTTACCCCAATTTGTCCTCTTGAATTCCAACTTTATCTTCATATTGTGATCATTCCTACTTTCAAAGACACCACTCAAACTTATTCTTTTACTGATGTCCTTTCACGCCACCTCTCCACTCACAGCTCGGAACACACCACTTAGTCGAGCAGCTCGTCTCCTTTCTCCCAGTTCTTCCCAGCCCAAACTTTGCAACATTTTTGTACCGTTACTCTTTTGTCGGAAATCACCCAGAACAAATCGAGTTGCTTTCCTTTGGATTCTTTCCAGTTCTTGAATCAAGTAATCCTGGTGAGGGTCCCATACACTGGAACAATACTCTAGTTGAGGTCTTGCCAGAGACTTATATGCCTTCTCCTTTACATCCTTACTACAACCCCATTATACCCTCATAACCATGTGGAGAGATCTGTACCAGCTGGTGATAATTCGTCGATGGAATGAATCTAAAAAAGTCTTTTGAAACAGTCCTCCTATTCATAATCTCTTTCATTTCCTGTAAAATAAGGATGACTTTCTCAATATTTTGGAAGAAAACAATATCGACAATTTATTTACAATTTGTATTATGGATAAATGAAGTGAAAAATTCAACACATGCCTCGGTGTTTTCGTCTTAACGGCGAGTAAATAGCCGGTCTTTCTAAGAGCACTCTTCTTAAACAGCTAAAATATCAATAACAAAATCTTCAGTTCCTTGACTACTGCATATAGTGTATTCGCTCAAAGCCTGAGTCCCAACCAGCATTTATCTCAGGGGGTGTTACAGTCCGAATCTATCGCAACTAATGAACAATAAAAAACATATGAAGATACGACATCTCCAATTAAATATCTGGGCGCCATCTAATCAGTACTACAGGGTTGAACGAGACACTCTAATTATTAACTTTAAGGCTCATCATAAAAACAAACAAAATTATTAAATCAGATCAAAGGGAAAAATAGGAGGCTGCGTCCTAGGAATGGGGGTGGATATTTAAACGTTTACCAAGGGTTTACTATTCTACAAGAACCTGGAGCAGTTTCCTTGCAAATGCTAAGGTAAGGTAAGGGTTATTCTGCCCAAAGGCAGGTCCGAACCTCCGCAGAGGTGTTCCTGAGCCGGAGTTTACGTGCGGTAGGGTGGCCAGTTCCTTTCCGCTCCTCCATTCCCTTAACCCCCACCAACAGCGCGTGGCAACCCATCCAACTCCTGACCACGCCCAATGTTGCTTATCTTCGGAGATCTCAGGGATGCGGTGTTTCAACACGGCTACGGCCGTTTGCAAATGCTAAAGGAGCATTTTATTTAAAATAAATTTGAACACACACAAAATTCGTTGACCCTTATTTTGCCCATAATTTGGCAAATCACTCTTGAAATTTTCACATATTAAAATTTTACACTGTAGACCACCCATCCACTTGGGTGGTTGAACCATTGATTGCTGAGGGTTGCAATACGACCCTCGTGACAAAATCATGACCATTTATGGTCATGGACCAATTACCTGTTGGCCAGGTGGGCGCGATCACATGAATCATGTCATCGTCTCCACCTTTATTGAGATGAGACCAACTCGGGATAATACAAAACCGTCCCCGTGTTCCTCATCAATATATGCTATCGTTAACTGAAGGAAACGACAAAGCGACTCTAACCTAATGGTCCAGATGTAGGGATTTGCCGTCACATTAGACATCACAGACTTAATGATTGCAAGTTATGAATCTCATTCCGTATTGACGTTTATCACTTTACAAAAGAAAATATTTATAAAATCCTCCTATCAATACAAGTCAAGTCATCTGTTAGATGAAGCAAAGTCTATACATGTTTCAGCCTAATCTCAAGGCCATCTTCAGTAGTAAAGTAATCACAGACTAAACTTATTATTTACAACAACTTGATATTATTACGTTATTTCGCCAGTATCCGTCAACATCATCCTCCGAAATAATTTTTAAAAATATTTAATTTTATTATTATTATTATTATTATTATTATTATTATTATTATTATTATTATTATTATTATTATTATCATTAGTGGAGCTCTCCATTCTAATTTCATAGCATCTATCAGTCATTAATAAATCACTCTGGGAGTGGCGACCCCATCGTACTAACAGCCTATATCTGCTTCATTCATTCCATCCCTGACCCGGTCAATGACTGGAAAACAGGTTGTAGGTTTTCATTTTCATTATTATTAGTGGAGATCATTATCGTAACAATTAATCATCATTGTTTTAATATTTTAATTTCATTTTTCACCATTATTATTATTCTCAGAAATAATATAATAAATTCTTCGTATGCTTCATCAAATTATTTTTATGATAAATTAATTTCACTTGTTACACCGCAGTTAACTATTATTATTTTAAATGCATAATCCTTTACGGTTCCGGTCTAGTTTGGCACTAATCAATCAGTTAAGACATGATTTACTTGGAATATTATTATTATTATTTTGAAATTTTATATTTTAATTTCCAATCGTTAACATTTAGTCGTCTATATGTTAAATCCCAATATGAACCACCAAAATCCGATTTCACATCGGTCGGGACACAATAACGGTATTCGAACCGCAACCTTATATCATTTCGTACTGTCATTAATTTATGGGAACACCATGCCCTCCCAAGACAAATCTCAAATCCCATGGCACCTCGCGGCTGGGAATCTCCATCCAGTCCCTGCGAGTGATAAATCATTCCTTTCTTCTCATTTGAAGTCCATTTATTCCACTGGAACTCTTCAAAACATTTAATTCACTAATTAATTAATCTTCGGTGCGTGGACTCTTCTGCCACTCATAACACCGGAATCGGCATATAATATCGACGTAGGCCTCGGGATTAATCTCGTTCTACATCAACATCAGTATGACTCAATTTTACCTCATGCCGGATTTTTGTCCCGCACGAATTCCGAAATCAAAAATGGGCTTAAACCACTCTGGGCCTCCAACATAGCGTGGCCATCATATACTAGTGCCTCTACCACTTCTAAACAAATTATTATGATTATTATGGAGTCCACAAACTTAAATCAACAACTAATGTTAAAATCAAATTTACTGCCCGAATTAGTCTTCCACGCCACATGTTATCTCCACACTTAAATTACTTTAACTTGCAATCATTCTATCAAATTAGGCCTTATAATTTCTATCCACTGGCGAAACTTCGCGGCACACATAATCATTGATATTTACAGGCAAACAAACGGACTTCATTCCAGTCCCACAACATTTAAATTCACTGGCAAACCTCTAACTCTGGATAATCTTACAACATGCCTTAATATCTATAAAGTTTACGCTAACTGACCTAAGTCAGACAAACATATTGGAGCACTTCTAAAATGAATATCAATTTATCTTTACGTGAAACGTGCTCCTATACAATCACGAACACTTCAAGCACTTGAACAAACAAAATCAATCCTAATCTACTCTACTCAATAATAAAAAATATTATGGGTGCATGACATAATTATTTACATATTAATTTGTCCCTTTGTCTACCTATATCTTTTAACGCCCCGGCTCGTTTAACAATCAAGTTACCACAATTAAAAAATATGTTCCCCTTACGTTAACGTTAGCAATCTACAAATTTATATTGATAGGGTACTCATCTCAGTCTTGTAGTTTGACGAACCGGACGAGGAGCACATGCCCCGTCCAGTTTAGCCCGCCATACTGCTGGTCTCCATGTCAGAACTTTTCAAAATGAACATTTTTAATTTTAGAAAACAAATAAAAATAAACACTTGGACGATTTTACACTCTAATTCTAACAAAGAAATTTTTACACGGTTGGCTTTTTATCTAGCCTACTTAATGTAAACATACATTCTTCATTCCTTCCCCGGCACTAAGGAACACATGATACATCGCTATCACCTGCAATGGCCCGGCGCGCACTCGAGATTCGACCCCGGCACTTCCGCGTCTGTTCGCGTTTCTCCCGTCTTACGTTCGCATTGCTGATAAGGTATCAGTTTGTAATCGACTGTTCAATGGTGAAATTATGCCGAACACCCGTGACCATTCTCGCGTAATATGCGCTGTTCCCGAGATAGATTTTCTCACTCCCACCCGTAGGCTTAGATTTAATTAGTTCCGTAAATGTTCGAACTCTTGATAACTGAATGTTCAAGTTCGTAACGCGTACTAATTCACATACTGGATCACTGTGCTGACTAGCGTAGTAACAGCATCAACTAAAGTTTACAAGTAAGTCTCTACATGCACTGACATAGTAACAGCTCAACCAAAAATGTTCAAGTAAGTGTCTATACGCATTCGCGTAGTAACAGCTCGAACGATATTTTACGAGTAAGTGTCTATACGCACTCGCGTAGTAACGGCTCAAATAATTTTTCACGAGTGTCTTATCCGTCGCCCTGACCTACTATTTATGTGAATCTCATCCCCTCTCCGAGTTCACGAGAGGTCACCTTAGAGTGAGCAGTTCCAATATCCCCATTTGACTATATGCAGACCTGCCAGTGGCCAACTTGGGATCCACTGATGTAATTATATTATTATAGCCTCTATACCAAATTTCAACTAACTTCGATCACTGGTAATTAATATAATTGTGAGTTTAGCTCCTGTATTCTGGGCGGGCAAATAGGCACCGTTTGTAGCGTCTCTTGCCTTCAGCCAATTAGCGAATAGCGTCATTGAATTCTGAGAATTAGGACAGTCATCTTCGTTAATTAATAACTTTTAATATTTGGTTAGGATTCTAAATTTTTCTTATTTCGAATTTATAATCAGTTGTCTTTCATAAATTTAATCCGTGGAGTTACATTTGATAGTGCCTCCTACAATATAAAGTTGGCGTGACTGCTTTTTCCCGGCGAATTTTACTATTGGTCCATAGCTACGCGGGAGTGTGAAGTTTCATATTGTTTTCTTTAAGTGCCAACTGTTCGCTCCATCCCCGGCTGTCACTCTGGTGTTTCCCTGACGTCATTTCCAGGAATCTTGCTCACCGTCATTTCGCTATTCTATCACTTCGGCCGCGGGCTTCGGGACTTTCCGTTGACTCGAAAATAACCAGTCTATCGTAGATTTCACAATACCTTCCGAACTGGCCAGTACTTACAATATATATTGATCACTGATCTCTATACATGGATGGCTGGTAGTTTGGGTAGCAGTAAGCCGAATAGAAGATGACTGGCGTGGTAAGATGGCAGCGAGCGCACGGTGCAGTAGACCACGAGGAGCGCGCTTGCTTTGTTTGTGCTTAGGTCAGTGACGCCAGGTCTCCTGACTGTAGTTCTACGGGTATTCTGTGCTGTTTTATTGCAATACCCCACGCATTTACAAAGGAATTAAGATGAAATACACCAATGAAAAATCACTAGTTTAGATATTTCACTCGCTGAATTGAAACCACATATTACTTCTACATGTTAGTAAAATATAAACAAACAAGGGAGCCATGCTTGTACTACTACGATTAACACAAATACGAATTCCTAAATGTAAATAATACAAATACATAATATATTTAAAGTATCAAAGTATACATGTGTGGCAGATATAAATTGAATACTATTTTGGAAGAGGTACAACATTCTCTCCGTCAGTTCAAATTACAATATTTCCTAACATAACGTAATTGTATTGATTACGTAGTGAACAAGTGACTGTCAGCAAATACGCCGCGAAATACTTGAATATCCAGCGAAAAACATAGTAAACTATCATTATACCGTTACAGGAGAAGTAGGTGCGGTTCTGGGCTTTTAAATGTCTTGCGGGCTCATATTAAATGGCTTCTACAAGCTTTAAACAAGCCAGAATTACTAAAATTAAAACATTTTCTGAAAGAGGAAGAATATGGCTATTTTTGTGTGAACAAAAAGAAAAACAGAGTTTTTGGCTCAAAATACGAAAAATTCAGTCATACCTTCCCTTCAGAATGCATACTTTCGTGGCATATACTGTATGTATAAAATTTACAGCAATGTTTCCAGAAACTGTTTTTTCACTCGTATTGTATTACCGATCGCTAACTGCATGTATTCAGCACCTAAGTTAATATTTGTCGGCCGTTATTATACACTCATTTTTATTGCTATCCCGGAGATTTACTGACCTCGGAATGACGTGTCGGTGTTCCCAATGTCCTTATGCTTTGAGTGAACATGTCCCTATATTTTTAATTATTCCAATGCATCATTAATTGCGATTTAAAATTGATTGTATTATCATTGCTTCCCCATAAGGAGAGCTCTAGGGTGGGTACGCCAACATGGCGAACCGCGCGCTCAACTTGGCGTACTTTCTCCTGCAGCGGAGAGCTCCCATCAGCGATCCATGTTTAGAGATCAGTGATATTGATAGTTGTTCTTACAATATATACTGTAAGATATTATTGTTTACGAATTATGAATATGAAATATATTCCTTAATAAATAATTACAACTGAATGACGCAACTGATACTCCCCACCAGGGTGCAATAGGCTACTGTGTCCGGCTTCACGGCTAAATGGTTAGCGTGCTGGCCTTTGGTCACAGGGATCCCGGGTTCGTTTCCCGGCATAGTCGGAAATTTTAACCATCATTGGTTAATTTCGCTGGGACGGGGGCTGGGTGTATGTGTCGTCTTCATCATCATTTCATCCTCATTACGACACGCAAGGCGCCCACGGGAGTGAAATCAAAAGACCTGCACGTGGCGAGCCGAACTTGTCCTCGGACACTCCCGGCACTAAAAGCCATACGCCATTTCATTTCATAGGCTACTGTAAGGATTTGTAACATCAAAAGCGAATAGCGATTATCAACTCCTGAATCTCAATTAAACATATTTCTTAATTATACTCGACTACTTAATATACTGCAAAAGTTTATGGCATCAGATGGAACATAAGCCTAGCGAATATTAACTGCCATTATCTTCAATCAATCAATCAATCAATCAATCAATCAATCAATCAATCAATCAATCAATCAATCAATCAATCAATCAATCAATCAATCAATCAATCAATCAATCAATCAATCAATACTGATCTGCATTTAGGGCAGTCGCCCAGGTGGCAGATTCCCTATCTGTTGTTTTCCTAGCCTTTTCTTAAATGTTTGCAAGGAAATTGGAAATGTATTGAACAACTCCCTTAATACGTTTTTCCAATCCCTAACTCCCCTTCCTATAAATGAATATTTGCCCCAATTTGTCCTCTTGAATTCCAACTTTATCTTCATATTGTGATCATTCCTTCATTTAAAGACACCACACAAACTTATTCGTCTCCTGATATCCTCCCACGCCATCTCTCCACTGACAGCTCGGAACATAACACTTAGTCGAGCAGCTCGTCTCCTTTCTCCCAAGTCCTCCCAGCCCAAACTTTGCAACATATTTATAACGCTACTCCTTTGTCGGAAATTACCCAGAACAAACCGAGCTGCTTTTCTTTGGATTTTTTCCAGTTCTTGAATCAAGTAATCCTGGTGAGGATCCCACACACTGGAGCCATACTCTAGTTGGGGTCTTACCAGAGACTTATACGCCCTCTCCTTTAGATCTTTATTACAACGCCTAAAACCCTCATAACCAGGTGCAGAGATCTGTACCCTTTATTTACAATCATATTTATGTGATTACCCCAATGAGGACCTTTCCTTATATTAAGACCTAGGTATTTACAATGTTCGCCAAAGAGAACTTTCACCCCATCAACGCAGTAATTGAAACTGAAAGCACTTTTCCTATTTGTGAAACTCACAACCTGACTTTTAACCCCGTTTATCATCATACCATTTTCTACCGTTATCTTACAACATTATGGAGGTCATTTCGCAGTTGCTCACAATCTTGTAATTTATTTATTACTATGTACAGGATAACACCATCTGCAATAAGCCTTACCTCCTATTCTACTTCTTTACACATATCATTGATATACATAAGAAAACATAAAGGTCCAATAATACTGCCTTGAGGAATTCCCCTCTTAATTATTACAGGGACAGATAAAGCTTCGCCTACTCTAATTCTCTATTTTCTAGAAACAGAGCCACCCATTCAGTCACTCTTTTGTCAAGTCCAATATTGCACTAATTTTCGCCCGTGGTCTCCCATGATCTACCTTATCAAATGCCTTAGAAAGGTCAATCGCGATATAGTCCAATTGACCTCATGATTCCAGGATACCTGCTATACCTTGCTGGAATCCTACAAGTTGAGCTTCAGTGGAATAACCTTTCCTAAACCCAAAGTGCCTTCTATCAAACCAGTTATTAATTTCGCAAACATGTCTGATATAATCAGAAGGAATGTTTTTCCAAAGCTTACATGCAATGCATGTCAAACTGACTGGCCTGTACTGTCTAGTATGTAGGCTGCTGTAAAGGTTTGTAGCGTCAAAAGGAAAATAAACATAGTGAATAATAATTCTGGCTCCTTGGCTGAATCGGAAGCGTACAGGTCTTCGGTTCCGAGGGTCCCAGGTTCGATTTCTAATCGAGATGGAGATTTTAATTACGTGTAGTTAATTCATTTAGCCCGGGGCTGGGTGTTTGCGTTTGTCTTAATACACTTCTCTTCATTCAAGTACAACGCATCACACTACCAACCACCACAGAAACAAGCCATAGTGTACACATTCCCTCATATAGGGTTGGCGTCAGGAAGGGCATCTAGCTATAAAATTGGGCCAAATCCACATCAAGTGCCGAGCCTAATAAAATGAAAATCTAGAAATAATAATATTAAGGCCTAAATCCGAAATCTCTATTAAACATCTTAAATAGACTAGTTCATAGCTGGCTCAAGCGGTAGAGTGAGAGCAAAGTTGGAATCATCGATCCCGTCTCAGTCGGGTGGTATTTGAAGTTATTCAATACGCTCTAACTACTTTTACGGTTTTCGGAGACGCCGAGGTGCCGGGATTTAGTCCCGCGGGAGTTCTTTTACGTATCAGTAAATCTACCAACACGAGGCTGATGTATTTGAGCACCTCCAAGTACCAGCGGACTGAGCCAGGATCGAACCTGACAAGTTGGGGTCAGAAAGCCAGCGCCTCAACCGTCTAAGCCCCTCAGCCCGGCAGTAGATTTACTGGCATGTAAAATAACTTCTGCGGGACAAAACTTCAAACACCTGGGTATCCACGAAAATCGAAAAAGGAGTTTACTGGGACGTAAAACCAACAACCTTTAACTAGTTCTTTTTTGAGTTCAGAATTTGTATATCATGAAATCTGCATGCCCATCCACGATACGTTTATGTCCACTGGTGACTGAGAATTTCTGCTCCTCAGCACCTACCCCACAAAGTCTTCAACACGGTCGAAGCTCAACTAGATAGATACCGAACAATGAACAATACTGAACAATGCTACATATGACCCGAGATATTCCACGAGTTGTAGGTTCGTATTAAGGTTTCGCCCATCTCAGTGAAGAAGTCGGTTAGACGTTAGTCGTCGTTTTCTGTTCCCAAGATAACGGGTTCGATTCTGACAGAGTTCAATGGTATAAAGAGTGTTTAATTGCGACGACTTCACGCCGATGGCTCCTAGCACGTCAAATAACTTCTGCGAGGAACAAAAACCCAACATCCTTTAACATCTATAGCAATTCAAATAATTCTTCTGCCTCGGGGACTGAGTTTTCGTGCTTTTCTCAATACACATCTCTTCATTTACATACAAGACACCAAACTACCAACAACCACATAAACACGTGATTGATAACCAATACATCCTTCCACATGAAATCGATGTCATCAAGGGCATCCAGCCATAAAACAGGGACAAATCCGTACGTACTACACATATAGAGCTACACAGTTCGCGCCCACTGTACCACCAGGATGTGAGAAAGAGTCTGGTTAATTCTTTTATATCGGAGAGTGGGTTTTCGTGCTCTTCTTCTTCTTCTTCTTCTTCTTCTTCTTCCTAAATACTAATGCCTTGTCCTTAGGAACGGGACTGCCGGTGATTTCCATTATCTTTAAAACTCTGATTTGGTAAATTACTACTTCATGGCTGAATGGTTAGCGTGCTGGCCTTTGGTCACAGGGGTCCCGGGTTCGATTCCTGGCAGGGTCGGGAATTTTAACCATCATTGGTTAATTTCGCTGGCACGGGTGCTTGGTGTATGTGTCGTCTTCATCATCATTTCATCCTAATTACGACGCGCAGGTCGCCTACGGGAGTCAGTTCAAAAGACCTGCACCTGGCGAGCCGAACTAGTCCTCGGACACTCCCGGCACCAAAAGCCGTACGCCATTTCATTTTTACTACTTGCATTAAAACTGCTTTTTAAGCAAATAAATTTGACACCCAAGACTGGTCAGCGTCAGAGGGTCCCAGGTTCTACTGCCGGTTGGGTCGTTGATTTTAGCCACGTCTGGTTAATTGCTAACGACGAGACTGCCTAAGACCAGCACGTAACCATTTGGGGTGTATAAAAAATGCCATCCAAACATGACAGACCATGATAAAGACAATTTGGACAACTCCAAGCCTACCCTCTAACTCACTGTTTTCATCCAGATTCCAACGGGGCAATTAATAGTAATGTCGTCTTTTAGACGAAGTCCGCAGCCCAAATGCCTTGAGAATAGTCTCCAAGACTTCATAAATCACCGTTATGTTAAGAAACATACATTTCAGTACATATTCATGAAAGATTATTATTCGTCAAAAACCGGACGTCGAATATTTGAACGAATACAATACTCCCTCCTAACACCGTCATTTGAAAGTAAAAAATCGAACTGAGACTAAGTAAACCGACCGCGGAGACACCCACTTGATTGCAAGACTACAGTACTGGTACCTCGTTTCCCCCAGAGTCGACTCTGAAAACTGCGAGTTAGAAGGTACAGTATGTTTCTATTCTCATTTTAACTGTTCTGATTACTGCCAGTGGAGAGCATTTTCCCTATACACCCTGTGCACCTCATAACACTGATACTTTAGATGTGTTATGTGTTATCAAAGTATAATTTCACGGTGGCTAAGTAAAATACTTCATTATTAAAATAATTACGACCGAGCTCGATAGCTGCAGTCGCTTAAGTGCGGCCAGTATCCAGTATTCGGGAGATAGTAGGTTCGAAACCCACTGTCGGCAGCCCTGAAAATGGTTTTCCGTGGTTTCCCATTTTCACACCAGGCAAATGCTGGGGCTGTACCTTAATTAAGGCCGCTGCCGCTTCCTTCCCACTCCTAGCCCTTTCCTGTCCCATCGTCGCCATAAGACCTATCTGTGTCGGTGTGACGTGACGCAAGTAGCAAAAAAAAAAAGAAATAATAATTACGCAGAGAAGTTTTAACGAACATTCGACACAATCTTGGATTTAGTAGAATTTTTCGCACTAACGGGAACTTCACCACCTCATAAGGTAACTCAAGGTAAGATATAGTCAAATGCAGGCCTCCACAACTGGCTGATTGCAGGCATTGTGGCCCCCGTGCTGCCCAAGGCAAGTTCAGGGCTTACTTCTCGCTGTACGCCTGTCTCTGCGGTAGGTTCTTGTGCCTTCGTCTCCGCTGACCGAATGCAATGTCTGCAACTCTACAATAGGATGACCAGACGTACGGTATTTTACGAGACCATCCTTTATTTCCCTTAAGTGTCCCGTTGCCACGACAAAATACATACGGGATGCAAACTGTCCCGTTTTTTATTCATGGTCCCGTATATTTTGAGATAATGTGTTTGTAAGTAACGTGTAGCTCAACCAAGTGGAGAACAACTGCGGTCATACCCAAAGAGTAAAGAAAATACACCCTTTGATGAAACTAAAGTGAACAAGACATGCATTTTGAAGTTTTATGGTTGGTAGTATGTAATGCTTTCACATGACGGTCTCTTTGTGCATTGCTTATCGCTTCAGGTTGCCTGCGGCGTGTACAAGCTTGGTTGGAGTCACCAGTTACAGTTACTTGATAGTTTCATAAAAATGTCAAAATGAAAGTGTGTTTTACTGATGAAATTAAAGCTGAGTTCCTATTTCTGCAATTAGAACAGCAAAGCAAGGGCTTATTTTGCACATCGTGTAAAAGTACTTTTTCAATCTGCCATGGTGGCTGATGTGATGTGCAACACATTAATGTGAAAAACCAATTAAAACAAACAAAAACAATAAAATATTTATAAAACGTATAATTTAAAATATTTAATAATTTAATTTAATAATTTAGACAGATTAGAAATTCAAAGGAAAATATTATTTTGTTAAAACAATTATTACGCCATTAAATGGTTGAATGTATTTTGATATTTCTTTTAGTATGAATTTCAACAAAGAGGTACGATGATGATCTAGTTCAAGCATAAACCAAGTATTTATAATATTATACGTAACCGGTTTATTTTAACAGAATAATAATTTAAATCTGCTATAAAGGCATTAGATATAGTAATAACGAATGTTCACAAAAAATTTCGATTCACGTCAACTTTTAATTTGTGTCCCGTATTTTGATTTTGTAAATCTGGTCACGCTATCTACAAAATGAACAGAAAATCCTAGAAAAATATAATTTATCGTGCTAAAATCTTCAACATTTCTAGCAAAACTTTTCTACGAAACGGTTTCCACCCTTACACAGCTTGGCTGCTAAAATCTTCACACTACATACCTGTGGGAACAGACGTTTTCTAAACTCAATAGACTCGTTCTGCCATGTCAGACGTTCACCTCTTATAATTAATTAAAAACTGAGTCTAAACATCGTTGCCTTTGTCTCTCTCTCTCTCTCTCTCTCCACTTCTCTTACCCTCCAAGGTCCATTCCATTATTCTCCTAGATAACCTCTCCTCCTCAATTCGCCTCGCTGACCTTACTGGCGAAGCCAATTGATACAACTTCACCATCGAGTTTATTCCTAACCCAACCTTTACATACACATTTCGAGTACCCTCCAGTCATTATTCCCACCTATTTGTACCAGCAATCATTCTCGCTGCCTTCAGGCCTGTTACTTCTAAATTATGAATAAGATATCCTGAGTTCTCCCATATTTAACTACCGTTAAACAAAGTATGTCGTTCGATTGTCTGGCGGCAACTTGTTCGCTATATTGGTTTATAAAAGGATAAGCCAAAATCGGTAATGTTTTATGTAACATTTTAAATCGGGATTATTTTAAATTCTACAGGTATGTGATTGGTATCATTATTTTCCAAATACATCCAAGTTTAATTTATTGTGGTTCGAATATCAATTTTTTTGCATTTTAAAATAATAAAATAAAAATATAACGGCAGTCATACATTTTCATTTCTCCCAGACTTTTGAGTAACTTTGTATCTTTTAGCACTATTGAAGTTACCATGTCGGGAATCTGAGGTCAATTAGGAAAGATAATTTACTAAAGAATGTTTAGGTGTAGGAAACCCCTACACCGGCCGACGTACTTTCACATCGCGTTCGTCAAGCGACAGACAATCAATATGTCGGTAATCGCCTTCATGTCAATACTCTTAAGTCACGCTATGCTAAATTAGTCATGGTGCCCCGTCTGGGAATATCTATTACGCATTTTTCGCAAATAATGTATTTTCAAGTCTATATTTTGAAATAAAACATAGTAATGCGACAAATCACTTTAATAATGATCGTGCAAAGTTTCATGAAATTCTGCCCAACGGTTTAAACGAGATATCGTTTTGGAAGTAAGGGGACAGACAGACAGACAGACAGACAGACAGACAGACATCATTTCATTTTTATTGGTAGAGAAAATATCCACAATGAGTGAAACTCGTATGATGAACGTCTAGAATTTTCAACTAATTCAGTACAGCCAGTTGCAATAAATTCATCTTCTGCTGCTTTTCTCTGGTGGGCGAACGACTGTATGTCGCAGAGGTGGACGTTTCCATGTTTCACGGGCGGATGCCCTTCCAGGCGCCAATCCTATTTTGAGGGATGCCTTCAAATATTATTTCTTTCTGTGGTGGTTGGTAGTGTAGTAAGTTGTGTACAGGGTATATATGAAGAGTAGGGTATTGAGAAAAACACAAACAACCCATCCCAGGGCCATAGAAATTAACCAAACACGGCTAAAATCTTAACCCATTCGGAAATCGAACTCAATGCCCTCTGAACGAAGACCACGATGCTGACTATTCACTGAAGGGGCCAGACACTAACTACACAGAATAACGAATTTAATTCCTCCAGCATTTATTCTTTTCTGACAGCACCTGATTATATTACTTCAGAGTACTCGCACTGCAATACTCACGGAAAAGCTTACGTTAAGTTTCGCTTAAATCAGTGTTACTTACCGCCAATAGCATCGCAGTCAGCTGCCCCCACTCCAACGATGTAAGTTATCCATATTTCAACGAAATTTTGCACGGCTGAGGTACTGCTCACGAATATTCACATAAGAATATTACATTACATAAGAATAAAAGAAGCAACCTCATGTGAAGTCTGAACTTCCTAAGAAAACAGTTTTGGAGGACGAATACTTTCCTTTTCTGAGTTAACACCCATTTAAACCCCACACGGGTGTGACATAGTTCGCACCCGTGACCCCATCAGGGTATGAAGAAAAGAGTAAGAAGATATTTCATATTTAACATCTGGGACATAAACAAACAACCATCAGGTTGAAATTTCAACTTCGCACGTCAAACAGTTTTGGAGAAATGACTATGTCCGTTTTCCGAGCTAACCCCAATTTATATCCCTTCAGGGTGAAATGATTTAAAATATATCATGTTTTATGTCTGGAATATAAAGAATCAACCATCGCGTGAAACAGTGTTTTCGTGAGTCAAATGGATTAGGAAGATGGATATTCCTATTTCGGATCTAACCACCAATCAAACACCAGTGGGGTGGAGTGTTTTAAGATAATTTCTTATTTAGTATCTAATATATTCAACTTTGGACTTGAATTAATTTCGGAAGAATGATATTGTTTTCCAGCTAGTCCTAATGTAAGCCCCTTAAAGATAAAATATTTTAAGATATATCTCAATAATATCTAGGACATAAAAGAACAACCACGACATGAAATTTCTACTTCAAATGTCAAACGGTTTGGAGGAATTAATGTTTTAGTTTTCGGGTTGTAACCCCCATTTTACCGCTAGAGGGGTGAATTCAAATCTTGTTTTAATATCTTGGGCCTATGAGAGACTATCATGTGAAATTATAACGTCGTACGTCAAATGGTTTCAGACAGATTAATATTTTTGTTTTTAGGTTTAACCTTCATTTAAACTCCTTAGGGTGGAATATTTTAAGGATATTTCATATTCAGTATCTGGGAAATTGAAGCTCAATCATCGCGTGAAATTTCAACCTCGTACGTTAAGTGGTTTCTTAGGAATAATTGTTTTTATTTTCATAGCTAACCCTCATTTAATCCGCTTAGGGTGGATTTTAAAATATTTCCTACGTGCGACCCAGGACATAAAAAGGTAACCATCAGGTGAAAATTCCAGTCCGTCAAACGTTCTTGAAAGGATGAACTTTTCTTTCTTTTCGGGTTTTGACGCTCGGGTTGAAAATGTTTCAAAACTTGTATTTAACATCTAGTGCATAAAAGAACTACAATTCCGTGAAATTTCAACTTTGAACGGCGAACGATTTCGGAGAAGTAAATATATTCGTGTTAATGGTTTAACCCCTGTTTCTTCCCCTTAGAAGTAGAATATTGTCAAATGCTTTCTTAGATAGCACCTAACGTATAAAAGCAACCGTCGTACGAAATTTGAACCATACGATAGATGGTTTCGGAGATACAGTGATCAGTAAGTGAATCAATGGATTTTCGCTTTATGCAGGATGAATCAGCTTAAACTTACATGCCAAACATTTCTGAAGGAGAAGGTGCTATTGATGTGCCGTCTTCATAGAAAAGAAGTGAAACCAAGGGTTCATAATTGTAGCCCATAAAGAGATTTTAATAATTATTAGAATGCTTATTATTTTAGAAAGTTGCAATTTTTTAAATGGAACAACGCCTATTGACATTAACAAAATAATACTAGAGTATATTGTATGTCAATGGTACTTTTTTAGGATTCCTGTACAAGTATTTTGCGAACTTTCGTAGTTTGCGCTTCAGCTCACTTTCACATCTCTCAAGAACTACTTCCAACAGATCTGTTGATTTTCTAAGAAGCCTCGAAAATTGGATTTATATTGTAAACTGAATATACAATTCTCTGTAAAACTATTGACCTTGAGCGTATTGTTTTTGTTCTGTATTTTAATGTAAGATTTTGTAGCTTACTGCAATCTGAATATTAAAATAATTCACTTGTATCAGTGTCCTTATAATGGCTAAAGATGCATGCGTGCACCACACAGGCACCTTTACCCATCCTGGCTACGCTACGCTACTGAATTTCTTACGGCAATGAGGATTTTCGTCAGCACAGCGGTGTTTGTTGCTACTTTTAATATATCCATCGCTCCCGAATACACGCTCATCTGCTTCTCAAAAAGGCACAATTTCATACGTCACCAGGCGTAACCTGATAAACCAAAACACCACCAGATACAACTTCGAAAATCGTAAAAGTAGGCAGTAGCACGTAAAATCTATATTATTATTATCATTACGTAAATGTACGACTTTAAAGTAACAACGTTGTTTATGCTCGTGTGTACGCCACTCGGCTGCTGAATGATTTGCTCGCAGAAAACCTCGTGAAAGGAATGGTTATCCTATGCAAGAGCTCAGCTGTGCCCCATCTGAACGGGTGTCAGAGCAGGTTATGTTTAATTATTTTTATAACTTACATTTTAAGATGGTTTATTCCCAACGTGTGTGTCACAGCTCTATTACTTGTATGAGGTTCTGCTGCAACAGCTTTCCTTCAGCATACTGACTTCCTCTGGACACCTTTGTCGTATCCTGAACGAGTTGCCACATGCAGCGTACCATGCTGGTGTAGTCTGTTCTCTACATTCTAGAACATATTCTGGTTTGAATGTCGTCTGTCTGTATATTGCTAGATATAAAACGCAGCTCCTTGTCGTTTATTGCGATGATACTCCCCAAATACAAGCAGAATATTCACAAGTTCGTCATTCATACAGCTCCTTCACTGAATGGTCAGCGTCAATTCGGTTCAGAGAATTCCGGGTTCTATTCCGAGACGGGTCTGCGATTTTAACTGCGTCTGGTTAGTTCTTACAAGTAATGAACTTCATTCCGGTTCTGTATTGACTTTACATATCTAAGATGAAATTCTAAAAGTTTGATTTGTTTATTACTAACATCACAGGGTCTAAGTTGGAGGAGAACTCTGTATAGACTCTTTGGAAATAAATACGATATGATATGAAATTCTAAAATAATTTAATTAGGTAAAGTTCACCTGTTCAATACACGTTTGCTATTTAATAAATGGTCTGTTAAAAAGCTATATAGGACATGTTTTGACCTAGCCTAGAGGTCATTATCAGCCAAAATAACATTAAGAAGAAATACATGTAACAAAAACAGTGATGCATTAAAAATTCGAAATAAAATACAATCAACAAATGCAATGGAATTCTACGTGTAAAAACGTACATAGATTCAATATTAAAATACACTCAACAAGTAAAATTGAAATCTGTATTAAAAATGTACATAGATTCAAACGTGGACGAATTTAATTGTAAGTGTGGGTTCAACCGTATTTAATACAATATTGGTTGGCTGGAGGAAATACTTTTTTTTAAATGTTTGTGAAGACAGATATATGTTGTTCTACTGTAATGCTTCTGGAAACGGAGTTCTCATACTCGGCTTTTTGTTTCCACTTTTAGATACTGCCTATACTTGTATTCTCTGTACCGGCACTCCTTTTCAATGAAATTCTTACTTGGAAATAAGGATTCACAACGGTACATTGAAGCAAACCAAGTGCAATGTCGGTCAGTAAAGCACACTTCTATTACAGAATCACAGAGCAACATTCCTTCGGTTCTGTAACACCTTCCGCTCATATAATGGATAAATATGCTAACTGGGACTCAGCATAGCTTCACCACATCATACTTATTCGAGGGCAATAATATTTCCATCCATTGCACAAGATGCACATACGCAAACAAGTGAACGTCAAAATGCAAACCAAACATATCCTAGCGTTTACGTCGGAATTTAAAGCAAGGGATTTGAATCTCCTTTTTCTCTCGGCGAAGCTCGCGATCTGCTAAATATATTCTCACGATCTACTGGTAGATCGCGATCGACGTGTTGCCGGCCCTGGTATAGACTTTATTTGGATTAGATGCCTCGTTTTATATAACATACCGGGGTACAGGTATCGTATATTAGGTGTTTTGTAATATCTACTCAGTAGTTGTACACACAGTATGTGATTATATGTCATTGAATAACCATTCAGAACTCGAGCAGCGGGATTTCGACAACATACACGTTACATCATGTTTCCATATGAGAACGTTATTTCAACTGAGCGAGTTGGACATGCGGTTAGGAGCGCGCAGCTGTGAGCTTGCATTCGGGAGATAATGGGGTTCGAAATCCACTGTCAGGAGCCCTAAGGATGCTCTTCTGTGAATAATACCTTAATTAAGGCCACGGCCACTTCCTTCCCATCCTCGATGCGACGTAAATCAACTTGTAAATACTTTATTTCACGCAATAACCATCGATGATATACTAATTAACAACCTTTGGGCGTCATCTACGTTCGCACTTGCAGCAACATCGCACAGATCGCAGCACGAGAGAGCTGTCCAGGGCAAGGTCTGTCTAGGGAGGTCTGGTCACGCTACCACAATCCTTTGCGGTGGCGGCCATATTGGGTCTTAAATATCGTTATGTGGGCGTGCCCGATGCAATGATGTGAGTTATTACTTGCACTTTGAAGGAAAATAGGATTCTGTGCCGCACCAAATTGTCAAAATAAGACAGCTGACGGAATTAGAGTGTTTCGCTTCCCGAGAGATAAGCAAAGGAGAGCTCAGTGGGTACAAAAGTGTAGGCGTGACAAATGGCAATCTACAGATAACTCCGTCTTGTGCGCGGTTAGTGAAGTTATACATTCGTATTATTCTTGAATAATAATACGTTCATATGAACGATGTTTTATATTTATAGGTCTTATTATGTCTTTTCTTCTTGAATCATTTTGAAGAATCGCAATTTGAACTAAAGAGGGCAGAGGGACGGAAACTACTCAAGTGGAATTTCATCCCAACAATTTTCAACGTCCCTAATCCACTCAAGTCTTTGATATATAATAGGAAACCTCCCAAAGAAAGAAAATTGTCTTTCAAAACAAGCAAGAAAAGTAATAGGAAATGTTTAATAGTAGTATTGATGTTTATGAACATTTCCTTTTCAGGTGTCCGGCTCCATGGCTAAATGGTTAGCGTGCTCGCCTTTGGTCTCGGGTTCTATTCCCGGCAAGGTCAGGAATTTTAACCATGATTGGTTAATTTCGCTTGCACGGGGGCTGGGTGTATGTGTCGTTTTCATCATCATTTCATCCTCATCACGAAGCGCAAGTCGCCTACGGTGTCAAATCAAAAGACCTGCACCTGGCGAGCCGAACTTGTCCTCGAACGCACTAAAAGCCATACGCCATTTCATTCCATTCCTTTTCGTGTGAACTACAGGTAGTAACTTTCTAGCCCAACAGCAATGTGGAAATGTTTCACAGAGATTTGAAATGCTTGTTCCTGTTCATTTACCAATTATAATCACAACAAACAATAGGCCTATCACTTCAAACCAACAACTTGTGTCCAGCTTGCCATCATTACAACAACTGTAATTTGTTAATAACGGTACTGTAGTTATTATTTACAGCTATATTTCATTCAACTTAAATGCTCTCTAGGGTACATTATATGGCTGGACAAATACCTAAAGACCTAAAGATCACAACACTCGCTTCACTCGCACTAACCAACTACTGTAATTTAACGTACCGTAGCCTAACATAATATCCTAATGTAATCCCTAAAATACCCTAATCTAGGTTAACTCAGCTTAATAGTGACTGAATTTCTATTTCTTATGGAATCGTGTCTACCAATGGCTTTAATTTTCTTAACCATTATTATTATTATTATTATTATTATTATTATTATTATTATTATTATTATTATTATTATTATTTTAGTAGTAGTAGTAGTAGTAGTAGTAGTCGTATATGCGTGAATGTTAGGACTCAGCTAAGAGCCCCGTGGTCGCCAACCCACGCTCCCCAGTTAGGAGTTCCTGACGCCCATTTCTGTCGCCTCTTGTGACAAGCAGTGGATACCGTGCGTGTTGTTCTATTGCCCTCCACCCACAGGGGGAAATCTATTCTGGGTTGTGAGCACGAGGCCCTTAGCCGAGTCTTGACATTGCTTTCACTTACTTGTGTCAGACTCTCACTTTTTCTATCCCATCCGACCTCCCCTGGTCAACACTTGTTCTTTTCCGACCGCGACGGCATTAGCGCATTCGAGGCCTAGGGAGTTTTTCATTTCCACGCACTTTGTGGCCTTCATCTTTCTTTTGCCGATACCTTCTTTTTTTAAATGTTGGACCCCTTGCATTTGTTTTCTTCTGATTAGTGATTATAGAGGAAGGTTGCCCAGCTGTACTTCCTCTTAAAACAATAATCACCACCACCACTTTGTACTATATAGCTGCATGGGTTATCAATAAACTAGTTAAGAGTAGCCAAGAACATCATTCTTGTTGCATATGTGCAGTCCAAAGGAATTACTAGATTAATGGATAACAACAGTTACCATACATAATTTAATGTACTCGGCTCAAGAGGCATTCAGTGTTTGTCGACATACGGGGGTAACCTTTTAGAAACACAGTATCGGTAATTACTTTCTTAATAAAGAAAACGCTGAAGGTAATTTATTACAACTCTCTTTTAGTACTTTAATTACAGTACTACAAGTTCAGTATTCCATGTACCAGTAATCATAATATGACACAGGTACTGTACAGATTTCTATGTTTCTGTCAATAAGATTACGTATTTGACAGATGATATTAATAAGAAACAGAGTAAGACCATGTTGTAAGGAAGTAAAAGGGTAGGACATGAGCTTTTCTGTTGATTCTTGTTACTAAAAAAAAAAAAAAAAATCAGGCTCGGTTAATTATTTTCCTATTCAAATAGCTGTGAATGTATTCATATCATTTAAGTGTTATACAGTTATATATGCATGAACAGTAGATGCCCAATTAAATTATTTATGGAAAATATTGGTATTTTGTTTTTATTTCAATGTACGGTACCGAAATCCTCTAAATTCGAATACAGTACACTTGCCTTTGGTTACGATCGCTTGAAGACCCAATATGGCGGCTCCATAAGAAGCATTCGTGACTTGACCTCCCTAGACAGACCTTGGTCCAGGGAAAACACTATGGTGCTGTCGACAATGTGAAGCTTTTCCTCGCTTGATCAAGGAAAGGAACTGTTTCAGAGCGTTTCAAATCGCGATCACAAAAATTTGCAGAGCGTATTCTTTCTCTTTTACTTAACTGATATGAAAAAGAAAGCAACAACAGATTTTTCTGATCAGTAAAAATTGACCATGAACAAAACGGTTCAAATTATTTTGAATCAGCTACCACGGCAATTTATGTCGAGTACCGTACTTTGAGTTCCAATTTTTGGTCATTTTACTCGAGGATACTTCCTAGGCTCACGGTAGTTCGTTCATACAAACAGGACTTTCCTTGAGGGAAAAGGCAGAGACTAAACTACTATTGTTGACAATGTTGATCATCAGTCCTACGTTCTGAGAGAGAGAGAGAGAGAGAGAGAGAGAGAGAGAGAGAGAGAGAGAGAGAGAGAGAGAGAGAGAGAAGCATATGTGTGTTTTCTGATGGCTTAGGTTGATGAAGTATCTGTACTGGATTGAAATATCTTAATCTCAAGCGTTTCAGGTTTATCTGCAAATTCTACGAATACTACTACCAAGAAAAAAGCAAGGTTGATATTGAAAATTATATTGACTATTTAGCTCATGGCTTCTGTGACCGAACCGATGTAAGAATATCAGAAACTTTAACCGATTTCATATTATCGCCCCTATGTGCACTTATTTTTATGTTATCGCCCCTATGCCCACTTATTTTTACATTATCGCACCTACGTGCACTTGTTTTTATATTATCGCCCCTAGTGCACTTATTTTTATACTATCGCACCTACGTGCATTTGTTTTTATGCGCACTCAGACATTCTAATATATACCTACCTTCTTTTGCAGTAATATTGTGCTTCAGTTGACTTCACTAATATATTTACGTAGCTGTGTTCTGATTAAGGCGGCATATTTGTAAATTGCCGCCGAAGAGTTTAAATGCAAAAATTCTTCTTCTTGGCATTTATCCCACTTCTTTGCGAGGTTCGCTATTTGGAGTTAAGCCAACCAAGGACATGTTCTCCTTCAGAGTATCGAGCCATCGTTTTCCTGGATGCCCACGTTATCGACGGCCAACAGGGAGCAACTCTAGTGCTGTCTTCACAACTGAAGAACCGTTGCTGCGCAAGACATGATCGTACGACCTCAGACGAGTCTCTCACATTTTCTCAGGTACTGGAGTCACACCAAATGCTGTCCTCACATCCTGATTTCTGACGTGGTCCATTTTAATGAGTTCCATTGGCCATCGAAACATTATAATTTCCATAACATGTAAGTGTTGTTCATGTTCCTTTGTGACAGACCAACATTCCGTTCCGTACAATGCCGATGGACGTGCAATCGTGCTGTAATCTTCGATTGTATCTACAGGGCCTCACATATAAACCCAGACCGAACGCGCGGTGTTTTTGTTCTGCGCTACAGCAGCTGCAGTATGGGAGGCGCACACATAGTTCTTGACCTTGGAAGCAGCCTTTACGTGTTCGACGTGGCAAGCATGTGTCGCCAGTCTGAATCTGACAGTGAGACAGTTATCACTGCAACACCGTAATTTCGTATGTAAAAGTTATTTTAAGTACGAGTCGGATCGACGGGGACGCGGTGCATTTGTTCAGCAATTTCCTGGTGAAGTACTACCTTCACGAGCACAGATTCACGTAATTGTAAATACATTTGGAACTACTGGTTCAGCGCTCAATAAAACATGCGCGCACACGAACAGTTTTAACAGAGGAAAAGCTAGATGACATTGGTGCGAATCTTGAACGGTCACCGAATAATCAATCACAAAATTAGTACAAGTAGCGGATTCAGTTTCTTCAGCACACAGAGCTACAAAGCTGTTACACATCAAACCATACAGGTTTACACGGGCCCTTTGTTTAAAACCTGCTGATTCAGCCACAAGAGTGAAATGTTGTGGGTGATATCTAGCATCACTTGAATGATCGTTCATTCGATCCACAGCTTGGGTTCTTTTCGGATGAGGCCTGGTTTCATATTAATGGTTGTATGAACAGTCATAACTCTCGCCATTAGTGTGCAGAAAATCCTAATGGTGTTTATGAAGTCCCTTATTATAACAGGAAGATACGTGTTTGGTGTGCTGTTAGAGCGAGACGAATAATTGGGCCTATCTTTTTCGCGAAGGCAGTAAATGCAGCGAGGTATCAAGATGACATTTTGACGTCGTTCTTCCATTAGTTAATAGAAGAAGAAAAATAGCGTGGGTGGTTTCAAACAAGATTCAGTCCCTGATCATACAGCAGAATCCCTTCTTACAATCTCGGAAGTGTTTTGCAAACAGTGATCAGTGCTGGTCTATTTCCCCCTCGTTCTCCAGATCTAATAGTGTGTGATTTTTACTTGTTGGGTAAACTGAAAGAAAAAATGTATCGAACAAATCCTCACACATTGGAGGAACTGAAAGAAAATATTACGAATGAAATCAGAAACATTACAGTGGCAGAACTCACTCGCGTCAGCCAGAATGTGGTTACCAGACACAATGCCTGTGTAACCCAGTACTTCCAGCATCTTTTATAAGGTAAGATTTCATATAAGAGTGTATACACGCTTAAAGCAGGGCGGCCGCGCGAGACATAAGTTCGGCTGAGGCAGCTGCCTTAGCGCAGAGTACAAACACTGTGAGTTCGGTCTGGGTTTGTATGAGAGACCTGTATAGTGACATCTTCCGATCGAAAAGTACTCCCGTAACCTGTGTCACTTCATCCAGGCAGCGTAGACTCTGTTCCGTGCATCTGGGAGGGAGCTACAGTTAGAACAGATAATCGATCCCAAATACTTAAAATCATTCGTTTTAGGGAGTTCAACACCATCAATGCTAATTGTCCAACTCCTTGGCTGAACGGTCAGCGTACTGGCCTTCGGTTCAGAGGGTCCCGGGTTCGATTCCCGGCTAGGTCGGGGATTTTAACCTTAATTGGTTAATTCTAATGGCACGGGGGCTGGTTGTATGTGTTGTCTTCATCATAATTTCATTCTCATCACGACGCGCAGGTCGCCGACAGACGTCAAATAGAAAGACCTGCACCTGGCGAGCCGAACCCGTCCTGGGATATCCCGGCACTAAAAGTCATACGACATTTGATTTTCATTTCAATGCTAATTGACCCATCATTCTGCTCTCCACATTCCAAGTACACAGTCTTCTTCAGATTAAGTCTCAGGCTGTTTTCATCCAGGCGAGTTTTCCAGCGTTGATTTAACTGTTTAATTGTTACCATATTTCTCTGGCTACCATGATATCATCGGCATAAACCAGGGTCCGACAGTAAGACATCTCAAAAAGGCTAGTTCTGAATTATATTAGATTAAAAGTTTACGTGTCTCTATAAAATCAGACATTCTTGGTAGCTTCTTACTCTTTCATCCTTCTGAGCCACTGTAGAAAAATGACACATATCCTGTTCAAAATAGAACGACTATTTTTCAAAAAGGCGCAGTTGTGAAAAGTTTAACCGATAATTGTGGGCATTTCTACAGTAAATTTTCCGGTTTATTTCGGTTTTTATTAGCGATACGACTTATTGCAGTACTCATCCAGAGAGAGCTTGAAGAATGGCAGACAATGATATAAATGACTCAATACTGACAATTTTTGAATTGTCGCACATTTGAACCAGGCGACTGATAGACTCTGTGATTCTAGTTGTAGGCAAAACTTTTTCATATGTGCAACCATTATTTTCCCTATGATGTTACATTTATTATGTTAAATTACCGCCATTGTTATATTACGTACGAAATAATTTCCTGTTAGATAATACCAGGAGTGGGGTTTCTTCGGCCGTCGTGTTTTTTTCTGTTATGGTCTGAGTATTCGAGACAGTCTTGCTTCATAGCAGCAGATGATAAGAACGACCAGCTGTCTTACAAGGACTATCCGCCTGATGGATCAACGACGGATTCCAAGGACAAGCCAAGCAAGAAGAAAGTGGTAACGAAATCAGGCAGAGGTCAGGTTTTCCACTCGCTATTTTGATAATATTGTATACATACACTTTTCTTGTGATTAGGGTACATTTTGTTTATGTTTTCAGTATTACCTTTAATTGTCTTTGTATCGTAACTTAGTTACTGGAGAGGAAGCAATGTCAAATGTGAGTACAGACCATCTTTACCAAGCCGAGAAAAAGAGCTGAATATAGAAAAGTGGGGTGAACTTGTTATGAGCCGCGTGTACGCGCCCGCGCATGCGAGGGTTGTCAAAGTAATGGCAACGTAGTCCAGACACTTGCAGGAGATCGGGCATGCTGAAATAGGATATGGGAACAGTCAGGTAGCACTGTTGTCGATGCGTAGTGTGCACTTGACGGGCATCAAGTTGGGAGTGTTGTTGCTGTGTGGCGTTGAAGTGTGTGTATTTCACAGCTCTAAAGCATATCTCAAAAAGGTGATCAGCATTCGTGATTGAAATTGAGGTTGCTCGTAGCAAAAATGCATCAGAATGTTATCGAGGATTACGTAAAGCCTGTGGCGAGAATGCATTACCGTATAGGACGGTTGCATAATGGGTCACAGAGTTTAGTGCGGGTCGGAATGAGACTGCGGACCATCGATGGACTGTCCGTAGAGGTTGGTCTCGGTCAGCAAACGGTGTGGTACATACTGACGAAATGTCTTAACATGAGGAAAACTACGTCCCGTTGGGTTCTACATCAACTGACCGACCTACAGAAATGGCACCGGTATGCACTAGCTGGCATCCACCAGGAGAGATACCGGAATGAAGGAGACGCATTTTGCAACGTATTGTCGCTAGTGATGAGACGTGGGTACGAGCCTACGAGTCTGAATTAAAGCGCCAATCGAATGAATGGCATCTCCCAGGTTGGCCACGACCACAGAAATTTCGACAGGAACCAAGACGGGTGATGCTTATGCTGACTGTGACACACGACTACGAGGGTGTTATTCTTACGCATGCTGTGCCTGAGGACAACCCGTCAACGGTGACCATATTGCCGACTTCTGTGTCCGGCTATGCGGTGCAAACGTCCACATTTATTGCCAGACGATCGCCTTATTATCGTGTTGCATGACACACACGTTGTTATGTCGCAAACAATGTCAAGCTCCTATTGCAACGGTGGCATTGGCAGGTCTTGGAACACCCTCCGTACTCACCAGACACGAGCCCTTGTAACTTTGACCTGTTTCCGAAGTTGAAGTAACCCCTCCGAAGCCACCAATTTCCTCACGTACATCTGTACTCTGCGTAGTTGGGCGCTCCGTCGCTGTCGGTAACAGAGAAATGCCTTGCCAGCTCTCCCCAACGTCTTCCCGATATTTGGCAAAAGGGTGACTATATTGAAGGAATCCAATTCAATTGTAACTAACTTATTAGTACAGAATGCGCACACAGTCCGTATAGTCCTACTCATTTATTTTTATTGTCAGATACCTATTGTTATCGACTTCGATGGTTGACAGCAGTTGGTGCCAAGATATTGAAAGAATGGCTGATACAAGTGATTATACGATTGAGGAACGTTTGTTGGCCGCTTTATGGGATCATGAGCGTAAAATCAGTGGGAAATCAATTTAAAAATTGTGAGGGGCCATTTCATTGCGTGATTTGTGAAAGCAGCACTGACAAAGAAGACGTCGTTAGCGTAGGAAAAGAAAGCCCTTTTTTAACGGGCAGTGTTCGCGAAGCGCCGAGAAGTGAAAGACCATCCACCACACTTGAACTTTGTGCTGACATGGAAAAGTCTATCGAACAATCTCCGATCAAATCCGTATGGGAACGTGCGTCCGAGTTGGGGATACCGGAATCAACCATGAGGAAACACATCAAAGTGGATCTGAAAATGAGGTATTGGCGTCCATTGAGTGTCAATGAATTATCAGATGATGATTTGGAGACACACATTGATGCTTGCGGTCGGGTGCTGCAACAATTACAAAGACTGGCTCAGAAGGCAGAAGTCATGTTCACTGACGGTGCAATTTATCGCAGCTCCCGTGGTCGCAATGTTTACTTTTAGGTAAAAGAAAATCCACATTATTTCAAGAAATCGAGCGAAACCCATCTCATGTCATGACCTGGACCAGAATGATACAAACGCATCTGTTTGGCCCATATTTTTTTCACTAATCAGGACAGTTACCTCCAGATGATTAATGACTGGCTCATCCAGCAGCTGTAAAATGCGGGAATCTTAAAGTTGTTTGGTTTCAACACGATGGGGCGCCGACTCACTTCACAGTGGCTGTTTGACAACGTCTGAATGCAGTTTTTGGGAATCGCTGGATCAGTCGAGGATTGGACAATGATCCAGCTCCTCTTCCATAGCCACCAAGGAGCACCGATCTAACAATGCCCAGTAACGCACTCTGGGGTTACACCAAGGAACAGGTGAGGAAGCAGTGGTATGTTGGAATTGATGATCTGAAAAATGCAGTGCATAAAGCTTTCCAGACAGTGACCCCAAGGACATTGCTTAATATGAGCACCAGAACCTGGTGGCATATTCAGCTGTGCAGAAACCTTGGAGGGAAACATATGGATGTTTTCAATTCCTAAGACGTAAGTAGAAAAAATAATAATAATGAGTATACTGTATGTAATTTTATATCATGTCTGTTTGAGTTTAATTTAATTTAATATAAGGGTATACGGATTTTTTGTGCACCCTTTACATTAAACATTGCGTTCTATCAATATTGCCACTACTTTATTTACAGCCCTCGTACTTACCACAGGTATATCGTACTATTTGGGAGGAGTCATATTCCTGGATAAGTACCCTGCTCTTTCTGCAAGAAAAATCTCAGTATGGCACATGGTGGCAATACAAACTGTTTACAACACTTGATAAGTTAATATTAATTATACTGTAGGTTTGTAGTCTATGTTCAGGTTTGTATTAATTTAATAAGTAGCATAGAAAATGCAGTGCTGATTCATTAGTCAATTTTTGTATTGGTAGATCACAGTGAGAAGAAACAAGAGCTCTGGCTTTTCAACAGTGCGTCATCTCAGAAATAAGTAATCAAGGCAACTGCAGGAGAACTCGTATTTGCATTTCACAATGTAAAATTTAACCTTAGTTACAACAGCATGGATTGCAACATGTAACTCACTAAGGAAGTGTGTAGTGATTCGTGAATTGCAAAAAAGTTGCAATGTGGTTGTACAAAAGTGGAATGTCTAGAAGGAATACATTTATTATGGTTACTGAATATGTTACGGAGATCCATAGTGGGTGGAGGAAGAAGTGGCAGGGCCGTAGGTCTGGACGAATGAAATAAAGATCACATAAATGCAAAACTCTAATATATTAAGTATTTTTTTTCTTTTTTTTCTCTTTTTTTTTTTTCCCCCTTGATTTCAAGCATATAAGAACAAGAGTGGGTGATCAATCACTATGGATATCAATTGGTAATAATATGTAACATTTAAAATGTATAATTATAGTATGGTATAAAACATTTACAAGGTATGAAAAACTTACAATGGACAGAGTGCTCTCAGATCCAAATTAATAAGGGACAATTTGAGTTCCCAATTCTCCAAGGATTACAATACATACCTTCAGGTACCAGGGTTAAGGACAGCTAAAACACTTGTTGCCCTTTTATCAATAAAGCAAGGCAACAACAATACAGCATATGAAAGGGAGAGAATCCTGATGACACACAGGATCGAAGCTCATACTACAAGCCATATTTAAATTCCAAAAGGAGACCAGAATTAAATGTTAGAAAATCGGCCAGCACAAAATCGAAAAGGGATGGTTAGAAACACAAAGTGATTCCATGACATTACATTACAAGAAGACCTAATGGGCATGAAGCCCAGTGAAACAGAAGATAAGGATATGCTATTTTGTGACTATGAACAGGGAAAAACAACAGGTGAAAAGAGAAAACAAAGAGAGAAATTTTAAAAGTTCTAGTCACAATGGAAAATTTGAAAAAAGGATGTGAGGGTCCACACCTGTGTTTCCTTTTAAAATATTAAGCCATAAGGGCTGCTGCATTCATTGTTGACGGAAGCAGAAAAAACTAACATAACTCTGCAATAATTAACAAAACCACTATTAGAATGGGCAAGGTGACGGTACTGACCTAAACTTTACATTCTAAGATACCAAAGTATCTCCGTCAGCCACTCGATGTCCCTAGCGGTTACATGATGTTTACGATGTACTGTAGTAGCCTACCATTTAGTTGCCCCATTGTGACCAGCCCCCTTAAGCGAGGTCCAAACCTCAGCTGATGATCAGAAGACAATCTTTGCAGGGAACTGCAAACTCCTTTTATTACAGCAGAGAAAACAAGAGGTGGCAACCTTATGCAGAGAAAATTAAGGGGTGCCAACTCCTAGCCATTACAATTCTCTTCTATAATAAAAATAATAAAAAAAAGTTTCCAACACAGACTCCTAGGTAGCAACCCCAAGCGGAAAAGCGATACCTATAGGCAGGCCAAAAGACTGATATCTTTAAGGGTACAACATCTCTCTACTAAATGACACTAATGAAATCTGGTTTAAGAGTTGCCTAACTCTAGGGAGACAGACACCCTCTACATGTTACAGTATACATCGTAAATGACAAACATAATTTCGTTCAAGTTGTCTCCTGACACAGCATAACCTTCCATCCATTTCTGGAATCTTTGTATACTTTTGAACATAAACCTAAACCATCAGGTTTTGTAAATAAGGTGAAGAATATTAGCCTTCACTATGGTCTAAAGATAAACATGAAAAAGACCAAACTAATGGTAGTTGATCAGCAAGGTCAAATCCAACTTACAAGATGCCTAAAGGACCTGGAGATAGTAAAGGAATTTGTATACCTTGGGTCAGTCATCAATAACACGGGAAGCTGTGAAAAAGAGATCAAAAGACGTACTGTCTTAGGTCGAGCTACAATGGTTAAACTCGCCGAGGTCTGGCACAAGCGGACAATATCAGAAGCTAAGAAGATGCACTTGGTGGATTCATTAGTGTTCTCAGTCTTCTTGTATGGCTGAGAGACCTGGACCGTGAACGCTGGATACAAAAATCGAATTGATGCCTTTGAGATGTGGCGTTGGTGGAGAATGCTGCGTGTACCCTGGACGGAAAGAAGAACTAATATTTCCATTATGGACGAATTGAGCATCAAGAAACGTCTATCTTCCTGTGTGAGAGAGTGTTACCTCCAGTTCATTGGCCACATTTTCAGAAGAGGAGAGAACTTGGTAAAGACCATTTTGCAAGGCAAACTTGAAGGCAGTAGACCACAAGGAAGAACAGCAAGTAGATGGTTAGATGAGGCGAAGATCACTGGCCTACCTCTTCAGATCATGTTAAGGAAAGCTGAAAACCGCTCTGGATGGAGGCATTTCGTCAAAGCTGCAACGCAGAAATAATAAAGAGTTATGAGGACACGACACTCAGCAATGAGCAAAACGACTAATGATGATGAATATAGAAATAGAGTTTTGGCTCCAAAGGAACCAGATTTAAAGAAATTCTACATGATCCTACTGGTACTTCATCCAGTATGTTCATTTCAATTATGCACCCAATCATAAAAACATGAACATGTTTTCCACACTTGTAAAGTATATTGATCCTGACAATGGAATTCAAAATAGACATTTATATTTCATAGAACAAAGTGATGAGACAGCTGTAGGTATTCACAAGTTAATGTAAAGGTCTCTTGACTCCAATGGTAGTGATTACTCTGCAGACAATGCAAATGTAAATTTGCAAAACATAATTCAGTCATGATATTGCTCAATTGTGATAACAAAAACATTTGGCTGGCTGTTCAAATCATATTTTACATAATGCAGTGTAGGAGAGATACTGACTGCAAGGTGATTTATTTATTTAATCGTATGGTGATTTTATATAATATATATAAAGGCAAAATCAAACTTTAAAGTCCATCCTTCTCAGCCATTCAGTTAAACTGGGTGTGAGAGCGAACAAATCGTCAGGAGTGCCAGGGTACGAATGAAGAGGACAGTGTTGGACCAGGTGCTCAATCATCGGTTCTTCCAGGTTACAATCACACATTGGTGAACTGATCCAACCGCACTTGTACCTGAAATAACTGCAACAACCATGTCCAGTCCTTAACTTGTTGATACGGCGCCAGAGGTTCCTCGGTAGGTCAAAACCGTTTGGCTTCTTTGTGGGATCAAGGTGGTGGACATTTGTTCCCAATGCTTTTGTTGACCACTCATGCTTCTAGCTTTCATTTAGGTCAAATCTATCCGCAATGAGTTGTCCTGCAGTAACACTTGCTGGTCTTCTTGATTGCAGTTGCTGCAGTGATGGATGACAGAATTCCTAGTGCAGTGGCAAAGAGGGTGATGCAAAGATTTTCTTAGCTTCCCTTAGTAGAGCTTGCTTCTGCTTTAAGTGAGGTGGAGGGATGTGAGTCAGCACAGGTAACCATAGACATGGAGTTGATTTGATGGTACCAGTAATGCAATGCATTGTATCATTCATTTTGTATCTACCTTCTTCCAACCAGACAGGTGCACAGTACTCAGCAGCCGAGTAGACAAGGCTGATGCCAGTTAAACGTAGACAATCAACAGAGGCTCCCCAGGAGGTACCACAGAGCTTGTGCAGTATGTTGTTTCTTGTGGCGACTTTATGAGAAAGCTTAGTGATGTGCACTTTAAAGTTCAGGGTTCTATCTAAAGTGACTCCAAGATATTTTTGGAAAGGATTGTACCTCAGCTTTCGTCCATTGAGCAGAAACCTTGGTTTGTAGTTTGCAGCATGATTCGCTAGATGGAAACAAGAGACTTCAGTTTTTGTTGTGCTGGGGATCAATCTCCAGGTCTTAAAGAAAGTCGACATCTTCTGGTCCTCAGTAAGAATTTGTTCACCGTCTTCAAAGTTATTACTCTGTGCTACCAGTGCGATGTCATCAGCATATATGAACTTAGTTGATGTTGTGGTTGATAAATCATGAATGTACAAATTGAACAGCAATGGTGCTAAAACAGATCCCTGTGGTAGACCGTTATTTAGTTTTTGTTTGTGGCTTTTAGTGTTGCCTAGAAATACTTCGAATCGTCTTTCACTAAGCATGCTGCAATGTGATACATACATACATTCATACATCATTATAGACCGTTATGCCTTTCAGCATTCAGTCTGCAAGCCTCTGTGAATTTACAAAATGATACCACAATCCTCTATTTGCAACTAGTGCTGTGGCCTCATTTAGTTCTATACCTCTTATCTTTAAATTGCTAGATACCGAGTCTAACCATCATCAACTAGGTCTCCCTCTACTTCTCTTACCCTCCATAACAGAGTCCATTATTCTCCTAGATAACCTCTCCTCCTCCACTTGCCTCACATGACCCCACCACCAAAGCCGGATTATGCGTACAGCTTCATCCATCGAGTTCATTCCTAACTTAGCCTTTATCTCTTCATCCCGAATACCCTCCTGCCATTGTTCCCACCTGTTTGTACCAACAATCATTCTCGCTACTTTCATGTCTGTTACTTCTAGCTTATGAATAAGATATCCTGAATCCACACAGCTTTCGCCCCTGTAAAGCAAAGTTGGTCTGAAAACAGATCAATGTAAAGATAGTTTCAACCGAGAGCTGACTTCCTTCTTACAGAATACTGTTGATCACAACTATGAGTTCACTGCATTAGCTTTACTCCACCTTGATTCAATCTCACTTACTATATTACATACAGGGAGAACACACAACCTAAATACTTGAAATCATCTACTTGTTCCAGCTTCGTTAATACCAATCTGACATTTAATTCTGTTGAATTTCTTACCTACTGACATCAGTTTAGTCTTTGAAAGGCTAATTTTTGTACCATACTCATTGCACCTATTTTCAAGTTCCAAGATATTAGACTAAACAAAGGTGAAAAAATGAGTGTATCCTCCTAATACATCAAATATTCCATCATTAGACGGAGTAATCAAATTCGAACATGTTTCGGCTCGTTTGAGCCATCTTCAGTGAAAAATATGAATTTAATTACTCCGTCTAATTATGGAATATATGATGTATTGAATTAGGAGGATGCACTCATTTTTTCATCTTTGTTAAGTGAAAACCATCAATACGGAATGATTCTAATATCTTGTAAAAGATGTTAGACTGGAGGCTTTCCGCACAATCTGCCATAAAGACCAACTCGTCAGCATAGGTCAGACTGCTTATTACAATTCCACCTAACTGAATCCCTCCCTGCCACTTTATACCTTTCAGCAGATGAACAACAAAGGTGAAAGATTACAGCCTTAATTAACCCCTGTAAGTACCCTGAACCTAGAACTCATTCTACCATTAATTCTCACTGCAGTACAATTGTCAACATAAATGCCTTTGTTTGGTTTAATTATCTACCTTTGATACCATAGTCCCACACTATGGTGAACATCTTTCCCTCAGTACCCAATCATATGCTTTCTCTAGATTAAGAAACATGAACACAACTGTCTATTCCTCTCGTAGCATTTTTCAATTACCTGGCGCATACTGAAAATCTGATACTAACAGCCCCTCTGTGGTCTGAAACCACACTTGTTTTCATCCAACTTCCTCTCAACCACTGATCGCATCCTCCCTTCCAAGACGCCAGTGAATACTTTGCCTGGTATAATAATGGAGATACCTTGATAGTTGTTGCAATCCTTCCTGATCCTTGATTATAGATAGGTGCCATTACTGCTTTTGTCCAATCTGAAGGTACCTTACCAACACTCCACACTAATTTTACTACTCTATGAAGCCATTTCATCCCTGCCTTCCCACTATACTTCACCATTTCTGGTCTAATTTCATCTATTCCTGCTGCCTTATGACAATGGAGTTTATTTACCATCCTTTCCACTTCCCCAAGCATAATTTCACCATCATTTTCCTCCTCCCCATGAGCTTGGCTGTTTGAAACACCACCAGGATGATTTCCTTTTACATTGAGAAGATGTTCAAAATATTCCCTCCACCTCTCCAGTGATTCCCTGGGATCTATTATGAGTTCACCTGAATTACTAAAAACACTGTTCATTCCCTTTCTCCCTCCCTTCTTAAGATTCTTTATTACTGTCCAGAAAGGTTTTCCTGCTGCTTGACCTAGCCTTTCCAGGTTATTACCAAAATTTTCCCACGACTTCTTTTTGGATTCAACTATTTATTTCGCTCTGTTTCTTTCTTCTATGTACAATTCCCTGTCTGCATCAGCCCTTGTTTGGAGCCATTTCTGATAAGCCTTGTTTTCACATTAACAAGCTGCTCTCACTTCATCATTCCACCAAGATGTTCGTTTTTCCCCATCTTTACACCCAGTTGTTCCTAGGCATTCCCTTGTTATTGCTACTACACCATCCCTGTATGCCACCCATTCTCTTACTATACCCTGAACTGTTCGGAACTTCTCACTAATTATATCCATGTACTTCTGTCTAATTTCCTCGTCCACTGAGTCTGTCTAATTTCGTCCACTGAGCTTGATAGCTGCAGTCGCTTAAGTGCGGCCAGTGTCCAGTATTCGGGAGACAGTGGGTTCGAATCCCACTGTCGGCAGCCCTGAAAATGATTTTCCGTGGTTTCCCATTTTCACAACAGGCAAATGATGGGGCTGTACTTTAATTAAGGCCACAGCCGCTTCCTTCCCACTCCTAGGCAATTCCTATCCCTTCATCACCATAAGACCTATTTGTGTTGGTGCGATATAAAACAAATAGGAAAAAAAAAAATTCCTCGCCCTGGAGATTTTCTACCTAATTTTTTCGGAGACAGATTTCACTTTCTCTATCCTAGGCCTACAGATACTTCATTCACTATAGGTCAGATAGTGGTCTGATTCATCGAAAAATTCCTGAAAAACCTGTACATTCCTAACAGATTTCCTGAATTCGAAGTCGGTTAAGATATAGTCTTATGGATCTGGTACCCCTACCCTCCCATATGTAGCGGTGAATAGCCTGATGCTTGAAGAACTAGTACAGAAGTCCAGCAGATGCTTCCCATTCCTATTAGCTTCCATATCTTCCCCACATTTACCGATCACCCTTTTGTATCCTTCAGTTCTATTTCCAACTCTCGCATTGATGATTGATTGATGTTTGTTGTTTAAAGGGCCCTAACATCGAGGTCATCGGCCTCTAATGGTACGAAGTGAGACAAAATGAAATGACAACTTAAAAGTCCAAAATCCTCCACTGACCAGAATTCAAAGCACGAGGATGAAGAACGAATGGATGGACTGATATGAATTTAAAACGATCAGTGGATCTGACCCACAGTGCCTCACATGCACAGAAGCTGGCACAAACCCATAGTATTACTGACCAAGGGACTGCTGCGATAGCATGATGTTGAATCAATTATGCTTATAGTCGAAACGGGTCCAAAATCCAGATCATCAGCTGCTCATAATGGTATTTATGGCTAGGAAAGTAGAACAATGCTATGCTACTGACCCTAAACGCATGGCCAACTCATTCGGTAAGTCAATCTTATCTCACACCAGACAGTTCCTTGGCTAACCTCTCATGAACAAACCGCATGGCACTAAAAGTCCTGTGGGCCTTGACCTACCAAGTAACTGCAAAGGCCTGACGAATTCTTTCGGCCGTTATACTTTGCTTTCTAGATCAGGACCTCCATCTTACTGTCAGATAACTCCTCAATTGTAATCATATAGACCGAGTGGCTCTTGGAACTATCCCAGCCTGCATCACAAGAAGCTATCTTGCGAGGTATCCAGGTAGATGTACATCCTATCTACAGTTATTCACAAATTACGCAGGGTTATTCAGCCAAAATGTCCACCTCAAATTAAGTCCTGAACAGTTTAAGATACTGACATTCTGTTTTCACTTCCGTTAACGGTATTAAGGGGCTCATAGTTGAACATGCAGTGCTTTTCCAGTCTTTTGACAAAATTTATTGGTACACACCTTTCCATTTGAGATTGTTATTTCACACAATAACTGCTTATGATATACTATCAAGCTTACACTCTTAGTTACTGGGATGTCGCATAGATCACAGCACAGGAGAATCAGTCTCAAGATCTGTGACATCGGTCTCGAGAGTCTCGAGTGAGAGCATTGCCCATCACTACATTAAAGTCTCCCATTAGTTATTTCCACATCCTTTATTTCTCTCTTCAATGTCTCCAGGAATTTGTCCACATCATCTTCTTTGCATCCAGTCTCGGGTGCATACACTTGGATGAAATCCTTTACCAGTTTTCTAATAATAATGATAATGATAATGATAATGATGATAATAATAATAATAATAATAATAATAATAATAATAATAATAATAATAATATTAGCTTTATGTCCCACTAACTACTTTTATGGTTTTTGGAGACGCAGAGGTGCCAGAATTTAGTCCTGCAGGAATTCTTTGTGTGCCAGTAAATCTACAGACATGAGGCTGACGTATTTGAGCTCCTTCAAAAACCACTGGACAGAGCCAGGACCAAACCTGCCAAGTTGGGTTCAGAAGGCCAGCGCCTCAACCATCTGAGCCAATCAGTCCGGCAAACCAGTTTTCCATTCTCTGTCCTCAACTTAACTTTGTTATTCTATCACTCATTTTGTCCACTTCATCTACATACTCATCTAAGATCTTGTTGATTATTATTCCCACTCCATTCTTTGCATTATGCGCCTTCACTGCAGTACAGAGTGTATCCCTTCCAACTTATTCTTTCCTTTTCCTCTCCATTCAACCTCACTCAATCCCATCATTGCTATACTCTCCTTCTCCAGTAAATCAGTCACCTCTTCTGACTTTCCAGTCAGTGACATAAGGTTGATTATTGCCACCTTCATAATGTTCTCTACTGGTCGCTCACTTCTCACAGTCCCCCCCCCAGCATAAGAACTGTCTTCCGAGAACACACTAGCCTTTTCTGAGACTGATATAAAAGTACCATTTTCATTTTAGGCTGTTATGATGGGATAGTCACTCCCAAAGGCATTTTTGAGCTATTGAGAACAGGTGATCAGGCCACTCCTAACATGGAGTACAGATGTCCTTTGCAGCCACCCCTAACCTGTGGACAGACACTACTTCATGTGTTCCAATGTCATTTCCTACACTAAGAGGACCCTTTCTTTGATAAACAGTTAAATAATGAACTACTTATTCTTTATTCCGATTTCAAAATGCATATGCCACCAAATGAACTTCTGAAATTCATTTCCCCGCAATGATCTTTAACCCTTTCCGCTCGTGTGTCGACCTGAGGTCGACAGCCGTCACTCAGCATTATAGCTCGTGTGTCGACCCTGAGTCGACACAATGTTTCGCCACTCGTTGCTAGGTTACCTGGAATGCCAGGTCTTTTGTACTTCGTTCCGTAAGTGCTGGTCCCTTCCGGAAACTGAAAGAAACCAAATAGGTGTGTTTTAGTTTCTCTTTGCTTGGCAAAATTGCTCCGTTTCCTTGACAATGGAAAGCAGTCGCGTGGAGCAACATGGCGGCGCACAGTCTGACCGAAGCTGAGATTCTTGCGTCTATTTCGGCTGATTGTTTTTATAGTGACCATGAAAATGATGAAAATTTTGAATCTGGCAATGAAAGAGATAGATCTATTAGTGATTCAAATGGCGATATTGATATCTGCGTCGCAAGAAATCATGGAGGCGGCGATAGTATTTTGACTCGTCCCGGTCCCAGTGATACAGTGCTGACTTCAAACATACCTTGGAGATTGCAGAGAACGGGTCATGCAGGATTACCCAAATGTCCTTACAGATTAGTCAGTGCATTCATAAATTGTGGCAATAGACCTAAAATAGAACTAGAGTACTGGTAGCTATTTTTTACTGATCAGTTGATAACCTCTATTGTCCATGAGACAAACAAATTTGCCGAAAAATAAATTACAGCAAAATACTCAACTTCTGAAGAGATCTATCTGGTTTTCTTAGAAAGCTGTGACATTAGAAGAGCTGAAGGCATTTATTGGTACAATTATCAACATGGGGATGAACAGTAAGGCAAAAATGCAGGATTAATTTAGTGCAGACTGGTTGGATAAACAAGCAGGGCTCCATCCAAGCATTTGCTTTGAACGCTTCCACACACTAAAGACATACCGTTAAGAAAGTGAAAAACATGATTTTGTGTCATGTAAATACCATACATTCATTAATTTTGTAGTTTCTTCCTGAATTATTGTTACAACCAGTACTTAACACCAGGTTTTAAAATATGAAGAATGCTGACAGGAATAAATGCGAGTTGGGAGAAAGCAGGACGTACAAATAATTCGAGTGGAAAGGGTTAAGCATTATATGAACAGCTTACGAAGTTTCTACACCAGCTTTCCTGTGACAACTGTATCTAGTGGATGCAGCACAAGTGCCTTAAAACTGAATGAAGACATTTTTGAGATATTCCATGAATATTAAAAGACTGTCCGGACTGTTTATCTTCTTTGGCCAAGAAGATGCTGCTTGCCCTAACTTATTTGAAATGCACGCCTTGTCATTGACATTGACAGCCTGAAGTTCAAATAAAGTTAATTCAATCAAAATACTCATACGATTACAAGGCGTACACCAATTGGGAACATGCATCATTTTCAAAAATACTTTTTTTGAAAAGTACACCAATGAAATAGTACGTAAACGTATTACATTGTGGTATGTTGCCTTGTTTTCTACCATTAAAAAAATATTTAATAGTGCCTTTCCGCAAGGCGAGTGAAACGGCCTCTGACGTAAGCGGCGCGCTGTGACGTCACGATCCAGTACCGCATGGAGCTCTACCAGCCGTTGTGCATCAGCCGTTGCTAAAAGCCGATTGTTTATTATTCATGATCGCGAATAACTTCGAAATGACAGAAGAAACGTTCAAAACAGCACAGTCAGACAATCTACCATGTGTAGATGTCATCATTCTTGAAAAATGTGACTTTTGTGGCCGCAGAAATTCGCGGATAAAAAGCAAGTTTGTAAGTGGCGTCTTTTATATACGTGCAATGTACTGTAACCCATAGTATTAGGATAACAACGAACCTGGATAGATATCACATCACTTTCAACATTTCCTTCTAGATTGATTCCCCTATTAAAGAATAACATTACATTTTCGGGCTTTCAGCATTAGTAAAGTAAGAAATCGGATTTCAGCACTAACATAAATATATAGGTATCATTATAGTACTAGTCCGCTTCTGTGGTGTAGTGGTTAATGTGTGCCACTCCCGGAGGCCCGGTTTCGATTCCCGGCTCTGCCATGAAAGTTGAAAACAAATAGTACGAGGGCTGGAACGGGCTCTACTCAGCCTCGGGAGGTCAACTGAGTAGAACGGTTTCGAATCCCACCTCAGCCATCCTCGAAGTGGTTTTTCGTATTTTCCTACTTCTCCTCCAGGCACCTAAGGCCACGGCCGTTTCCTTCCCTCTTCCTTGTCTATCCCTTCCGATCCTCCCATCCTCCAACAAGGCCCCTGTTGAGCATAACAGGTGAGGCCGCCTGGGCGAGGTAATGGCCCTCCTCACCAGTTGCATCACCATACTCAAAGTCTCACGTTCCAGGACACTGCCCTTGAAGTGGTAGAGGTGAAATCCCTCGCTGAGTCCGAGAGAAAACCAACCCTGAAGGATAAACTGATTAAGAAAGAAAGAAAGAAGGAAAGAAAGAAAGAAAGATCATAGTACTATAGGGCTATAATCTATCATTCCAAAAAAAAATATTTATGGTTGGGACAACTGGCCTACCCACTTCCGGGGCCCATGAAAGAGAATTAAATATCTTTGTGGAGGGAAAAAATTAAACATGATAAAGATAAATATGACTTCATCTAGTTTTCACAAGTCGGGCCGAGTGGTTCAGACGGTTGAGGTGCTGGCCTTCTGACCCCAACTTGGCAGGTTCGATCCTGGTTCAGTCCGGTGGTAGTTGAAGGTGCTCAAATACGTCAGCCTCGTGTCGGTAGATTTACTGGCACGTAAAAGAACTCCTGCAGGACTAAATTCCTGCACATCGGCGTCTCCCAAAAATCGTAGAAGTAGTTAGCGGGGCGTGAAGCCAATAACATTAATTACATTTGGCTTTTAACAAGCTGAGCATATCAGGAAAGAAAAGTGTCCTGGTGACATTTTAGTCGCTCAATACAGGAATGTCTTTGGGTGCTGTGACTTTTTTTTTTTTTTTTGCTTTACGTCACACCGTCACATATAGGTCTTATGGCGACAATGGGACAGGAAAGGCCTAGGAATGGGAACAAAGCGGCCGTGGCCTTAGGTACAGCCTCAGCATTTGCCTGGTGTGAAAATGGGAAACCACGGAAAACCATCTTCAGGGCTGCCGGCAGTGGGGTTCAAAACCCACTATCTCCCGGATGCGAGCTCACACCTGCGCGCTCCTAACCGCACGGCCAACTCGCGCGGTATTTTTACCTTTCGGTTTATTGACTTGGCTTGTATAACCTAAAACTTAGGCTAAGTTGGATAATATTTTAAACACCTACATCACTATTTTCACCTGTGTGCAATTATGTTATTTATTTCATTAATATTATGATAATTATTATAATTGAGCATTGTTAACTTATAAGACCCCAACAGACAAGCATTGGTTTTGTGTAGAGTTATACATTTGTTAAATTCACGTTGTTTCCTTTCATGATGTACACGCCTATTCTTTGTTAGATTATACAGTATTTAGATATAGCCTAAATTTCTTTACCAATTAAGCTCTTCAATAAAGACATACATAACTGTCCCATGCCAAGATGTATTGGTAGAATTAGAGCTGTCAAAATGGTTCATAACCCCTTTGATTTATTATCTTGACATGGATCACCCAAAACATAGGTTAGGTTTGGAGAATACTTTAATAATCAGCATTATTTAATGCACTGTTTATTACTTTCATATAATCCAAGATGTAATTGAAGCATTTAAATAAAGCATCATACATTAAAATTTAAAGTTTTACCACTAGAACAGCTGACATGGAAAAGTGATTTGAAAATTCAAACAAATTCATCTTACGTTAAAATCTTCAAAAAAATAAACTATAGACTTTTCCGATATATCACTAGCATTTCTCCGGCTCGCTAAAATCCATTTCTCCCTAGTTTTAGCTTCTTTGGAACATTTATAAACAATTTGTTTGGGATGGTATGCGATGTGCTATTGCACATCGGAACTATACACCATTTATAAGTTTTCACCCTCACTGTCTGTGCAGGATTCATTTTAAGTTTAAAATATATCACTCAGATTATTATCCAATGTATAGACGTCGAATTTAACCATACCAGACACTAACATAAAGTAGAAATACGCGAAGTGTATCCTGCTTCTCACAGCACACTATGTGTTATTTCGTCTGCTAATTCAGTCAACCTGTACGATGACGTCAGACCAATGAGATCGCGTACTTGCGTGACGTGACATTTTCGTAGATTTTTATCATGTTTGGAGTTATTATTTGTACATTCTGATCACATTTTTGAATTCTGCATGAAATTTTGAATCAGATTAGCATATTTTTAATTAAAACCCCGGATCATGCATGTTCCCTATTGATTTAATAGCAGCACTGGTGGAACATGCAGCACAGACTGAGTATACTTGACTACAGCAACAAAATGATTAGTAAAAATCTCAGGATGAAAAATAAAGGTATGGGCTATATAAGAATATCACTAGACAGATAAGTTTCTAAAACTAGCTTCTTGTTATACAACATACACAATATAACATGTTATTTAATCTGCAATACAGTAGTTCTCAGATAAAACAATGACACCACACAGAAAAATAATGTCATTCTAGTACCCTACGATACAATTAAAATAAAAAAGAGATGGGATCCTTACTTTAGAATAATATTATGAGCTTGGCAATAATATTACATAATAATATTTACAAATAATCTATTTATTAAAAACATCAAATATAAAATATTTAAAAATGGTTCTATTCTATTTCTTTTACCTTATACAAAACAAACACAGCCTAAATATTTTTAGAATTGCTATGCTTATCTCGAAATATTAAAAAACATTTCCTTTAATTGGTACTTCTTTAACAGACATAAATGATGTAAATTCCACATTCTCTCTATATTGAGCTTCATATATGATATGAATTAAATTACTTTCAACCAACTCAATGCAGTACAAACAATAAAACTTCACTGCAGTTCCTGGCCTCCAAAGAATGCAGAATCACTTACAAAACAGTAAAATAAGTTGCTATCAATAAAACATTTTCCTCCCAGTTAAATGCTAAGATTTGGCATTTATGAGGTGTTTCTTCTCTTCAAGAGACAACACAGTCCCAGATATCACAGACACTATATGAGCACACCTACAGTGTACGAAGTTTATCGTTTGAAGTGCTTCAGATAAACTGTTGCGCCAAGAATACCCATTTCCAGGAGGATGATAATGATTAAAATGATCTTGTTCGTAAGGACATGCAGTGTCATACGGCGTATCACAGACCGTGACTGATTAAGCACCTGCTCAGTATCTTCCAATCTTCGTTTACTGCGGAGGAGAGATTCCCGTTGTTCTCCGAGTTCAGCAGCCACAGAGGTTCCAATCTCTTCAGTTTCTATTGCCACACGGTGAGAATTAGCAAGACTGTCTGCCATGCGTTCCAGGGACGCTCGACCCTGCAGTACTGTTTGGCGTGCCTCATCCTCCCACAGAGACATGATTACCTGCAACAACCACCACAGTTCATTACCAGCACTATTTACTAGGCATCTAATAATGACATGGATGCTCAGAGTACAGTATTCAGAGAGATGTACAATGGTGATAGCAGGCAAGAACATTATCTAGGTTTACTTTAAATACTGAACATGAGTCCCCCTGTTGCACTCTCTGCTTCAGTTTGAAATATATCACAATAGAGAGGGATAAACTTAAGATGGGAGCATGTTAAGAGGATAGAAGAAGGAAATAATTAATGTTACTGGTTTTTCACGTCCCACTAACTACTTTTATGGTTTTCAGAGATGCCAAGGTTCTGCGACTTTGTCCTGCAGGAGTTCTTTAATGTGCTAGTTAAGTATACAGTCACGAGGCTGATGTATTCAGCACCTTCAAATACTACCGGACTAAGCCGGGATCGAACCTGTCAAGTTGGGCTCAGAAGACCAATAGAACAAGGAAAGATGTTGAAGCAGATGATGGAGACCCAGCTAAAAGGAGGGAGGGCAGGAGGAAGACGAGACTAAGATGGGTGAGAACAATCAGGAATAGTTTAATTACAAGAAACCTGGATTGGAACGCAGTTAAGGATGAATAATGGTGGTTGGATACAGCAAATTGGAAAGGTGCTGTAAGCATCCCAACCCAGCAATGGTGACATAGTAATAATTTTTTTTTAAATTAAAAAGTATATTTTCTGAACATTGTGGTTATTGAGTTATAATATGGTCCAGCAAATGCTTCCCATTCCCATTAGCTTCCATATCTTCCCCACATTTACTAATCACCCTTTCATATTCTTCAGTTCTATTTCCAACTCTTGCATTGAAAGCGCCCATTAGCACTATCCTATCCTTGCTGTTGACCCTGACTATAATGTCACTCAATACTTCATAAAACTTGTCAACTTCAACCTCATCTGCACCCTCAGATGGTGAATACACTGTAACAATTCTCATCCTAATTCCTCCAACTGCCAAATCTACCCACATCAATCACTCATTTACGTGCTTACCAGAAACTACACTGACTGAGCAAATGTCATGGGATAGCGGAGCACTGATGCGCAAGTGTGTTGTCTGCGCACCACACGCCCCCTGTGCCAGCGGCAGTTGTATAGGAGACCTTGTGAGCAGTGGCTGTGCATATGACATGGTAACATGGAACGTCGTGAGCTGACACCGTTCGAACGGGGTATGGTGATCGGTGCCCGACGGATGGGAAGTGCGATTTCGGAAGTGGTGTGGGAATTCGGCTTCACACGATCAACCGTGTCCAAGGTGTATCGTGAATGGTTGAATGCAGGTGTCACTGTCCACAACAGACAAACGACCGGCCGTCCAGCCACCCTCGATGACAGTGACATCTGAGACGGATTGTCAATAGTAACAGACGGGCAACCGTGCAACAAATCAAGGCTCAATTCAATACAGGCCATGCTAGACACGTCTCCCAGTGGACAACACGTAGGAACATGGGTTCTATGGGGTATGGGAGCCGGCGCCGCACACGGGTGCCACTGTTAACCCAACGTCATCGAGCACAACGACACGCATTTGTCGCCAATCACCAGGGATGGACATTGGAACAATGGCGTAACGTGATATGGTCGGACGAATCAAGATTTCAATTGCACCATGCCGATGGGAGGCAATGTTTATGGCGCAGACCACATGAAGCGATGGATCCCGCCTGCCTCGAAGGTGTAGTCCAGGGCGCTGGTGTCTCTATTATGATCTGGGGTGCATTTTCCTGGTATGGAATGGGCCCTCTAGTTATCCTGGAGACCATCTCCACCCATTTTTGGCCTTCCAGCACCCAGACGGTTCTGCGGTGTTTCAAGATGACAACGCACCACCACATCGCTCCCACGTCGCCCGGGAATGGTTCCAGGAACATGCAGCGGAGGTCCAACGACTGCCATGGCCACCCAGGAGCCCCGATATGAACCCCATCGAGCATATCTGGGATGTCCTGGAACGCAGGCTCTGTGCCATGGATCCTGCACCAACAAACAGACCAGCAATGGCGGCCGCTCTGCAAATGATTTGGTGTCAGCTGCATCCAGAGGACTACCAGGGACTTGTCGACTCACTTCCACGGTGTCTCACTGCAGTTCGCAGGGCCAG